>NC_141693.1:1925382984-1925927984 GCF_964263255.1 Lissotriton vulgaris
ACCGGCGTCCAGGACCCCGTGCACAATTCAGTGACGACATCACTGACTTTATCACCGCACACGCCCTCCCCTCCGAGGATTACATTCTATTGGGAGACCTCAATTTTCACCTGGAAAAGAGCAACAACGGCAGCACCACCACCCTTCTGGACAATCTTGCCAACCTCGGACTCAAACAACTGGTCACTACCCCCACCCACATTGCTGGCCACACACTAGACCCTATCTTCACTTCCAGCAAACATGTCTCCTTCAGTCACACCACAGCTCTTCACTGGACGGACCACAGCTGCGTTCACTTCACATACAACAGGTCCACAATCTACAACCATCCTCAACCCACCATGCGAAGAAACTGGAACAAAATCACCATCAACCAGATCTCCTCATCGCTTCTTCAAAACCCTCCTGTCCACTCCTCAAACCCCGACCAAGCAGCCACTAACCTCACCCAATGGATATCCAACAGCGCCGACATCTTAGCCCCGTTGAAAAAACGTCAAAGCAAACCAGGCAGCAAAAACGCCTCCTGGTTGAACGATGATCTTAAGAAATCGAAGAAACTCTGTCGCTCCCTCGAGAAGGCCTGGAAAAAAGACCCAAACACCAGCACCAGGGACGCCTTCAAAAACGCCACCCGCATACACCACCAACTAATCCGGTCTGCCAAGAAAGCCGCATTCAAAGACCGACTAGACAACAACGCCCACAACAGCAAGGAACTATTCAACATCGTCAAAGAATTCACCAACCCATCAGCCAACTCCAACGACATCACCCCTTCCCAAGCCCTATGTGACTCCCTAGCTTCCTTCTTCCACAACAAAATCGCAGACATCCACAACAGCTTCGACAACCGACCCGGAGACCAACCCACCCAACCTTCTGCAGGACCTTCACCCCCCCTGAACACCCTCAACGACTGGAACCCAATCTCCACTGAAGACACCATCCGCCTGATGAACTCCATCCACTCAGGATCCCCAACTGACCCATGTCCTCATCACATCTTCAACAAAGCAGACTCCATCATAGCACTACACCTCCGAGATGTCATCAACTGCTCCCTCAACTCCGCCACCTTCCCGGAAAGCTGGAAACACGCAGAACTCAGCGCCCTTCTGAAAAAACCCACAGCTGACCCCACCGAACTCAAAAACTACCGCCCCATCTCGCTTCTTCCATTCCCGGCCAAAGTCATCGAGAAAGCTGTCAACAACCAACTCGCCGCCTTCCTCGAAACCAACAAATCCCTTGACTCCTCACAGTCCGGCTTCCGAGCCAAACACAGCACTGAGACCGCACTCATCGCTGCAACTGACGACATTCGAACTCTACTGGACAACGGAGACACAGTCGCCCTCATTCTCCTCGACCTCTCCGCTGCCTTCGACACAGTCTGTCATAGCACCCTTCTACAGCGCCTCAGAAACGTCGGAATCCAAGGAAAAGCACTGGAATGGATCACTTCGTTCCTCACCGGAAGAACCCAGAGAGTCCGCCTCCCACCATTCAAGTCAGAGGCCACTGAAGTCATTTGTGGCGTGCCACAAGGATCTTCTCTCAGCCCCACCCTCTTCAACGTATACATGAGCCCCCTTGCGACCATCGCTCGCCAACACAACCTCAACATCATCTCCTACGCTGACGACACTCAACTGATCCTCTCACTCACCAAAGACCCTAACACCGCCAAAACCAACTTACACGAAGGAATGAAAGAAGTGGCCGAGTGGATGAAGCACAGCCGTCTGAAACTGAACTCCGACAAAACAGAAGTCCTCATCTTACGCACCTCCCCCTCCGCCTGGGACGACTCTTGGTGGCCAGAAGCCCTTGGAAAGGCACCCATCCCGACAGACCACGCACGGAACCTGGGCGTCATCCTGGACTCCTCACTCTCGATGACCAGACAAGTCAACGCCGTTTCATCATCTTGTTTCAACATTCTCCGCATGCTCAAAAAAACATTTCGCTGGATCCCCACCGAAACTCGTAAAACGGTCACCCACGCACTGGTCACTAGCCGCCTGGACTACGGAAACACCCTCTACGCCGGTACCACCGCAAAACTCCAGAAAAAACTCCAACGCATCCAGAACGCTTCTGCCAGGCTCATACTAGACATCCCGCGTAAAGAACACATCTCTGGTCACCTGAAAAACCTCCACTGGCTCCCCGTAAATAAGAGAATTACTTTCCGCCTCCTAACCCACGCACACAAAGCACTTTACGAACTTGGACCTGAATGCCTCAACACACGACTGTCCTTCTACACCCCCTCCCGTCAACTACGATCCTCCAACCAAGCTCTTGCCACTGTACCTCGCATCAACAAAACCACCATGGGAGGCAGATCCTTCTCCTACCTGGCAGCTAAAACTTGGAACTCTCTTCCTACTCACCTTCGCCTTACTCAGAACCACCTAGCATTCAGAAAGCAACTTAAAACTTGGATATTCGACAAGTAATTCCCCACCCCTCCTCAAGCGCCTTGAGACCCTATGGGTATGTAGCGCGCTATATAAATCTTTTGACTTGACTTGACTTGACTAGCTGCTGAGCAAGACCCATAGGCACGAAGGCCGGCTGATGACAGAGGCCTGGAGCCTGACACTAGCGGAAGGAGTGATGGAGTAGCAATAGTGCCCCCCCAGCGGTGCCTTGAGGACAGACCCTGCGGCATGGAGGGCAGAACCCGGTGGCTCTGTGGGTGCTGGAGCCCCGCGGGAGGCCTGACTTTGTGGCACAAGGTCAAGAATAGCCCCGGGATCCAGCACGTCACCTTCGCCCACCACCACCTTCTACCCCTACGACCATCACCAGCTTGGGGATTCCTCCAGGCCCACGATCAGTGCCCATGTGTGCAACAGCACCCCGAAGGCCAGGCTGAACGAGTACCGCAAAAACCCCAGCAACGGCGAGAAGAACATGCTCTGTAAATATGTAAGATATAATTGTCCAACCTTAATCGCTTCACCTCTTTAAATGTAATCTTGAGTGAATTTGCAACTTGTTATATGTAACTCTAACCACTAGTATATGTAGTAGACTTGTGTACGTACTACCATTTTTATGTGATTCTAGAGTTTATCTGTTTGTATCAGTTATATTATTCATGTACTATGAAGTCCTTATGTAATGTAACTGGTTCTAATGCAAAGCGTTCTGACACTGGGTAAAGTTTCAAATGCATGAATAAATACATAATAAAATAAGAGCAAACTTGTGGGATCCAGGGAATATCATTGTTTGATAATTATTTAATTGCCACCATTATTTAATTGCCACCATTACACCGGGAGGCCTCTTTGCTAGGGCAGCTGTTGCGCTTACAAAATTATTAACATAACATAACATAATCACAGAAAAGAATGGTACCTTGCTTTTACTTACACTTAACTTTGTGCCACGGAGAGCTGCCTTTGAGACTAAATCACACAATCATTTTTAGGCCTCGCCTAAAGCGAAGCCTGTAAACGCTTCTCTAGGAGAGGGCTCTTGAAATCACTTCAGACTTCCAAGACCCTTCTGAGTGGGTGTGCCTCCTCTCACACATCCCATTGGCCTTTGCTGGTGGCTTTCAATAATTGAAAGCACCAAATGGCCACAAAAAGGGTGCTTGTCCCACCTCTCCTCAAAACTTGCACTCCCATGGCCTAGGGGTCTCAGGAGCGTGCAGGGTGCCATCTGTTCTGTGTCAGGTTTCGATGGCAGCTGCGTCAGCTGCATTCCTTACACCACTCCCAGGCTTGTTCTCAACATCATCCTGAATTCAAATGCTACACATCAATCGGCATTAGCATTGTAATCTAGAGATCCTAGGTTTACCAAGTCATGTGTGAGTGTCCATTATGTGACTCAGGGACATGTTACTTTATTTGAAACTATCCCCGGATGATTTTCGCGGGGAAGAGCAGGGACCAGCACAATGTGCGTTCGCTGTTCCAGTGCTTTCATGTGGTCACAACGTTAAAGAACCCAGCCATATCAATCATATTGGCACACATGAGCCCTCTTCCGTGCAGATGTTATTGGCATGAATAAAGGATCACGTGTGAACACAGCGGTGAGGCTGCCAGTGGAATCTGTTGTTTTTATTCTGACTTTATTTGAACCTACCCCCTGATGATTTCTTTATTATAAAAGTGCCCGCCGTTATAAGGAATTCCATGAATGACCAGTAATTCTTAACAGTAATACGCTCGCATTTTGTTCGGTAAGTATGCTATGTGTAGAATAATAGAACTCTTCAATTCTGCGCAGGGCTCGAGTCGGGGTACCACGTGGGTAGACGGCGTCCCCCCACTTATTTTACCAGGTGGACGCCCTACCCCCTGCCAAACAGCTGGAATTCACTCTTTGGCCTCTCCAGGACGAGATTGGAGCTCACAGCACGCTGCACACGCGCTGGCTTCGCAGATGCAATCGCATCTGAGGGGTGAGCGAGGGGAGGCAATGAACCTGATGGTGCAAGCCATCTTTTGTGACGTAACTTCCTGTCGTGACGTCACTTCCGGTGACAGTGTCCCCCAACTTCTTTTTTTAGGACTTGTGCCCTGGTTCTGTGATTGTCTACATGAGCAGCTGTTTTAGCATCTTTCCAATAAGGAGCTAATGACGCCAGGCACATACGACCATGGCACCCGCATTTGAATCATACTGCTTTTTGCCTCTTCTTTGGCGCATTCTAGAACACATACTGTAGCAACTCTAACTCCCCTCTTTGCCATCCCCTCCCCTCCCATGCCAAGCAAGAGCCCCAATGCACACGGTGTATTAAGTTACAAGAAACACTGAATTCTAACCACCCTGCTACTTTTGCTTCCTACGGTAAACATAAACCGAGCAGCAGTTTTTCATAACACTCAGGGGCATATTAGCAAGAACCTCGTTAAAATTATCGATAAAGGGCTTGCTGTTATGCGTTATAGAATTCCAATAGAAGCCCAGGTTAGGTGTCCTGCACATCTAAACCGGGCTTCTATTGTTATTCTAAAATGCATATTTGCAAGCCCATTATCGCCGTTTTAGCAGCAGTTTCCTGCCGCTAAAACTGCGATAATTTTAACCAGGTTCTTGCTAATATGCCCCTCTGTTCCCACGCCGCAACAATACTAATGCAGCATGCCTCCCTTTTATGCAGCCATCCATATCATAAAAAATAAACATTACCCTTCACAATCTATAATTTCGACAATTTAAACAAAGAATTTAATGGCAAGTTTTTGTTGCACGCTTTATTTAATTAGTATTTATAAAACGTGTATTTATCTGTGGCCATTTTTGGGCATATAAAACATGTAATTCTCACAGCAGTACTCATTGTATTAACCTTAGTTGGACAACAGGCTTATTTAACCTTTTGAAATTTAAATTACTAATGTTGTCGACCTCATAAGGATGAAAGGCTAGAGTTAACATAACTGGATTTGAACCTGTGACCCTAAGATGAAACACAGGCCCATATTGTCGAGGTATTCCTCCACTTGGCCAGTTCACTTTACGGCTGAGTGTTGTAACAATATGTTGTCTTTGTTGTCAAAAGTTCCATATTTGATAATAATTTATACAAAAAACACAATGTGAAAGTTTTATATTTTCATTATATAACACAATGGCAGTTTATATTTGTATTTGCTTTCATGTTTTGCCTTTTGCGCTCCTTGTCACGTAGCCCTCTTCCGTGCGGATGTTATTGGCATGAACAAAGGATCACGTGTGAGCACAGCGGTGAGGCTGCCAGTGGAATCTGTTGCTTTTTTTCTGACTTTACTTGAAACTATCCCCAGATGATTATTTTATTTTAAAAGTGCCTGCCGTTATAAGGAATATCATCAATCACCAGTAATTGTTTACGGTACTATGCGCACATTTTGTACCGTAGGTATGCCACGTTTAGAGTGACAGAGCTCTTCGGTTCTGTGATCGTTTACATTATTTGTCGTTTTCGCATCTTTACAATAATGGCACCCGCATTTAAATCATCCTGCTTTGCTGCCTCTTCTTCTTCAGCGCATCTATGCCTTAATTTAAAACGACCAGGGGCAGATTTACAAGCCCCGTGCGCCACTTTTACGTCACTTTTCCCATGTTAAAAGTGAGGCAAAAAGGGCGCAAGAGGCTTGTAAATCTGCCCCGCAGGGTGCACATGTAAAGTCAATATTGTTTATACCATATACAGTAGCATCTTTAACTCCCCTCCTCGCCCTCCCCTCCCATAGCAAGTTCGAGCCCAATAAAACCGCTGCATTAAGTTACAAGAAAAACTTAACCCTAACAACCCTGCCACTTTGCTGTCTATGGCATACATTAAACGAGCAGCATGCTTTATAACGCATCGTTCCCACGCCGCAACAATACTAATGCAGCATGCCTCACTTTTATACAGCCATCCTTAACCACTTGGACGCTAAGGGGATCCAGCCCATATAATGAGATTTCCATTGAAATGAATGGGCAGTGCAAGACAAGTTACCCTTGTCATTAGCATCCAAGAGGTTTAAATAAAGAGCAAATATTAACCCTCCACCCCATACCATATTAAAAACAAGCCCAATGTACATGCTGTATTTTTTTAGGCCTTAAAACAAGTTACTGGCAAAACTTCACCATGACAACCATGCCGTTTCCGCTTTTCCTAGTAAACATAACACTAGCAGGAAGCTTTTCCAACACCCCGTTTCCACGTGAAAATAATATTATTATCGGCCTTATAAGAATGAAAGGCTCAGTTAAGATGACGGGTTTGAACCTGTGATCATACAATCCATGCTTTAGTCCACTAAGCCACTCCATTTTGTTGTTATGTGTAGTAATATGATTTTAATAGGTTGTATCTGTTTTCTACAGGTTTATTTTCAAACTCTCCAGCCTGCACATTTAAAGTCCATACTGTTTATACCACATACACCAGCACGCTTAACCCTGCACCCAGCCGGCTACCAGATTAAAAACAAACCCAATGTACATGCTGTATTTTTTTAGGCCCTAAAACAAGTTACTAGGAAAACTTCAACATAACAATCATACTTATATCTACCGTTCTTTTAAACGCACATTTATCTCTATAGCGCGGTAATCGATAAAACACGATCCAAAGGAACGCAGGAGACCGAAGGATAATATAATGCATACATAAATACATATGAGGTCCCAAAAGCGAGACCGGTTGCATTGCAAATGCTTGTTCTAGAAAGTCTTCAATAGTGCCCTGTTGACTTAACATGAAGCACGTGTATTTTAAAACTCAAATTTATTGAATAGAGTGTACTGATTCAGCTTCTGAAAGACACTGAACCAAGCAGTGTACCCCTGTTTGAATTGTACAATGTGAAACAAGGAAACCTCAATGAAATCCCAGTTTCCTATTTAAACAATTGTGTGATACAAAGGAAAATAGTTTACCTTCGCGAGAATCATTGTGCTTAACTGGCAAATCTGAGACAACTTGGAGTAATTCAGTCTATAATGTGTGCTGGAGATTTTATGGCCGCTGCATTTTTGTGTTACTAAGGATTTTCCACACTATATATATTTAATTGCTGCATAATTTGCAGATTTTAACAAAAATAAATGATGTTGTACCTCAACTGATCAAAAGTTACTAAAAAAGAAATGCAACATTTGTGAAGAATTAGAGTGACAGGCATTTTGCAAAATAGAACTCATCACCTTTCAGTTGCTGATTGCTGTATTCAGTGGCCCTAGGCTAGTGCTACAGAGGTGAAAATGTCGCGCAGGCTGTTGATGAGAGTGGGCGAGAGAGGGTATAGTCCTGGTTCTGAAGGTGGTACATGACGGTCTGTTATGATCAGGACTACTTTACTCTGAATCCATCCCTGGCAAGGGTCCCAACCCCCTCCATTGTCAATCGTAACACATTTCCCTCTCAGCCAATCAGAGAAGTGCTCAGGGTAATGGTGACTGGTGGAATGGAGTCAGAGAGAGGTCTACCCTGCCACAGGCTGATGCTGCTCCATCACTGCAGAGAGCAAGGGGCACCAGCGTTTACCAACATTGGACCTTCCCAGTCACCCTCTGCTTGTGACCATTGAGCTGAGAGGCATTCCTGAAATGGGGCATGTGGAGCTGGGCATGGGGTACTATGGCAATGCAGGAGGCCATCATGCCTACGTCCTGACTGTGAATTGGCAACTGGGCTGAGATAGAGATAAAAGCTGCTGGAACACGAACACCCTCCGCTGAATTTTTTCGTGACCGATGAGAACAGACCCAGGAATGTTGAACCTGGAGACATTGTAGGTGGGATTTATGATTCTAGGCCATGAAGTGGGGACATCAAAGCTTGGGTGTGGTCTAGGCGTTGTTAGCCTGCACTTTTGATCAACCAATCATCGAAGTTGGCGAAAACGTGGATGCCTCCCTCCTTAGATGAGTGCCTATCACTTCCAGGCTATTTGTGAAGGCCCTGGGAGTGATGTTTACCCCAAAGCGAAGCACTTCGAATTGGGAATGGTGCCCACTTCCCACAAAGTAGAGGGAGTGGCAGTGGGTGGGTTGGATAGGGTTATGAAAGTAGGCGCCCTTGAGGTCAAGCGCCACCATGGAGTCGCCTTGTCAAAGCAGAAGGTTGACACCCTGCAGAGTTGTTAAGTGGAAATGTTCGGACAGGATGTATCGATTGAGGGGACCGAGGGCCAGAAGTGGTGTAAGTGAGCTGTCCTTCTTGGGGATGAAAAAGTAAATAGAGTTGGCACCCTTGCCCTGGTGGTGAGGGGGCACTGTTTCTAGGGCTCCTTTGTGGGGGGGATTTTGGAACTCTTCCTCTAGTAGGCTGGGATGGTCTCTGCTGGGGTTATGTGTGAAAAGTTCACGGTATTAGCCATGGTGAACCCCAACAACTACCCATTGATCTGATTTGATTTCCTCCCAGCGATAGAGGAAATCTTGCAATATCCCCCCCAACAGGTGATATGGGATTGGTGGGAGGGGAGGTGGGGGCAAGTTGATGCTTCCTTCGCTGGAGCTGCCCCTCCCCCTGCGTTTGTTGTTATTGCTCCTGTAGGAACCCCTGGTGTGGCCTATGTCCTCTTGTTGGCAGAAAGACTGCTGCTGCCAATGGAATGGCTGGCTAGGATCAAGGCAGGTGGTCTTGGTGCCTTCCAGAGGCTGCTGCCTCCACAAGGAGCTTTTGGGGCACCCATCGGTTTGTTAATATCGGTGTCCCTCTTTATCTTCTCCAGTATCTCATCGACCTTCAGCTCAAATAGGTGTTATATATCAAATGGCCAGCTGAGGAGATGCTGTTGGACCCAAGATGCAGAGCCAGGCACGGTGTCTAGTAAGCTGGCTGGTGTTAACCACCTGGGAGGGTGTGCCCGAGGCATCAAGGGCGCAACGGATGGTGGCGCTGGAGATGGTCCTGCCCTCAGTCTCTGTCTCCTCCCCTCTTTTTCTGGAATGTTTGGGGAGATGTTGGATCAACTCTTGCATTTCTTCCAACTGGAGCCCACTCTAGCAGGCGTGGAGTGCCATGGAGTTTGCTATAAGCCAGCAGGTAACTGCTCCTGCAGCCACCCTCTTGCCATCCAACCTTTTGCTCTGCTTATCAGGCGGTGGGGCGTCAGGTGGGGCTTGAGCATAAACATGCTTGTTGGCAGTTCATTGAATGCCTCCAGGGCAGACTTGCACATTTCCTTTAACATGAGCCGAAATTGATCTGTCTGCTTGGACACCAACTCGATGAGGAAATTGTCTTCCTCGTAGAGGACATACCACCTTGTGGAAGGTGGCTGCCTGCCGGATGACGTTGTGGTGGGCCCTGGTACCTTCTGGGGAAGATACTCTCACATGGTAATGGTCTGGGGGTTCCACATTGAAGTCACGGCAAGGACCGTCTGTAGGCTGCTGCTCAAAAGGGTTGTCGGGCCGAAAAGGCTCCTTGGGTCATAAGAGGAAGTTGGAAATAGATCTGGTGTCTTTGATAGAGGCAGATGAGGTGGGAAGAAAGTGGAGCATAAGGGGTGGGGATGATGCCACAGTCTCTATGCTTCTTGTGCATGGGAGTTTGCAGGGCCAGTGAGGCAGGTTCCTCCTTGAATGCCAGTCTTCTATTTTGAGGCAGAGTATATGTGTGTTTCGGCAGGGTGGCTTTGCCGAAATCTTACTAGTAAGGGAATTGATAAAGAAGCATTTCTGTCTTGCATGGAGCTCCTCCTGCAGTCTTTAGAGGATTGGCTGTTTCTTCCGCGCCGGTCATCAAGCGTAATCTCAGTGTCAATGATGGCTTTGCAGTCGATGGTGGCCTAAGCGCTGGCATCAAAAAGGCCTTCTGGCAGGGTTGAGACTTGTTGGTGGTCTTGGTGTTCGATTTCCGAGAGGGGCCTATGTTCAGTGCTGACCGGAGCCCGAAGGTGGAGTGGCCCTGGAGGCTGTGGTGCTTTATGCACCGGGGCCTGGCATCCAAATCCCTCTGGAGTGGTGCTCTGACTTGTCATGAGGCCTCTTGGGTGGCTTGGAGTAAGTGTTAATACCCTTGCGGAGGTCTTCATTCGAGGGACTCTGGTCTTGGAGGTCCAGGAGCCTCCTCTTTATCTTTTGGACCAGAGTCACTGGTAAAGACGGCCTTTGGCGTAGATGGCAGCAGATGGGGTAGGATACCCAAAGAGCTTCCTGTCCTTACCTTCCTCGGTGCCGATGGGGTCCTGTTCTCTGAGGAGGTTGGGCATGTTGGCAGCGAATTGCTGATGCATTTATTGGGCACCTAACACCCCTCAATTCTTCGGACAGGTGACGCAAGCTTCACACGAGGAATCATCATGGTTGGGGGAGAAGGAGAGGTTACAAACCTAGTGGTGATCCAAGCATTCACGGAGCACCAGGGGCTGTACTGAAAGCACATCTATTCTGGTACCCAGTGGGGATCTGCATTCTCTTGCGTGGAAACTGTTGATGCCACCGGGCATGCAGCACCAGGAAAAAGGCAGGCGTCATGGGGACCTTGGAGTACACAGACTAGATCGGCTGTGTTAGTCTCCTAATACCGTCATAGAGCGGAGACAAGCATAAGACAAACGTTTTCCGAACGTGTGTGTCCAAAATGCACTGTATGGGCCCAAAATCTGAGCCCCATCTGTACAGATTGGAACCCAATGTCAGAAAGAAAACTATTCTAACCTGGAGTCAGTGTCCATGTGCATGGCCTATCTAGAGTAGGATTGCATCCTGAGACTCCAAAGCGTGTGTTCAAAGATAACAGCCTGCAAACGTCCAAGCCCAATACTAGATTTGAGAAGTATGCAGAGCATGTGGATCTGCAGCAACACATGCTACGTACATACACTATCTGAAATAGTGAATGGGAAACAGCCTTTACATTGAATGCTCTACAACGCATTCCATTACAATGCGGTTGTTACAACACAAACCTTTACATCGCAAGTCATTTCAATGACTTGCTGTAGGGGGTGCACTGCTGTTGGATTCACATTCCAACACCTTCCCTGCTGTTGCACAAACTGGAGTAGGAATAGTAAATAATACTAATCCTAAGTCCAGTACGTCCCCTACAGCAAGTCATTGTAACGACTTGCGATGTAATGGTTCGCGTTGAAACAACGTGGTCGTTATAACGACTGCATTGTAATGGATTACGTGAAAAACGCATTCGTTGTAATAAGACATATTCGGGTGAGGTCCAGCCTATGTCCTCCCTATGAATGGCTGGCTCGTCCACCTCTAGCTTCCACTCTATCGCAGATTTTTCTAAGAGTGTACATGCACCTCTGGATTTTCTGGGCGTTGAGTAATGGACAACCTCTGGACACTGAACCATCTATGTTTAGATTCTATGCCACAAAGTAAGTGGTGAGCCTCCTGTTCAGTGTAGTTATGCATGCTGTTGGGGCCAGGATGCAGAATGATCTTCCTTCTATACCTCAGTGCCTGTAGCATTGCACAGTCTCTAGTAGTTTGAAACAGTGGTTTGAGTACAGCCTGGCCCACAGTAGCTTGTTGTTTAGTCTGCACATCTACACAATAGTGTTTTGTGAATGTGTGCGGTGTAGACCATGTAGCTGCTTTGCAGATATCAGCTAAGGGAATGTTCCCTAAAAATGCCATGGAAGCCCCTATCTTTCTTGTAGAATGGACCTTAGGAGGGACAGATAACGTGCGTTTAGCTTTGTGGTAGCAAATCTGTATACATTTAACAATCCACCTAGCTATCCCAGAGTTTGATATGCGGTTGCCTTTGTGTGGTGGTGAGAAAGACACAAAAAGTTGTTTAGTTTTACGAAAGGGTTGTGTTCTTTCAATGTAGTAAAGCAATGTTCTTTTGACATTTAAGGTATGAAGAGCTCTTTCTGCGACTGTTTGTGGCTGCGAGAAGAATACGAGCAGCTCTACAGATTGATTGAGATGAAAGGGCGAAATGACTTTTGGAAGGAATTTAGGATTGGTTCGGAGAACAACCTTTTTATGATGCATTTGCAGAAAAGGTTCTTGAATGGTCAATGCTTGTAGCTCACTAACTCTTCTTAGAGAAGTAATAGCTACTAGGAAAGCAACTTTTCAAGTTAAGAATTGAAGTTCACATTTATGTAAAGGTTCAAAGGGAGGTCCCATTAACCATGTGAGAACAATGTTTAAATTCCACCCAGATGAAGGTGGTGTTCTGGGAGGATTTATTCTTTTGAGGCCCTCCATAAAAGCCTTTATGGCAGGTACTCTAAAAAGTGATATATATTGTCTATTTTGTAGATATGCTGCAATGGCAGCAAGATGCAGTCTAATAGATGTGATCGCTAAGTTACATCTTTGGAGGTGTAGAAAGTATCCTATGATGTGTTGAATAGACACATATAGAGGATTGATGTCGTTGTTATGACAGTATATTACAAAACGTTTCCACTTGGCTGCATAACACGCCCTAGTGGTGGGACGTCTAGCTTCTTTAATAACGTTCATACAGTAAGGGGGAAGGTTAAGATAACCGAACTCTAGGACCTCAGGAGCCAGATCGCTAGGTTGAGCTGAGCTGGGTTTGGGTGTCTGATCTCTCCATGGTTCTGGGTTAGGAAGCGTGGAGACAGGTATAGCTTTTGGTGTGGTACCATAGCAAGTTGCAGCAGTGTGGTGTACCACGGTTGTCTGGCCCAAGTTGGAGCAACTAGAATGAGAGTCAGGGAATGTTGCTGTAGTTTACGCACCAATAGTGGAAGCAGTGGGAGAGGTGGAAAAGCATACGCAAATTTGCCAGACCAGTTCATCCATATCGCATTGCCTTTGGACAGCGGGTGTGGATATCTGGCGTTGCAGCTTGGGCATTTGGCGTTTTCATTGGTGGCAAAGAGGTCTATCTGAGGTTGTCCCCACATCTGAAAGAACGGTTGAAGAACTTGTTGATGAAGTTCCCACTCATGGATATGTTGATTCTGGCGGCTTAACAGATCGGCTATGGTGTTTTGTACCCCTGACACATGTTGGGCTAAGAGGAAAATGTTTAGAGGTGTAGACCATCTCCATATCTCCTGCGCTGAGAGAGTTGCAGAGAGTGAGTCCCTCCTTGTTTGTTTATGTAGTACATGGCTGTCATGTAGTCTGTGTGGACTAAGACAGCTATGCCAGATATCTGCATTTGGAATGCTTTTAAGGCTAGAAATATGGCTAGTAACTTCAGGTGGTTGATGTGGAGTAACTTTTGTTGGGGTGTCCACCTGCCCTGCATGGTGTGCTGCAGTAGGTGAGCTCCCCAGCTGGAGAGCGATGCGTCCGCTGTCGTGACTATTTGAGGAAGTGGCTTTAGGAACGGTCGCCCCTTGGAAAGGTTTTTGGTGCTCCACCATTGCAGAGAGCGGTGAGTCCGACCGTCTACCAATACTAGGTCTGTTAATTGACCTTGAGCCTGGTTCCATTGGAGTGCTAAGCACTCTTGAAGAGGACGCATCTGTAGTCTTGCATGAGGCACTATGAATATGCAAGAGGCCATCATTCCTATGAGTTGCATGAACACTTGAGCTGGAAGAGAGTGTTGCGGTTGGAATTTCGTTAGAAGAGCTTTCATATTTCTTAATCCTGGCAGGAGAGGGATAAGCTAGCGCTGTTGAGGTGTTTATTGTGGCACCAAGATATTGTTGTACGTGGGACAGTTGCAGATGGGACTTGGTGTGGTTTACTGTGAACCCCAAGTCGTGGAGTAATTGGATGGTTGTATGAGTGTGTTGTACACACTGACTGTATAAGCTGGCTTTTATGAGCCAGTCGTCGAGATATGGGAAGACGTGAATGTGCTGTCTTCTTAAGTGTGCTGCTACCATCGCCAGGCACTTGGTAAACACTCTTGGTGCTGTTGTGAATCTGAATAGGAGTACTTTGAATTGATAGTGCTGACAGTCCAGTACAAATCTGAGATACTTTCTCTGAGCTGTGTGAATGGGAATGTGGAAATAGGGGTCCTTGAGATCTATAGTGGCAAGGAAGTAGTTTATAAAAGGAGAGGAAGGACCTGCTGGAGTGTGACCATATGGAAGTGGTCTGATTGTATGTACAGGTTTAGTGGTCTGAGGTCTAGAATAGGCCTTAGAGAGCTGTCCTTTTTTGGGATAAGAAAGTACAGGGAGTAAAGTCCCTTGTTTTGTTGATGTGGTGGAGCTAGTTCTATTGCGCTTTTTTGTAGGAGGGATATTACCTCCTGCCTCAGCAGAAGCAAATGTTCTTGTGACATTAGGCGCTGTTTGGGTGGGATGTTTGTGGGGGTAGATGCTAGTTCGAGACAGTAACCTGATTGAATTATTTGTCGCACCCACCTGTCTGATGTGCAGTTGGTCCATACAGGAAGGAATTGTTGTAGTCTTCTCCCATCTGGAGTGGAATGTGGTGGGGGAAGTGGAGGGAAGTCATTGGGCAGGTGTGAAGGCAGAGCGGGAGTTGTTAGTTTTGCCTCTGCCTTTGTTGTTGTTACCCCTGTAACCTCCTCTTTGGTTGCCCCTACTGAAGGTGGATTGGGTAGGGACTTTGTAAAAGTAGAGGGACTAGCTGAGGAATAGCCTCTGGTGGTGCTTCTGTATGATGAGCGATGAAAGGAGCGTCTGGGACCTTGCGACTGCAAGTCTCCCATAGATTTAGCTGTGTCCATATCCTTTTTCATTTTCTCAAGGGATACGTCCACATTAGGCCCAAATAAGTGTTGCTCATCAAAGGGTTGATTGAGGATGGCACTTTGGACGTCAGGTTTGAAACCTGAAATGTGTAGCCAGGCATGCCTACGCAAAAGGACACTGGTATTAATTGCCCTTGAAGCAGTGTCTGCTGCATCTAGGGCACAACGAATAGAGGTATTGGGGATATTTTTACCCTCTTGTATAATTTCTTTGGCCCTATTTTTGTACTTGTCTGGAAAGTGCTGCATTATGGATTCTAACTCATCATAATGTGCCCTGTCGTACCTTGCTAGAAGTGCCTGAGTACTGGCAATACGCCATACGTTTGCTGCCTGTGACGCCGTTCGTTTGCCTGAGGCGTCCAGGAGTTTAGACTCCTTATCTGGTGGGGAAGCCTCACCTTATGTTTGGGAATTGGCTCTTTTGCGTGCGCTGGAGACTACAAGGGAGTCTAGTGGTGCAGGCCATTTAACCCCTTGCCTGCTGGGCTAATTCCCCCGCTGTGCTGTGGAGTGGGGGGGCGCACAGCGCCCCGGTGCTCATGACGAGCTCAGCTCATCATGAGCCACGGTGGCCGTGTGCTCATGACGAGCTGAGCTCGTCACGGCCACACCCGTTTCTTCAGAACGCTCAGCACACCGGGGGAATTAGACCCGCGTGCGAGCGTTATGACCGTTATGACAAGCTCAGCTCGTCATGAGCACACGGCCATCATGGCTCATGACGAGCTGAGCTCGTCATGAGCATGGGAGGGGTTAATGTAGGCTGGATCTGAGGGGGCAGCCTTATACTTCTCATCAATTCAGGTGTTGATGATTCGAGCCCTGACTGGATCTTTGAAGGCCTCTGGCGCATGTTTAATGACCCCTTTAAGCATGGGTAGAATTGAGGTGGACTTTTGTGTGGTTTCAAAGGTATCCATAAGGAAATCCTCCTCTACTAGGTCAGTGTGTAGGTCAACCCCATGGAAGTGAGAAGCCCTATGACAAGTTGGTTAAATCCCATAGTGTCCTCTGGTGGGGAAGGCCAGTAGGGGTATATGTCATCTTGTGGCATGTTAGGGACGTCTGGGGTGCTATAATCATCCCAAGGTTCAGGTGAGCCAGGAGGACTAGGATTATCTAGTGGCTCATTATATGCACCACTCCCTGTGTCATCAAAGGTGTTAGGGGAGTGATTTTTTTTAGAACTAAGAGTCAATCGACCAGTTTTGGGATCCTTTACAAGAGTCTTTTGTGTAGGATCTAGATGAAATAGTTTCTCTGTGGGAGGTAGATCTTTCGGTGCCGAGGTCTTTGGTTCCGTAGGCTTTTTCGGCACTGAACCGGTAGCATCTTTTGGCTTTGAAACATGTTCTTTTGCAGTGTCTTTAGCCGTTGGAACGTGTGTTGTTTTCGGTTCCGAGGCCTTTTTCGGCTCCGAGACATGGGAGTTTGGTCCTTTCGGTGGCAATTTTTTTGCTCAGCTCCGAGTGTGTTTTTGGTGCAGTCTTCAGCGCCGAGTGCTTAGATGTGGAAGCAGCTGGCGTGGAGGAGGAAGAAGATGGCTTCTTTTTTGGTGCCGGTAGGTGTGTGCCAACACCGGGGGTAGGCTGACCTATCCTGTTCTGGCACGTCAACGCCCTCTTGGAAGATGCCGTCTGGGATCAAAGATGACGAGTGAGCCATGGTTCTTCGAGCTCGTCAGTCCTGAATCGTCTTCTTTGAGCGGAAGGAGGCGCAAGCGGAACAGTCTCTGGCCTCGTGCTCCGGTGAGAGGCAAAGGTTGCCCACCTCATGGAGATCGGTGTGGGGAAACTTCAACCCACATTGAGGACACTCCTTGAATGGCGTCCTTTCCATGAGCCAGAAGATAAGGCCCAGGTAGGCCAGAAGGCCTTCGTCGACGACCGGAATCGAAGACTTCGAAGTTGTGAAGAGTTGCGTCGATTGGAAAAACGTTAGGGACAATGCCGTCGAAAAGTGTGAGGATTGCGCGCTGAAGGAGAATCGGTTCCAAACCGGAGCGCAGGAAACACATCCGAGCCCGATGGCGGAAAAAAACAATCTAAGGATGGAACCGATGACCATCCACAGTGTAATCCAAAGGAGGAGTCACCTATCTCATGATTTCCAAAGACTTTTCAGGACAAAAACAACTGCAAACATACAGGCCCAACACTAGGTGGCGATCTATGCATAGTGTGTAATCTACAGCTCATATGCGTCGAACATATGTTTATTTCTTCTTGTTTTTTCCTCTCTCTATGTGTTCTGCATCCTGCAGCACACACAGAAAGAGGAAAATGCCTCAGGGGAATATTTGTGTGCAGGAAGGTGCCCCTTCCTTCACAAAAACAATCCTGCTTACAACGCAGCACCATGGTGCAAGAGTGCCTGTGTTGGCGCTAGGCAGCACATTGTGCTCCAGCATTGGTAAATGACAAAATGCGCCCTATTTACAGTCCTGCCCTTTCCCTGTCATGCACCACAGTAAGGTGACTTGTTGCACTGCGTAACTTTTTGTTAAGTATGCCGCTAAGTGTAGCTGTAACCCAGCCACCACGACCTTAGCTGTAACCCAGCCACCGCGACAGAGTACAGGACAGTCTCACTCAAGAACCACAATTCGAGGAATATTCAAATGTCAGAGCTTTTACTTGAGGTGCAAGCCATAGGTCAGAGTTCATTTTAAAATTCTTATTTCGCATCAATTCACTGATCTGAAACACTTCCAGCTGCTGTGGCCAGCTGTCCACAGGCCCTGCTCCCCCAACCACCATCATTTGTAAAAGTAATTTCTGTGCACATGAATATTTAAAAAAAAAACAAAAAAGCGATTAACACAGGATTAGCAAAGCTTGGAATGAAACATAGATTTATCATTGGCTTATAATGCCTGAAGTGAAAAATGTAGTTTTAAGATTAATTGTTAAGGCTCTAAAAAGGATACACAGTTGTATGGTTAGGTGCTAAAGCATGAGCTGAAAACAGGGCTTTATAATTGGCCGTCATTTGGAAGATACATATTTCTGATTGGCTGGCATTTGTGACTGCGACAAATAGAGTTTAAAGAAAGGTCGGTCAAGTTAGAACTGGAATACTCCATCCTTTGCAAACCCTATTAGGTTCCTCTGGGCAATGTTTCTTTTTTGTTTCTTCGTCCAGGGAGTTTGTCTGTCCTTACCCGGCTGTCTTGCGCATCTTTGTTGGCCCCGCTCCGAATGAGGGAAAGGGCGGCCCTCACGTTGTTCACAGCAGCGGCCCAGTGCAGGGCAGATTTACCTGTGGAGAGAGGGCAAAAGAGAAGGGTGAGTCCCACTGTCTATTACCTGTGGGGAGAAGGGTAAGAGAGCAGGAAGACCCTACTGTCATTTACCTGTCGAGACAAGGGGAATAGAGCAGGGTGACCCTACTGCTTTCATCAATGGAGACAAGGGCAAGAGCACAGGGTGAACCCTACTGTTTTTGACAACTACCTGAAACTGAACACCGAGGCTCAGGGCACTATTTTAAAGGCTTCTCTGAATGCTGCGGCCAGATTGATCACGGGCACCAAGCGAAATGCACACATCTCCCCGGTTTTAAAATCGCTAAACTGGATACCCTACGCAGCTAGAATTCAACAGAATATTGCCTGCCTATCACACAAAGCCCTCCACTTCAAAACCCCCATCTACCTTGCACAAAAACCAGAACTATCTGGGGGGGAGGGGGATAGACTGTCAAGGAGTGCTAATTCCCTCCTCTTAAAACCACAGATCTTCCGCAAAAAGAGAACATGCCAACGAGCCTCCTCTGGCACCGCTCCTAAAATTTGGAACTCTCTTCCACCGGAAATTCAGGGGATCTCTTCCAAGACTGCTTTCAAACTGGAAGCAAAATAATTCCTCATGAACAAGATCTTCCCTCAAAATGAGGGGGAATTTTTAGCTCTAAGCACATTGGACATACTATAGTATAGGTTATTATTCTTGTATATGATCATTATTTTTGTTTTGGTTATTATTTCTGTACAGGATTATTGAATTTACTCCCCTTAAGTCATTATGCTCCATCGTCTAGCACATTCTTCGTTCACCCTGGTGTATAAATGATCTGTTAGATGTTCAAACATTTGATTTAATGCCTTTTAGACTCCCCATTTGACCCCTGTTTTGATTATTGTTTTGGGTACTGGTTATTATTCCTGTATATGATTATTGTACGTACTCCTCTTATCTCTCTATGCTCCATCGCATAGCCCATTCCTTCTCGTGCACTCAGGTTATATTGAGCTGTTATGTTTGTACTAGTTGATTCAATGCCTATTAGATTCCCCATGTTAGACTCATGTTTTGATTTGTTACCTTTGCCTCAAATTGTAAAGCGCTATGATATCCTTCGGGATCAAGTTCGCGCTATATAAAACTTTATAAATAAATAAATAAAATATGTGATGGTATCCTTATTTGGTTGGTGTCTGTTTTGGTCTTTTAGAGAAATTTTAATTATTTACTAGCAACTCGGCATACTGAGTTACAAGGTTGTCTCCTGGGCCAGCAACACTGAACTTAGAGGCACTGATATACTATAAATCGGGTAGAGCAGATAATTCAGTTTTTTAGCCCTTTTATAATACATTGACGTTACAACGCTTTGCTCATGTTAACTTTTGATGCAAGCAAAATCAGGGCATGAAGGTCAAAAATGGTAGGTTGTATCTTGTTGACTAGTACCTGTGGTCCCAGACAACACCTTTGCTTTCAAACACCTGAGCTATCCTGTGGACCCCCAAAGATAACTGAGTGCTCACAGACTCCATCCCCAAGGACAATGCAGCACACAAGTCTCCATGTTTTATAAAAACTAGCATCTAGGCCATGAACAAAAGAAAGATGGTGGGATTGTATTGTGATCCCAGACAGTAGTACCCAAGCCCTGTTTTCTTTCAAATTTCCAATGTTAATTAGTTGCCCTTTTTACTTACCTCTGATTGTGTTCCATTCTTTTTTTAAGTCATAGCACTAGCTGGACATTAAGGGGCAGATTTGCAAGCCTCATGCGACACATTTATGCCGCAGTTGGTAGCGGCGGCGTAAACCATGCGCCATGTTGCGCCTTATTTACAATGTGATGCATCTAGGGAGATGCTTCACATTGTAAAGCCCTGCACCACATGAAACCTGCGTTAAGTTTCATGTGGGCGTTTCCGGTGCAGGGTGGGCATTCCGTCGTAGGAACGCCTCGTAAAAGTGACGCAGTAAAATCTACAAGATTTCACTGAGTCACTTTTACGACCATGCTGCGTCAAAACCCTGCGCCTGCTTGAAGCAGGCCTAAGGAGTGACACAGCATGTTGGGCATAGGGCACCCCTGAGCATTGCTGGAGCCGTGTCGCGCTTGCGATACGACTCCAGCAATGCGCCGCCCTTATGCCACATTGTAAATGCGGCGCATTTTTGGTGGCGCAGGGAGGGAATTGCATGTCGCATCTGTTCTGGCGCATCCCTGCAGATTTGCAGAGATGCGCCAGAACTCGTAAATCTGCCCCTGAGTTTTTTGCGTGCTGTTTTATTGTGTCATACTGTGTCTATTTTCGAGACAAAACAGCCCCCCTTGACTGCTCGAGTCTGCTGCTCCCGCGAAGTGCCCAAAGTAAGCCACTTAGAACAGGAGGCTTTCCAGTAACCACTGGCTGCCCCAGGAATCCCAAGAAAAGGCCTTGGCCGGTTGGTCTTTCTCCAAGACAGTCTCAGCTTTCTCAGCTCTGTGTTTGTATTACAGGAAGTAGTCACCCCTGGAAACATACCGCTTCAGGAAGTGTTGCCATGGAGATTGCCACACTCCGACTTCCCGCTTCTTTCCTCCCTGAAGCCCACTATGCACAATAACTATTGTCTAAATGTCTATTCCCCCCCCCCCCCCCCCCCAACTTCGAGTATTCTGAGGAGCCTGATATCCTGTTCTATAAAGAACAGGTCACCAGTAAACAACAGTTTGGGCTGGGGCACATCACTCTCATGTCAGACTCAACAGACCAGTGTCTCTGGCATCTGATATCCTTCTGGATCTCGTTCGCGCTATATAAAACTTTATAAATAAATAAATATTATCTTCCGTTCTGGAGGCCATGTCTGGAGCATTTAGCCGGGGTACGGACATTACACTGGGAGTACTGTGTTCCACTCTAGCAGCACCTTATAAAGCAGAGGTTCTTACCTTGTGCTACAAGGCCTACTCCGGGGGTTTGGGACTGATTTACAAAATTAAATAATACTAAAATTAATAAATTAAAATGAATAAAGTAAATACTTATAAAAAAAGCAACATAGACAATTGTAAAACTTTGTCTATATTTGATTGTAAATCACACAACATATTTCAATAGCTGAGCATTTGCTGGGTTCATACTTGAATTGATTTGTTCTGAGGTTCATATCATAGAAATTGCTTAGGCCTGGCTTCAAATTACTTAGGCTTGGCTTCTAATAATGACTTCGTGGAGGTTCCCGTATTCCACTAATGATTCAGTGGGGTTCCACAGAAGCCAAAAGGCGTAGAACCGCTGTTCTAGAGTATGGAGATGTCTTCTTAAAGCCGCACCTAGAGTAATTTCAAGCTCAGAAGACCACATCTTGAGTCATGTCTCCAGCCCCAGAGGTGTTTACAAGAGTACTACGTGTTTCTCTCAGGGCCCATTTTGTAATGCTGCTCCTGTACAGGAGGGCTTGTGTGGATCTGGGCATGCAGTTCTGGAGGCCACGTTTGCAAAAAGATAAAAGACAATTTGTGCAGAGATGAGATTCCAAAACTGTGCAAATGGTGCAAGCCTTGATCACAAACAGGGAGAAAGGGAAAGAGGGAAACAAGTATCTTCATACAGCAAACAAAGTGTGCACGAGGCTGCATGTGCCATCAGGAAAACATTTATATAACAAACGACCGAAGGTCTGCAAAACAAATCCGGAGGATCCACTTGCTGGGTAGTTGCTTGTGACCTGGCTGTGGACCCAGGTAGCAGAGTTAGTGTCTGGCCGGAGTTCGTGGTTTTATGTGCTTTGGATGAAAAAACTGTTTAAAGAATTTGTATCCGCTGAAAACTAATGTTAATGAATTGCATTGCAGAAACCAACCTGCTGAAAGCCTTTCTTGAAAAAGAAAATCATTTTCTAAGGCTGTCATTTATTTTTAGGTCTTTTCAGTACGCACCAAGCCTGTCACCGGTGGACATGCGTAAAGGTTATGACCATATTTCCACATGCGGCCGTCTAGAATGGACTACGATACAGATTAATCATATTTTACCTTCACACTGTATAATTTATGATATTGATTAAATTGGTGAAGTCTCCGAGTGATGAAATGTGGTGATGACTTATGGGAATGCATGGGTTTCCACTATGTGCTCTAACAGAAAGAAATATCCAATCTTTGATTGGGCTTTTGAAGTCACTGTGAGATCATTTGAATGTGCAACATAACTCCTAGTGGTTGCCACAATGGTTTGTACTTTTTTGTTATCTACTTAGCCTTGAAGAAGTTGCGGGACAGTGTGTCCAACTGGAGACAAAACACGTGTTGGCTGAGGAATTAGTACAATGAAAACAAGTAAAAGAAACAAGCATTTGCAATGCAATAGGTCTCGCATTATTAAAGTTTGAGCTATTGGCATTGTAAATGACAATGCCTTTTATTCATTTGCATTGGTGCCTAAACACGCACTTTGAACGTATAGTCCTTGCTTACGATGAGCACGGCTGGCAGTAAAAGAGACTGCCAGCCGTGCTTCTCATAAGCATGGACTAGAAGTACAAAGTGCTTGTTTACGCACCAATGCAAATGAATAAAAGGCATTGTCATTTACAATGCCAATAGCTTAAACTTTAATAATGTAAGACCTATTGCATTGCTCTAACCATAAGGCTACATCCTCTCCCCTTGAAAATCGAAAAGTTTGCACCTTAACCTGCTTTGCTTACTGTACAGAACCAGAATGACAGTGGTTTACCAACGTCCACTAGGCCGCAAGAATTTACGCGTATAAAAATCTTGGGAAAAAACAAACATTTTCACAACAAATATCTCAGGCCTACTGCCTTTAACATAACTTTACATAAACAGATCCGGCACACAGCCAAGATCACTGGCTTGAGACCATAAGCAACAATGTCCTGCTACTCAAGGCAACCAACATGTATGTGGGTGACGCCTAAGCCCCTTTCAACAGTTGTTATGAAATCTGTTTTTTACGTTGACTACAAAAGGTCACTCGACAGCTGCATTAGGAGCAAGAGCTAAAAAGTTTTGAAACTGCGATGAAAAAGTATATTGCAATGTGGTAAATAATGACCTGGTGGGGCACAGAGGGAGGTGGAGAAAGGAAGAACTCAGTGCAAGGGCCGATACTTAAGTTTATAGGAGGGAGCGAGAAAACGAGAGCAAGAAATACAGAAGGAAAAACATAAAGAACTAGTTTTAAATGCGTGCATGCTGTTTGCGAGGAATGCAGCTAGAGAAAGCAAATTTAAAATACAAAACACGTGTGCAATGCTGCTTTGCTTACTGTACAGAACCAGAATGACAGTGGTTTACCAACGTCCACTAGGCCGCAAGAATTTACGCGTATGAAAATCTTGGGAAAAAACAAACATTTTCACAACAAATATCTCAGGCCTACTGCCTTTAACATAACTTTACATAAACAGATCCGGCACACAGCCAAGATCACTGGCTTGAGACCATAAGCAACAATGTCCTGCTACTCAAGGCAACCAACATGTATGTGGGTGACGCCTAAGCCCCTTTCAACAGTTGTTATGAAATCTGTTTTTTACGTTGACTACAAAAGGTCACTCGACAGCTGCATTAGGAGCAAGAGCTAAAAAGTTTTGAAACTGCGATGAAAAAGTATATTGCATTGTGGTAAATAATGACCTGGTGGGGCACAGAGGGAGGTGGAGAAAGGAAGAACTCAGTGCAAGGGCCGATACTTAAGTTTGTAGGAGGGAGCGAGAAAACGAGAGCAAGAAATACAGAAGGAAAAACATAAAGAACTAGTTTTAAATGCGTGCATGCTGTTTGCGAGGAATGCAGCTAGAGAAAGCAAATTTAAAATACAAAACACGTGTGCAATGTTATCAAGTGGATTCTTGACGTAAAAACAGTGTTCAGTAAGTGTCAAATACTGACCAAAGACAAATACTGCAGCTTTCACATAGGACATGCAAAAGAATTGTCAATGGCAACGGGCGCCGACTAGCAGGAAATGCAGCAGGAGGTGGTGCGAGACAGCACGCAGCGTCCCAAAAAAATAAATAAATAAATACCGCCTTCGGGTAAAGTCCGCGCTATATAAAAATGCATAAATAACTAACTAAATACATACCGCAAATCACCGCCGTCACTCTGCCGGCCTGCGACCAGGAAGTCAGGCAGGCCGGCGCGACAACAGGAAACAGGAAGTAGGAGGACGGGAGCCTACCCCGCCTCCCACGGAAGAGCCGCGATTGGACGGAGCCGCCGTGTTTGGAGCACCGGAGCAGGCAGGAGCCTACCCTGCGCCCCGGTGCCGAAGGAGGGAAGAAGAGTCCTGCTGCCGGGCCCTGCTGCTGAGGAGAGCCGCCGCACGAAGGAAGCCGGTGAGTGCGTTGCTGAGCGGGGGGGGAGGGGGGGCGGGGGAAAAGCATGTGCGCGCGCGAGTGCGGGCGGGCGGGCTTTGTATGTATGTGTGCGTGCGTGTGTGTGACTGTGGGGGAGGGGGGTGTGTGTGTGTGAGCGAGTGTCTGTGTGCCTGTATGTGTGTGCCTGCGTGTGCATGCGCTCGCCTGTGTGTGCGTGCGTGCGTGCATGCAGAGGGGTGGGGGCTGCCTGCCTGCGTCTGTAAAAGCAAGGGCTGTGAGTTACTCTGCGCATGAGCGGGGGCAAGCCTGTTCATTCCAAGCCAGCCTCAGCCAGCCTCGGGAAAAACGAAAGTAATAAAAAAGCGAAACTGACACTGCCACTGCAGACAATGCTGCGCGCTCCCGAGGTGAAATCCGAGATTGAAAAAGCTCGTAACACTTTGGTGTCCACTCTCCTAAATACTGATCACATTAGTTGTCGAGCTGACAGCATTCATGCTTTGCATGAATGCTAACGTCAGCTCGACCTAAAAAGAGAACAATAAAAGAAGATAAATTAAGTGTCAACACTGGCATTTAACTATATGTGGATTGTAATTTTGCGTGTGCTGGGGACTGTTTTTTAGGTGTTTAAGGCCGGCAGTTTAGCAGTCCACTCTGGAGGAAGATTTTCAGTGCTTTTTGAAGGGTAAAGGCAGAATTCAGTGTCAAGTTGGCCATCTGCGAGCTGGCGCCTGAAAGAAGCTAAGCAGATGCGTAAATGATCAATCTTGAGTTAAAGGAGAGTGTTGTCCACATACTCTGTGGAAGTCGATACCTGCGGTGGAGAAGATCACACACACAGGTGGACTATAGACGGGTGGAAACCAATACCTGCGATAAGCGCTCACGCAAAGGTTAGACAATAGACTGATGGCAGTCGATACCTGTGGTAGAGAAGCTCACACACAGGTTGAACTATAGACTGATGGAAGTCAGTGGAGAAGCGCTCACACAAAGGTTGGACTATAGACTGAGGGAAGTCGATACCTAAGGTGGAGAAGCGCTCACACAAAGGTTGGACTATACACTGAGGGAAGTCGATACTTAAGGTGGAGAAGCGCTCACACAAAGGTTGGACTAAAGACTGATAGAAGTCGATACCTTTGGTGGATAAACTCTCACACAAAGGTTGGACTATAGACTGATGGAAGTCGATACCTGTGGTGGAGAAGCGCTTACACATAGGTTGGACTATAAACTGATAGATGTCGATACCTTTGGTGGATAAGCGCTCACACAAAGGTTGGACAATAGACTGATGGAAGTCAATAACTGTGGTGGAGAAGCGCTCACACACAGGTTGGACTTAAGACTGATAGAAGTCGATACCTACGGTGGATAAGCGCTCACACAAAGGTTGGACTATAGACTGATGGAAGTCGATACCTGTGGTGGAGAAGCACTCACACACAGGTTGGACTATAGACTGATGGAAGTCGATACCTGTGGTGGAGAAGCACTCACACACTGGTTGGAGTATAGACTGATGGAAGTCGATACCTGTGGTGGAGAAGCACTCACACACTGGTTGGACTAAAGACTGATGGAAGTCGATACCTGTGGTGGAGAAGCACTCACACACTGGTTGGACTATAGACTGATGGAAGTCGATACCTGTGGTGGAGAAGCACTCACACACTAATTGGACTATAGACTGATGGAAGTCGATACCTCTGGTGGAGAAGCACTCACACGCAGGTTGGACTATAGACTGATGGAAGTCGATACCTGTGGTGGAGAAGCACTCACACACTGGTTGGACTATAGACTGATGGAAGTCGATACCTGTGGTGGAGAAGCACTCACACGCAGGTTGGACTATAGACTGATGGAAGTCGATACCTGTGGTGGAGAAGCACTCACACACTGGTTGGAGTATAGACTGATGGAAGTCGATACCTGTGGTGGAAAAGCACTCACACACTGGTTGGAGTATAGACTGATGGAAGTCGATACCTGTGGTGGAGAAGAGCTCACACAAAGGTTGGACTATAGACTGATGGAGGTTGATACCTACAGTGGAGAAGAACTCACACAAAGGTTGGATTATAGACTGATGGAAGTCGATACCTGTGGTGGACTAGAGCTCACACACAGGTTGGACTAAAGACTGATAGAAGTCGATACCTACGGTGGATAATCTCTCACACAAAGGTTGGACTATAGACTGATGGAAGTTGATACCTTCAGTGGAGAAGAGCTCACACAAAGGTTAAACTATAAACTGATGGATGTCGATACCTGCGGTGGAGAAGCGCTCACCCACAGGTTGGTCTAAAGAGTGTTAGAAGTCGATACCTACGGTGGATAAGCGCTCACACAAAGATTGGACTGTATACTGATGGAAGTCGATACCTGTGGTGGAGAAGCGCTCACACAAATGTTGGACTATAGACTGATGGAATTTGATAACTACAGCGGAGAAGAGCTCACACAAAGGTTTAACTGTAGAGTGAGCAGCAGGCTCGCTGGTATCGATCTTTAGAATACTTCAAATGGACCACCTGAGGAAGCCGATGACAAGAATGCCTTGAACAAGTTGACTAGAGTATTGCCAATACCCATCTGTGATATCGGTGATGTAGAAAGAACAGAGGACACATAGCAAGTGTTCCTGCTCCAGCTTACTGTGGATGCCATGTGTAATTCCCGTTTTTGTACTTCAGATTAAACTTGTCTCCACCCACGCAGCCCTTTCGCCATCCTACATTGGAAAACTCTGCTTCTTCCTGCACTCCCGGTCCAGTCCTTGGTTAGAATGTGGTATCCAGTCTCCTGCGTGTGGATCTGAAAGGATTCCATACTACAGGTTCGCAGTGTGCTCCTCATGAACAGACACTATCCTGTTCTTTAAAAGGATTTGTTCTGTCATTACCCTGCCACCCTCTCAGCTGTGTGACATTATTACCCACCCATCCCAAACCCAGCCATTGGCACTTGGTTGGTGCCTTAGCTGTCTCCCTCCCTCTATTTGACTTTAGACATTGACATCACCATGGCACATACTAGACAAAGCCCAACACCCAACAGCAAAGGCACCTACCTCGGTTGTCAGTGGCCCCGACCTCGGCACTGCAGTGTATGAGTTCCTCCACCATGTTCTCTACGGCCAGGCGAGTTGCCAGGATGAGTGGGGTAGAGCCATCGTTCATGCGGGCATCAAGGTCTGTTTGTCGACACCGGATCAAGATCTGCAGTGCAACAATGGGGTGTCAGGCCCATTCTCGTGTCATTAGGGCATGTCTTCAGGCCACTTACGGACTACTAGTCAGGACACCATCCAACCCTTAGCTATCCACATCCATTTAAATACTTGATTTATATCAGACCATCCATAAATGCATTCATCCATTACTCCTCACATTCAATCACTTTTTCTACTTTAATTTCCTTATGGATTTATAAAGCACATCTTGCTATCTTAGCGCATTCGACTGACTGAGTATGCAGTAATTACTGAGTAACATATGGAACACCCAGGTGTTTAATCGACTTTCCAAATCTCAACAGTTAGGGCTGGAAGGGCATTCCAGGCCTGTGGCAAGCAGCTGGACCCAAGGGACCCAAGGCAGGTGCTGCTCAAAAGTGAGTCAACCCAAGCTGGTTTCTAATGCCTTGGTCGAATGCACTTAAAAAGTCAAAACACTTTTGAAGATTTTAGCTTGACAAGGCTGAGCAAAACATTTAATCGAACCACACAATATACATAGCTGCTTTAAGCCCTGCTACCTACTGTTAAATCATAGGTCTATCTAAGAATTCAAGGAATTCTAGCTGCTGCCACCAGGTCAGTTTGTTCATTGGTTGACTCATTCATCTACCATTACAACATTCTAATAAACTATGTATCATTCACATCTGTCTGTCCACTGAACCAACAGCCCGTCTTCCCAGCACCTCACTTACCGATCCACACTCTTATTCACCGAACCATCAATTAGTTCAGTTATTCATTGACTGTCCTAAGCCTTTATAGAAAGGCCTACCTATTCATCCAATTAGCCAATCGATTCACCTCTCTCATTCAACCATCTCTGTTACACCCTGATCAAACATATCCACAAAGTTATCTATCTATTTACCCATATAAATGAACATTCACTAGCTAACCTTCAATATATGTAAGTGACCATCCAGGAAACTGTTCATTAACATGCACTACTATTCACTCACTCTTCTTACACAGTACATAGAAATACTGTTACTCACCACCTCTGCATCAGTTTACACAAAAGCCATCCATCCATTAACCCACAGCCCCCTTATCAAGTAACTCAACTTCCTAGTAGTTTATCTAAAAAGGCATCCATTAACACATTAAAACATCTCAAAATGGCCACCAACTGAAGTACACATAAAGGTATCTATTTAATCACCACTCACCCAACTATTCATCCAATCAAGAACTACTAGTAATATATTCGCTCACAATCACTATTCACTAACTGCCTATCCGTTAACTCACTGATTCACAATGCATCTATCCCTTTATTCAGTCCTAACTGTATCTGGCTACATACTGACCATTACAAGCATTTAAGAATATACCCAATTTATTCAACTAATCCACCCAGCCGCCCATGAACAGTCACATGCGAGTATATCCACCTTCCCCAACAAGTCATCCAATGAAGTACCCAACGACATGTCCGATTAATAATCTAGTCACTCTCAATCACTACCTATCCATTCACTAACCTTCTTACCTGTTCATACATTAGTTCATAACCCATTTAGCTATTCGATCTGTCCCTAGTTGTCAAACCAGGGGCCATAATATCAAGAAAGGGCGATATATTATCGCCGCTTTTATCGGCAGTAAACTGCCGCTAAAGCAGCGATAATGGGCTTGATAATATGCCCTTGTAAATTCCCATAGAAGCCTAGGTTCTGGTGTTAACCTGGGCTTCTATGGGAATTCACAAGGGATATTATCAAGCCCATTATCGCCGCTTTAGCAGCAGTTTCCTGCCGAAAAAAGCGGCGATAATGTGTCGCCCTTTCTTGATAATATGGCCCCAGGTATCTGAGTACACACTCTCCTTACAGGTATCCATGATTGTATCCATACTATTCAATGCTACTTAACTAAACTAACCACCAGATCTTCCGCCTGTTGGTAAAATCCCTCTTCCACCCAACCACCCATGCACAGTCATCTATGCAAGTATCCACCAACCAAGTAGCTCACTGCAGTAGCCATTCAGTGCTTCAGCCTTCTTCATCTCTCCAACTCTCCTCCACTGTCTTCTACCTCATGGTGAACGCTGATCTGATTATGTGATCACAGTATGTTAGGTGCCAGATCTAAGGCTCTGAACAGCAGACACAGGCCATCATGTGAGTACCTGGAAGACACCAAGAGCATCTGCCGCAATGGCGGTGTGCAGCGGGGTCCGTCCCAGCTTGTCCTGTAGGTTGGTGTCGGCACCAGCATCCAGCATGCACTTGGCTGCGTCGGCGCGGGAGAATCGCGCTGCCAGGTGAAGGGCTGTCTCGCACGTTGAGTCCGTCTGGGCATTTAAGCTTGCACCTTGACTAATCAGATCAGCGATGACCATGGCCGATCCTTCCAAAATGGCATCCTCGCTGTCGTCGGCCGCTAGACCTCCCCCTGCGCAAACTGCTGACATCAGAGGAGTGACACCATCTGTCGGTAGAAGAGGCAGAAAGGACTTAGTAAATACCTGCCAAAGAAGTACGGTAGGGTGAAATCTGAAAGACAGAGATGACATCCATTTTTCTGACCAGTCCCCCGAACAGTATATTATTTATCTCTAACACTCCCTCTCTAGAGTTGGGATCCTTCATGAATCCATTTTAACATTGCCTGACGTTACTGTAAAAATCATTGACTTTAACTTGGCAAGACAATAGAAATATCAGGCCTACAAAAGTCCTCAATGCTACAGTTATGTTTCATTCTTGAAAGTATATTACCATGAAATACATACTCACACAATCCCCCCATGGTGACGCATGGGGCAGACCCCTCAAACTAGTGTTACAGACAATACTCCCCAGTTGACCAACCCTTCAACTAGTGCAACAGGTGCCTAACATATTCCCCCACATTGATTATATCACAGATCCTCAGGCTTTTGAACAGAATTGAAAGCAGTGGCTACCCGGTGGGAAACCCTTGAAACTTTTAACTTGAGCCTCAGCTCGAGCACTGGAGTCCATGCAGTGCATGTACAAGATGTGAATTAATATCTATGTGGCATCTTCATAGATCCTCTCTAGTGGCATACTACTTGGTCAGCATGAAATGGATGCATCACTCTATAACATTCAGGTGCCTCCTTCCATTTCCTGATACAGGCGTGCTGGATTTTCCTAGCAGAGTTGAATGCATAAACCTCATGTGTCTATCTATGCATTGTCTCAAAATAAGCCAAACCCTGGTTGCTGCCCCAAGGACTACAAACTGCTCATTTGATGACTCCACTAATATTTAACCTTATCAGTACTCTCTCGGTGGGTCTAGGAGAATGTACATAGGAAAGTGCAATGCAGTGGGATTCGTTGTAAGCTTGCATGTGTGCATGCCTGTGTTTGTGTTTTTGTGTGTGGCTGTATGCTGTTAGGCCCCTGATGCCTCAAGGTTGCACTGCTAGGAATTTGGTGGAGGCCCAGCATTCTTGGCTTAATGCCAGAGTTCAACCTACTGCTGGGGTGGGTCTGAACTCTTCTTCCTTGTGACATGCAGTTTATTAGTTTTCTGTTGTGTTCCCAAACCTCCCTTCCATACATGCATAAAACAGTAGCTTTTGACATTCTATATCTATACGTACGGCAGCAATGCACTGGGCACTCATCTTGCTGCCACCACCACAACCAGAAAAACATGGTGCCTTCATCAGACTTCACAGTAACTGCAGCTGAGATGTGGCTTTCCTTGTGAGAGAGTCTGCCTCTCTCATAATGCGCTCCAGAGTCTGTAGTGTGAGGCTCCATCATGAGGTCATTCAGATAACACGTCATCATGCCTTCGCTCTGCAATAGGATGCCAGATGTCTTCATCGCTATCCTCACAACTGTCTGGAAATCATTAGACCCCACATTGACAAGCCATTGGCATTAATGGGAGGTTTCTTGTTCATGTGGGATCAGTGTAGACACTTCCACCTGTTTCCCGTTTGAAGATTTATCTTTATGGAGCGGTGCGGCCTTTTCTTGTGGACATGAAGCAACTCAAGGGAGGAGTTTCTCAAACTGGAGACAGAAAATCACGTCTTCTTTTACTTCTGTGCATGGAGAAGCATATTCAAGAAGAAGAGAAGGTGCCACATGCGATACTTTGAAAAACTGTCCAAGAACGCAGGATCAGATGTCCACGGTATGGTCAGGAAAGTTGCAATCTGGCCTTTTAGAGGAGCGGAAGTAAGGGTTGGCTCTTAGCAAGAGAGTGCCCTAAAGATACTTAGGCGCTTAGCCTAAGAAGGAAGGTCTCACCACTTCTAAAACCTTTCTAAGGTTCCAAAAATTGCAGCTGTCAGATAAAGTCGAAAAAAGTTTAATTTAGCAGGAAAATAATTTAGAAACAAGAGATCTACAAAGGACTCCCCGACTCAACGAGCAGCAGATGAATCTTTCATGGCTTGAAGGTGGACTTGGGTTTCCTTCACTCTTTGGCAGAGGTGATTTTAGCATAAATGAGGATGATGAGAGACTGTTATGAAGTTCTGCTGTGTTATTGAAGTACTGAGAATTCCGGGCCTGCATTGTAAAATATTACAAACGTGTGAGTATCAACAATCAATCACGGCCAAATGGGGGGACATCACTACAGAACCACAAATGCATTTACCATGCAGCACTTACATGTCATGGGGTCGGGTAGACACTTAACACGCTGGTTCGCAGCCTCACTAAGAACTCATGCTGCGATTAGCTTGGAAACACTCCGTCATAAATGGTAGCTGGACTTGGGTCACCAGCTCACGGACACGGATTGAGCCCGAGTGTTAGAGAGTCTGAGCCGTATACCTCGGAATGTACGCTTCTGACAAATACAGCTTTATGTAGTCCACAGGGCATACCTTACACCTGCTAAAATCAACCAGTATTTCCATCGCGTGGAGCAGAGTGTCCGTGGTGCGCTGAAAATGGGGCCGACCTAGTGCACATGCCCTGGAGCTCTGCCCAGGTGGGTACTTACTGGAATGCAGTGGCAGAGTATTATACATCTGTACTGGTCACAGGCTATCTTTCGATTGGCCAACCTACCTGTTGCACAAATTCCGCAGGACACCCAGCACGAGGTCACTTCCAGATTTCTGGACCTAGGGCTGATAGTAGCCAAAAGGCTGATCACGAAGAAATGGAAATCATAGGACCCTCCCAATATAGCTGCCTGGCGAGGTTCAATGCTTGCGTGGGAGAAGGCGGAAAGCCACGCCATCAGACGTGAAGAAACTTTGGGGCTGTGCAGGACTCCCATTGCAGCAAGCTGGGATGCTCTGTATACTGCTTTACAGCTCGGTGCAGACATGGTAAATGGGGACTCCACTGACACACACTATGTGAGCAACTATCACGCTTGCTCACAGAATACAAGCCGCTTGTGTAAGTGTACTAGCGCACAGCTCACGGGCGAAGGGATGGCTGGTGACCACTGGCATTAAGAACAACACAAGAAGTTATCCCTGAAACGATGGGACACTGTGGGCTGAGCATCTGTTCCACATGGTTATTGGTTTATTTAGTTAGTTCATGCAATTCTCTCTGTATTACTTGCCATCACTGACTATTCTATGGACACCAACTGGCCATCTGCAGATACTGATGTTATCACCTTGTCTGTGTGCTATCAAATGTAAGGGCAAACACTAAAAAATACGTGTAATAATGAGTTGATGTACAAGATAACTAGAACTATATGGTCATGATAATTATCCTGATTCTATGTCCCTCGTTTCCTCTCTCGCTTGATTAGTAGATGTGAGTAATGGTTACACTCAAGAGTCTGTATTTAATCATATTTCTACTGTCTGGATATGGTAATTGGGACACAAATACATACAAGTACCATATCTATGATACAAACCAAAGGCTGATACTGCTTGCATGCAGAAATTGTATATCTTGAAAATATAAAATCAATAAAGAGATTGCCCTAAAAAAAGTGTGAGTATCGATAATGGTAGAGAACCAGAAGCCCTCAAGTTCTCTTTCTTTACTATTCAAACCACTAGTAAAATGGAAATCCTCATCGAAAGATTTCCCCACAAATCAATTGAATGAAGATTTTTCTCGGGAATAGCTGAACAGAGGCTGTAGTCCTCAAGGTCAAGTAGCTGTAGCTTCCATGAACTTGGTAGCCCTAATGACATCACCAACATATTATTTAGACATCTCTGCTACAAAGGGAAATTCGGTTCTGTCATTGTATAAGTTTGAGATGCTTAAACCTTTATTGGGGTATACAAAGCATGCTACTCTACCAATGATCCAGTACTGTAGAGGGCACAACTTACATCTAACTTTCACTTATAACTTCAGAAGTACTCAAAACTACACCCACATGGGTCTCACACATGCCAAGATGAGCTATCCTTGGTACTACGCCCATCAGACATGCTCACCCACACTAAGATGAGGTCTTCAGCATCAGGTTCCACTCTCAAACTCTGGGCCCACGAATGACTAAAATGGCGGTCAGCAGAAATTGAGGGAACGCTCTTTTTAAAGAAGCACTTCAAAGGATTTGCATGACTTGGAGCTGAGCAACAGTCACCCTCTTCTTACCTGCATTATTCATGTAACTTGTAAGAGCTGTTGACATACCTGGGCCTCTAACGTCCACGTCACGGCACTCAGGGTCTTCCTGTGGGGGTGTCAGTGCAATGGATTGTGGGATGTGGACTCCAGCCTTGATGTGCTTCTGTGTCCACTGGCGGTGATCCAGAACAGAGGAATCCTCATCCAACTGTGAAAGAGTTAACAGGCGAGAAAAGCCTTAGCAAGTATGTGGTATAGCCCTTTGCCTTCCTAACTGTGACAGGTGAGGAAAGAGGAAAGGATGCTTTCCAAAAGGACACTTGCTCTTAAGGACTGGGAGGCCTATAGAAGAACTGGTGTTGGTTGGCAATAATAAAGCTGTGTGCTAAACAAGTAGGGTTAAATAACAGAGTGTCATGACAACCTTTTGCGCTTTGGACAGAAGTCAAAACCCAGAATGCACTGGATAATGGGTTTACACCAATGATGGAGCAGGGTTAAAGCAAAATAAAACCTGCTCAAATTGAACTCTCAGTAACATGTATTAACCCCTTAGCTGCGGGGTGTTTTTCCTCCGCTGTGCGGGGGGGAGCGGGGCCGCGCGCAGCACCGCCGTGCTGGTGACGAGCTCAGCTCGTCATGAGGCGCAGCGGCCACACCCGTTTTTAGAACGTTCAGCACAGCGGGGAAATTAGCCCCGCGTGCGAACATTCCACAGGCCGTGACAAGCTCAGCTCATCATGAGGGCAGCTCCGCTGCATCTCATGAAGAGCTGAGCTCTTCATCAGCACCCATGTGGTTAACAGTGTGCAGTGAAAACGAATGCGGAAAAGTTTTTAACGTGAAGGAAAATGCTACTGCGCAAGCGCGTACTAAAAGCACTGAAGTAGGCCACAAAGGCTTCTTGCCAAATGAAAAATAAAAGAACTAATGCTGCTTTTGTGCATTTTATTAACATTGGCTACGAAAATAATATTCACTCGGGTTGCGCATGGATAAATGCAGCACTGGGTGGGTGCGTAATAGAGAGCATTTTCAGTGATTAATAATGCCTGTGTTTGTTTTCCGTAGAAGCATGGTTTTCTACTCTGTAGGAAACTTTTGGGTTAATGAAATGAAAATAAACTCTGAAAATAATGTTGAACAAGATGGGGAAGGTGGAAGACAAGTGTATGTATAGGCATTTATATAGCGCACTACTTACCCGGAGGGTCCCAAGGCGCTTCGACCGCTGCGAAACCCTTCCTGGCTTCCCTGAGAGATGGTCCCTTAATGGGTATCTCCAGGGTGAGACCAGGCATCCCCGGCGGTCTGGTGGGGCCGTTAGTGAAGATGAGGCAAGCTAATGCCCAGAGTTGCCGAGTGTGATCGCTGATCAGAGTGGGCACCGAGGCGAGAGAATTATCGAGTCCGCTGACCCTGGTCCAGAAACCTGCCGCGCCGGGAATCGAACCCTGGTCCCGGGCTGTCCTCTGCTCTCGGGTCTGCCGCCTCTAACCAGTGAGCCACACTACTTCACTGTCCTTCATAAGTCGTGTGTGCCTGCCAAGAGTTAGCAGGAAGAAACAATTTCTTCATCGAGTGGAGGAACATTTCCTCAGAATGTTGCACAGGTGGATAAATGTGACACAGAATTTGCTACATGACCGGAATGAAATAAATGAATATTATGACAGTGGCGTGAAAGTAAATAAATTGAATAAATAAACAATAAGACATTGACTGAGATGGAGATGGCGAGAGTGGTGTGACAATACACCCCCTTCCCTAACCAATCATGTGTAGAGAAATCATCTCTTCTGACACAAATGTGGGTTGGACATCTGGGATTTAGGGTACAAATGAGGTTCCTAGTGGGAGGGATTTTGGTTAGTCGGTGGCTTGCTTTCCTACCTGCGTGAGGAGAGGACTTGTTCTGCTGTCTCCTATTCTTGAGCTGGCTGTTCCTGTCTGCTGATTCCTGACTTAGTCTTTGCCTCTTCAACTCTTCTTGAGGGGCCTTACTGCTCTCATGGCAAGAGGGTAGTTTTCCTATTTCAATTGGGTTAGTATAGACAGAAAACTGAATTTGCATAATCATTTGCAAATGAAAGTTGTCTCTGAACCTTTTGTCTCTTCGCCTTTCCACTCCTTAATGCACTGTCAAATGAGATGTGTTTTTATCATTATTTCTCTAATATTGTTACTCTGTGATGAACTATGTATGTTGGTATTGATGAGCATTTATTTCACATTTTTAGATAAACATTATAAGTATACAAATGAGTCTGTCTTTATTAGCGGTCTTTACTAGTTTATGAGTATTTTAGAACCAAGTATTAGTTTGCCAAACCCTGTCAACTATATAAAGATCGCATCGCCATAATTGGCATATTAGAAATGAGGATACAAATTGGATGTTGGAAAGTTTGGTATATAGTTAAGTAATTCAATAACACAGCATGAAGGGACTTATTGGGTAATGAAAGTGGGCCTTGTCTGTAGAAAATTATTAGCCCCAGATAGCTGGATCCCCATGAAGACCCACCAGCATATCAGAGAGGTTCAGCTGAAACCAGAAGTACTAGAAGGTATTAGAGTGAGAGATTGACATTGCTTTAGGAACAAGAGGGTGATGGTGAAATTCAGTATCGCAGGTGTTCAGCTTAAGAGTCAACTAAGGCTCCCAAACCACTCTGGGTCATGAGATGAAATGCAAACTCAGGAGTATAGAGGATCTGGACCATCTCTGAAGCATGGCCTTCTTCGAAAATAGCACGTGTCCCTATTAGGAACTCTTACCTTGGCCTTCCTAGCATTGGGCTGGCCTTCATCCTCAGGGCTCGAGTACACATCTGAATCTTCTTCACAGTCAGTCTCTGGTCTTAGTGGTCTGAGAGGGGCAAAATAAGGGATGAAGAGATGGTTATGGAGATTGTGAAGCAGTATTCCACTGTTTCCAACCTGCTTCAATAAGCTTGAGAGGCGGAGGCAGATATAACTGGGGAAGAAGGCAGTGAAAGGAAAACACAGGAGCTGTGCAGGAACATTCACGGATGGAAGTTTGATAGTTACACCAATGACAGACTCAATAGCTGCATTTGGCATGGCACTAGGCTTAACTTGTGAAAACATCCGGTGGATGGTGAACGAGAGCACAGGGTAGCAGAAGAGGCTGGTTAATGAAAGGACAACATTAATGTGTGGGATGGTGCAAAAACCTTACTTTGCAGATGATGATCTACTTACTTCAACCCAATGGCATCCTCGCCCACTGGCTCCCTCCGGCGACGGACATTGGGATCTCGGTGGCGACTGAACCCAGCAGGTAGCCAGAGAGCACCATGCTTGCGCTTGCGCTGGCGGGCAAGCTGCACCCCAAGGAAGATCCCCAGGACCACAGCCAAGCCTACTGCTGCACCACTGTAGACGAGGTGCCATGGCGGTGGCTTTACCTGTCCTTGTGTATCTATAAAGAGAGCAAGTGGCAGGGTGAAAAAAGTATAGCCCTTTAGCCCAATAAAGTCTAAGAAGGATGTGAAACTGAAAGGGTCAAGCCAGACGGGAGGTGAGAAAAATCAGACACACGGGCACAAAGGACTACCAGAGAGGAAATACTCTGCCTTTACCAAACTTTCAACAGAGAAATGGGCCAGCAGGCTCTACCAATCTGCCCACTTCCTGCTTGATATAAATATGTAGTTGCTACATGGGCCATTATTTGGGAAGCCACATAAATCCAGGCTAGGTAAACTAGGACTTGCAGTAGTTCTCCTGAATTTAGGGTGTACTAAAATCTGCGGCATTTGGTGAAATGCCAGATAACACAACCAATTTTCTCCCGTAACTGTTGGCCTTGGTAAGCTCTTGTTAGAAATGGGATTTTGGTAGGCTAGGGCATATGCAAAAGCCAGGCAGAAACCACCACTCTAGTCAGGATAAGGGAGTTACACTCCTAAAAGAACCCCTGCTCACCCCCTTGGTAGCTTGACATGAGCAGTCAGGCTTATCTTAGAGGCAGTGAGTAAAGCATTTGCACATAACCAACAGTAATACAGTGTAAGCACTACAAATGTAAACCACACCAGTTTAGAAAAATATCCACTATTTTTATATACTTAAGACAAGACCGAAACGATTAAATAAATCCACAATACAGTACTTAGACATTTTCAGTTATCAAAATACCCTTGAAAAACAGTTCCTTGACGTGGATTGCTCCGTCCAGGGCTATCACGGAGTCATGAACAAACAAATCCAAACAGTTCTGGCTAACCGTGGTGTCGTGGGCCAGCTAGGGTATCGGGAACACCCGCAAACAGTACCTTTTAGAAATGCAGGGCGTCGGCAAATTCTTGTTGAGATTCCGAAAGCATGGCATCCGCAGGCGTGGGTTCTGGAGGTCGGTGCAGGTTTCATCAGGGCCCTCGACGTCACTCGCGTTGCAGATCGAACTCCTCTCCGTTGAAGTCAGGAGCGCTGGAGTCAGGAGGTGTCGGGTGCTGCAGGGCAAAGTGCACCGGTGCGGTGTGTGGTGCCCTCAGGCCGCGGTGCGAGCAGCGGCTCGGTGGCGGTGTTAGGTGGCGTCATAGGTGAGACCAGGGCCGTGGTGCGAAGTGAATGTGGTGCTCATTGCGGTGCTGGCAGGTTGCGGTACAAGCACCGTCGTCGTCGTTGCTGAAGCGCTGTCATCTGTAGTCGTTGACACCGGCTTCGGTAGGCCAAGGGTCCGGTGCAGGATGAGGGCAGTGCATCATGTAACTTTATGAGCGGTGCCCTTGAACCAGGGTACAAGCAGCGGCATCGATTTCTGCATGGAGCGGCGTCATCGGGGAGGCCAAGGCGTAGTGGTGAAGCGAGGCAGTGCGGAGTGCGGTGCCCACAGGTCGTGGTGCGAGCAGCGGTTTGGTGGTGGCCTCAGCAGGCGTCGTAGGTAAGACCAGGGTCGCAGTGCGTCATTGCGGCGGTGCCCTCTGCGGTGCCTTCAAGAAACAGAGTTGGCAGCAGCGTTGTAGACGGCATTGGTTTGCTTTTTCCTCTGTTGCAGCACAAAACACACAGTTCCCAGTGCTGAGGGCAGAAGATTTTAAGGTCTTTGCTGTTCCTGAGACTTCTTGAACAGGGGGCAAGCTCTACCTCAAGCCCTTGGAGAAACTCACAAAAGTAGATTGCAGAAAGTTCAGTCCAGTACTTTCACTGCCCAAGACATAAGTAGCCACTGCAGGCCAACACAGCAAAGCACACAGCAAAGTGGTAGTTCCTCCTCACAGCTTCTCCAGCTCTTCTATCCCAAAATCCTTTGATCCCTTCGACAGAGATTGTCTGTTCCCAGATAGACCAGTTCTGCCTTCCCTCGTGTGACTTCCTGGCAGGAGGTGGAGACGGCATGGTCAGAGGCAGACCAGACCTATTCAGCCCTTTCCGGACCCACCTAGACTATCTGGAGCCATTCCTTCTCCCCAGCCTTCTGTCATCCAAAACCCTGACAGGCAATCCACATTCCAGCAGAGGCACACAGGATAACTGAGCAAGAAAATACCTAGGGCCAGAAGTAGGTGACCAAATACCGATAGCTAACGCTGAAATTTGAAGAATTTCAGCGTTTGCAATCGGTGTTTGGCTGAGAGCAATGTAGGTGAGTTTTACCCTACTAGCAAAATAAGGAATCGCAAAATTACAATTCCTTATTTTGCTCATGCATCTAAGGAATCGGAAAATGCGGTTCCTTAAATGCAATGTAAGTAGCACTAAAGAAAGTGCACTTTAGCCTTAAGGAATCGGTAATTACCACCAACTTCAAGTTGGTGGTAATTAGCGATTTCCTTTAAAAAAACACTTTTTTGCTTTTTGTAAAGTGCCAGGTGGCACACATTTATGACCTTAGGGCATGTATGTGTGCCACATGTGCACACATACACATTTCAGGGGTGCAACAGGGTGTCCTTTTGACACCCTGGCACCCTTGAAATTGCTCCCGCTATTTGCGATTCTTTAATACCGAATCGCAAATAGTGAATATCTTCCCATTCATTCCTATGGGCCTCCTAGCCCATAGGAATGAATGGGTAGGTATTCCTTATTAACGAATCTCAATTTGTGATTCATTATTAAGGATTATTAAGGAATTGCTAATATGTTAGCGATTCCTACCCACATTCAATTTTGCCAGTCCTTAATAGCGAATCGGTAAAATTCGCTATTAAGGACTCACAAATTTGATTTTACCTACATCTGGCCCCTAGTTTCTAAAAGTGGTATTTTCAAACACAGAATGTAAAATCACCTTCACTAAAAGATGCATCTTTAGATTCTGAGTTCAGGCATACTAAACTTTATTATCCTACCTAATTCCCTGGGCTGGTTATGTTTATAAGATGTTATAAACAAACTCCACATTCTGTCCTATGGGGAACAAGTAGCCTTGCAATAGTGAAAAACAAAATTGGCCATAATGAAAAATTTCCTAGTAATCATGACGGAAAGTTTCAATTCTATTAAGTACGCGGAGGCGAGGATTATGCTAATCTTTCTTTATTATCCATTCTCAGCAACTTCAACTTTACCAATCAAAAAACTTCCAAGTCCCATGAGCACTGTAGTTCAGGGGTTATGCACAGTCCACCAATCAGTAGATTCTATGGGTCACAAGGGCGTGCTGCTCCTAACACCTTTCTTCTTTCTTGACTGCAACCTTGAAAAATCAAGGTTTGTTATCCAGTCTTGGAACCCTCAGAGCCTAGGAAAAAGAAATATGAAAGTAATGAATCAATTCTCCTAAACTGTGTGTAAAACAGAGGGTACTGTAAAACACTTGTTATCATAGCAACAAGTCAGCTAGTAGAGTCAGACATGGAAATACTGCACAGCAGAAAATCAACGTAAAACAAATACTTATCCCCTACGAGGAGAAAGCACCTCTTAATGAATCTCATGTAACTTGTATGATTCGGGTGGGTATAAGTCTCCTTGAGCCTCGGGCGGGAATAATCCTCGCCTCCGCGTCCTTATTAGAATTTAAACTTTCTGTCATGATTACTAAGAAATTTTTCGTTCTATCTCAGGACTGGAGGAGAGGATTATGATTGTTCAAAGCTTATCCACCACAAATAACGCCATATTCACGACTGGTTTAAAATAGAATCTTTTAAACATCGAATCAGAAGACCAGTCTAAAGCGTTTAAGATGTCCTCCTGTCTGGCGCCCAGTGAAAAAGCCTAAGAAGCCATTGCTCCACTCACTGAATGTGCACCAAATTGGGAAGTACTATTACCCGTTTCCTGCATCACCCATCTGATCCAACGGGCTATGGTTCGTGGCAAAACCACTTTGAAGGGCCTCCGTAAGAAATTAATAACTGACGCTCCCCAGTAGGGTGAATCTCTTCCGTCATACTTTCATATTCTTTGAGGCATCTAACTACGCACAGCTTCGGGGATTTATCGAAAGCTGGGTTGGACACAATTCTGGAGTCCGACTTAGTCCGGCGCTTTATAGGAAAGGTGACCCTTCGGGTGTACAGACTCTACCTGAAATGTCCAGAGCTCGGACATCGGAGACTCTACGGCAAGACACTAAGCATGAAAGCATAGCCAGTTTGGCTGAAAGCTCATTGTGAGATAGGTGCTTTTTGGGTTGTCACGATTGGAACAGATGTAGCACCCTATTAAGATCCCATAAGGAAGAATATCGGGTCCCTGGAGGGAGCGAAAGGCGAATCCCTCGCAACGATTTGCAAACCAATGGGTGGTCCCCCACGGGGGCTCCTGCGACCGGGGGGTGTTCGGCTGATATCGCTGATCTATAGGAGTTAATAGTGCGATAGTGGAAATTCATAATGGCTACCAGTTCGCACCCCATGGGATCGTGGTCGTTTCGAACATACTAACCGACCCATCTGGTCCATGCTGACTTATAGTGTTTGTTAGTACTGTCGGCCCAAGCTGCTCTCAGCAGTGTCTGAGCTTCTGTCGATAGGCTTGGGACTCTCCAGCGATGCCCAAAATTAGCCAAGCTACTAAGGGCATCCAGCCTTGTTGGAGAAGGGGGTGTGGACCACCCTGGGGATCCTTCAGAAGGAAAGGATCTCTGAGTAGAATGATTGGAGAATCCCAAGAAAGTTCCAGAAGAACTGGAAGCCACACTTGAGGTCTCCAATATGGGGTGATCAGGACTACCCTCGCCTTTTGTCTGCAGACATGCGTTGTGAGCCTTATTATCATTGCGAACGGGGGAAAAGCATACCCCGTTTCCTTGGACCAATCTTGGAGGAAAGCGTCTGTTGCTGTCGCTAAAGGGTCTGGCTTCCAACTGAAAAATCGCGGAAGCTGATGGTCCGGTTGGGACACAAAGTGATCCACCGAGAACGGGCCCCACATGTTGTGGAGTCTCCGAAAGAGTGGCGGGTGCAACTGCCACAGGCTCATGTCCGCCTGGAGCACCATTCTGCTATTACATTGGAAGCTCCTGGAAGATACTCCGCTGTCACCGAAATATTGTGGGATAGGCAGAACATCCAGAAATCCTTGGCTAGGTTCGCTAAGGCCTTTGATTTTGTTCCCTCAAGATGGTTGATGTACCGGACCGCCGATACGTTGTACATCTTCAAGAGCACACTGCAAGACGCCTTCTCCTTCGTCCTACATTGGATCGCAAAAGACCCTGCTATTAGTTCCAGCCGATTGATATGGAGTTGAGCTTTGTCTGCCGACCACTTTCCTCCAGTAAAGGAGTCCCCACACCGAGCCCCTCAGCCTGACTTGCTGACGTCGGACTCTATCAGTAAGTCTGATTCGCAACCGAATATGGCACTGCCGTTCCAGGCGTCCATATGGTCGTGCCTCCACTTCATCTCCATACGCACTTCCTCCGCCAGGGGCACCTGATCGGAGTATTGTAGACCTCTGTGGAGATGCGAGGCTTTCAGGTGCTGCAGCGCTCTGTAGTGGAGCGGGCCCGGGAAAATCGCCTGAATCGAGGAGGCGAGAAGGCGCACCAGACGGGTGATCTGTCTCAGTGAGGTCGAGGAATGAGCCAATATGATTCTCAAATCCATTCGAATCTTGGTCAGGAAGGCTCAAGGTATGAGAAACCGAGTCTATGATGAACCACAGGAAAGTTACCTGCCTGAAAGGTGTCAGAAGCGACTTCTTGAAATTGCTGATGAACCCTAGGTTTTGGAGGAGGTTTACTGGCTCTTGCAACTGTTGGGAGAGACGGTGAGGAAATTGCTCCAAGAGGAGGATTTCGTCCAGATAGATAATAAGGTGAAAGCCTTCGCTAGCAACGTTTCCACCACTGGTTTGAGGACCTTGGTGAAACACCAAGGGGGCGAGGACAGCCTGAAAGGGAGCGAGACAAACTCGAACACCTGGTCTTTCCACAGAAACTGTAGTAAGCGACGGTGCAGTGGAAAAATGGGAAATGGGGACTACCATATACGTGCCTTTTAGATCGAGTCTGGCCATCCAGTCGTCCGGTTGAAGGAGATCTCTGAGCAGGTGTATGCCCTCCATTTTGAAATGGCGGTAAATCAGCCATTGATTCAACTCCTTCAGGTTTATGACTGGACATTGACTGCCGTCCGGCTTGTCTACGAGGAAGACATTGCTGAGGAATCCTCTGGGATGAAGATGCGTGGGGACCACCGCTCCTTTTTGCAACAAATCCGCTACCTCCTGATCTATGAGGGCTGCTTGATATTTTGCAAAAAACAGCGGTTGGGGGCGAATCTCCTGAATGGGGGAATCGTAGAACTCTATATGGAACCCGTGTACAGTCTGTAACACCCATGCAGTAATAGCCTTCCAATTGTGTACATAAACCACCAACATGCCGCCCACCGTGAGAAGGGGAAGGGTGGAAAGGCTCACCTGAGTTCGGCTTTGACTGGCCTCTGGGTGCTCCTCTGCCGCAGCGGCCTCTGAATCTCCACCGGGATTGGAAGAACACTTGACGGTTCGGATCCTGGGCTTTTTTGCCGGTTCCTCGTTCAGGGTCTTGGGTGTAGAAGAGGTCGGTCGAACGCCCTCTACCGTGACCGACAAAAACTCTCGGGTGAAAGACCCACTTTTGGAGGATTGCGCCTTATCTAATGATGTGAATGTGGCGACAAACTTAGTGAGCTCCTTAATGAACGGGTCCCCAAATAGACCTTCTTGCGCCACCGCACCTGCCTCAGAAAAGGAGAGGTCTCTCAACTTGGGGTCAACTTTCCGTAGGAAAGCGCGCCATTAGCGCCACCTAAAAAGACAATCGCACACTGTGCCTAGTTGGAAATCCTTTATGGGGAAAGTGGAGTACCTGCCTGCTTAGCTTCTTCCGCTAACACTAGGACTTTGGTGATAGGGTCCGCTATGTCAAGTAATTTATCCTGACACGATTTCCAGGGTCTGTCGATCCCTTTATTTGGGTCACGGATGTATTTTTGCAAGAAGGTTGCCATTCTGGGGTAAAACTCAGGAGTCATTGCCACTTTGCCCGGTAGGGCAGGGCGTGGGCAATCTACCCTGAGGCAATCTCTAACTTCTTTCTCAAGAAGCTTACATAAGCGCCCGGTTACAAATTCCGAAACCTTGTGCGACGGGGTGCACTCTGAGGAGCGGGGTGGACTGGGTCCTCAGGGACAACATGTTTGAGTCTTCTTCCTTGGTGTGGGTAGTTGGAGACTCTACAGGGCGCCAAGGCCTGGATGCGCCTGCCTTGTCAGCGGATTCCTCAGTGGATTCCTCCTCTTCTTCTCCAAAAACAGAGGGCTCTGGGAGTATTCTGGGGTCCCCCATCAGGCCTGACCAGGAACACTTTTTTAAGGCGGTCAAAGGTGCCTAAATCCATGCCTGACGCTCTCTTGCGCTTCGGCGGGCGCTGAGACTGGCATGCATAGGTAAATTGCATATTGCGACACTTAAAGGGCCCCATGGCACCTGAGACTAGCTGGTGGATGGATGCATCCACTGCTTCACAAAACTCGTCGTTGAGGAGAATAACCTCAAGGAATTCCCCATGGGTATATTCCTCTTCCATGACGAATGGGAGGTAAGGTGTCCTGAAGACAAACTGATAATTACCCCAGGCGCTCTAAGCTCTTGCCGTGACGTTACAAGACTAATGGGAGGGAGGGGGTTAAGCTGTGTTTTTGGTGTGACTAACAAGCACAGGTTTTGGGTACCCCAAGTATAAAACTTTTTCCCTGCTGGGTGAAGTTTGGCGTGAGCAAGGGTCACTGTTTTTGGGCACTCCTAGGAGTTCTATATCTTGGACTGATCAGATCCCCAGGGGAGACTCACCCTATCTTCAAGCAGGCAGCTAATGCTTTGGGCCTGCCCCCGATCAGCGCTCCTCACCTCAGCCACAAACAAACATGCAAATTCGCCTCACGACGTTCACTTAAGACCCGCTTGAACACGGGCGCCAGGGGAGAACAGTCTCAATTACGGACCCACATGTGTGAGCGTCAGGGCTTCCAAGAGCTCCGAGGCGGTGTAACTGTAGTGAGAGCATTCGTCCTGTTCTCGGTGGTTCCGTCCCGTATTCTCTAGCGCACGACTCGAACCAACGAGACGGACCCGCGCCCCCTACCAGAGACAGTGCATACCGCACCTCTCCCCTCTAGTGGGGCCGAGAGCGGAGTGGGAAACTTCCACGCCCCCAAACGAAAAACCACAGCGTGGAAATGAAACGGCGAGCGCTCGCGCACACCAGTACAAAGCGCAGCAACGCGCGATACAAACAGAGTTAAATTAAGTGGAAAAACAATGAATAATAATGATATAATTTCCCTCGCCCTGATGAGCGAGAAGGAAACACAACTTATCTTTTGCTGAGAGCAGGAAAGAAAGAGGAAAGGTATTGGCAGCAGCATGCCCTTGTGACCCATAGGATCCACTGATTGGTGGACTGTGCATAACCCCTGAACTACAGAGCTCATAAGACTTGAATTTTTTTTATTGTTAAAGTTAAAATTGCTGAGGATGGATAATAAAGAAAGGTGAGCATAATCCTTGCCTCCGGTCCTGACACAGAATTCGTTATCAGAATGTGCCACACACACCAGGGCATGTCCTATCTTTCACATACACTGCACCCGACCCACAGGGGTACCTTTGGCCTACCTTAGGGGTGGCTGACATGTAAGAAAGGGGAAGGTGAGGGACTGGCAAGTGTGTGCACTGGCCAAGTCGACATGGCAGTTACAAACTGTGCACAGACTCCACAACGGCGGGTCTGAGTTACCTTTTCAGGGCTACTCATGTGGGTGTCACAATCAGTGCTGCAGGCCCACTAGTAGCATTTGATTCACAGGCCCAGGCACACTCAGTGCACTTTACTAGGGACTAACTAGTAAATAAAATATCAAATCATGGAAACACCAATCCATAACACAATTTACCACAGGAGCACTTGCACTTTACCACTGATCAGCAGTGAGAAAAGTGTGCAGAAACACTACGCCAGTAAAAACAGAGTCAAAACCAGGAGGTCAGAAAGCAAAAACTATGGAGAAACACGCCAAAAGATGCCAATTCTAACAGCTCTCCTGCATAACCCTCGCTTCATCTGCATTATTACTGAGGTGTCTGCCGGATTTATTGCTTCCTGACACTTTTATTGGAAAGCTATTTTAGGAGCCCACTAATCAATCCATTCATCCACCTTATGTAATAAAATGTAACTTTGCACCTGTATGCTTCAAGAAAAAAATCTGTGGACTTCACAAGGATTTTAAGAATAGTCTTGGAATCCTGCAACAATCACGGTTTTACATAAAATGAGAAATTTCCTAGCTTTCGTAACGGAAAGTTTCAATTCTATTAAGGACACAGAGGCGAGGATTAGGCTATTCTTTCTTCTTTAATTTTAACAGCAGGCATTAAAATCAATAACAAACAATACAAAGACTTCATTTCTCATGAAGTTTTAGACAAAAAAACATCATGTCTGTGTTAAAGTATCTTAACCAATCAGGGGCCTCCTGGCACAATAACTGTAGATGACCCCTGCTGGACTTCCTCTTTCCTCCTGCAACAAAGCCGACTGCAGAAGTTTCTTGATCCTGCTTCGAGGACTCTGCACTAACCCTGGGCAAAGCACTACACTACGCTTGTGTAGTTTATGAAGTTTGCACTACTTTGCGCAGCAGTCATTTTTTGCTTGCTCGCGGTCCTCAACATCAAGTTGGGGACCGCGAGCAAACAAAATGACATCCCGGCGAGACTTTTTCCTCGTTCGCGATCAGCAACATCAAGTTGCGGATCGCGAGCATGGAAAATAAACCTCCCGGCGAGATTCTCAAACCGGCAAGGTCAGGTTTCTCATTGCAAGTGGTCGCGTATGCTCGCGACCGCTTGCGATGAGAAACTACCAGTCCACGTTGAAAAACCTGCCCCTCGAGTAAACATATACTTCAGTGGCAGTAAAAGAGAGCTCGCACTGTGCAAGAGGCTGTTTTCAATGATTGCACAGTGCGGACAAGCATCCGGCACTTAGCGGCTGTTTTCGGCCGCTAAGCGGCGATAATTCTATCCCCCTATTAGCAAGCTGTCGCTAACAGCAGTTAGCGACAGCGAGCGGTTTGGGGCCCGCTTTCCATGTCAGCGATATTTATCGCTAATGACATGCAAAGTGGGCGTACCCAACTTGGTAGCAACTGAAAGCAGTCGCTAACATCGCTATCGCCTATTACCAACACAGGCGTAGACAATCCAATGGGAGGTGGATATAATGGCTTAGACCCTGTTAGCGATAATGCGTGAATATCGCTTTATTCTCAGTGATATTCACGGATTTCGCCGCTATCGGCGGAAATTTTTTCGCTTTTGAGATAAACGTTGCTAATAGCACGTTATCTCAGCGATAAAATCCGGTGATGCGCGGGGATAAAACAATTGCCGGTAAACCTACTTAGCGATAAATATCGCTATTTGTTGATAATATGCCCCAAGGTTCTTTATTTATTTAATGCAAATTAGTTTAATTTAAATTGATAGAGATAGGGTGGGTTAGCAATACTTTAATTTTTAAATATAATAAAAACATTTAATCTATGGTTATAGTTAGTATTAACTTAGTTTTATATAATATAATGTATTATTGGTTTATATAGTATCAATTTACACTTTAAAGTAATTTCATTTAGGATTAGGGATAGTATTGATTTAATTTAATTAATTTCAAATTAATTTAATTTAGGGTTAGCAGTAGGTTTAGAATGAGAGTACTGCTAAGGTTATGGTCACCCAGAATGTGTCCTTCAGAGCTGGACCAAATGTTTTTTAGTGTCCTTCACGAGTGAGCATAGTACTTCAGGTGCTACCTCAAGAACTTGACATAATTATCCAGACAACAGGGCGTATTTACAAGCCCCTTGCGCCAACAGTTTGTCACTTTTTATCACATAAAAAGTGATGCACTGGTGGGGCAAAGGCCTTGGAAATACCCTCCAATGTGTCATTGGAGATGTATACAACAGAACACGAAGGGGCATATTTACAAGGACTTAATGCCACTAGAACGTCCCTTTTGGAGACATTCTGGTGGTGTTAAGTCCCTTGCCTTATTTACAAAGCGGCGTAAAGCCACTTTATGTTGCTTAACAACGATGCTCCTATTCACGTCGCTTTTATCATGAAAGAGGCAGACACTGGGAGTTGGTGTGGGTGTTCCACAAGACGCTGCCCCCTATCTACAAGGGAGGCGTAAATAGGGGGCAGAACCAAAAATAAGACCAGGGAAAACCTGGTCTTAAACTGGTGCAACGAGGAGAAATTATACATTTTTCCTTGTTTTTGCTGTTTCTACGTGTGCTGCATTCTGCCACACACATAGAAAGAGCAAATCGCCAGTAGTGATTGTTCATGTGCAGGAAGTTGTCCCTTCCTGCACATAAACAATCATTAAATAATGATGAATTGCAACTTCTATGAGTGCTGCACAATTGCCATTAGTGATTGTTCATGAGCAGGAAGGAACACCTTCCTGCACATAAACAATCATTCCCTCAACGGAGGCATCCTTGCACTAGGGTGCATTGGTGCCTGCGTTGGCGCTAGGCAGCTAACTTTAGCACCAGCGCTAAGGGAACCCAGGGGTGTGCCATATTATTGTAAATAAGGCGCATCCCTGTGTTTTCAGAATTATGGAGCGCAGCTTTAGCAATTATGGCGTAACACTGCTCTTCGCCATTCTGTTGTACATATGCCCCAAAGGTCCGTTATCTGCTGTTTCTAACTCTGTACCTTCATATCTCTCATGCCTCTCCTTCCTTTATGCACTTCTCATTTCTAGCTCCAAGCCTAGGTACATGGCAAAGAACCAAAGTTTCAAACCCCTGGGCCGCTCCAAGTAACGGATCATCTAACCACTCTTATGTTTCCATGATCTGGCGCATCCACATATAAGCTCTAATTATAAGTAGCTGTCAAGAAGGCTGAGCCAGTTCAGCACACGGTTCCAACATGCACATGCCCGATTCAGACTAGACTATCTCAGCCTTCCATCCATTTGAAATCAGTGAATGAAGGCATATGAAACAGGGTAACAGTGAGAATTATTTACAGCACTTAGAAACAACAGAAATGCTTCATAAATGCACATTATTAATGCTATTATTAATTTAACAAGGCAGAGAGAAATGCAGGGGCATATTATCAAGGGTGGCGATAGGGAATTTTCTCTGCTTTAGCGGCTGTTTTCGGCCGCTAGGCGGCGATAATTCTATCACCCTATTAGCAAGCTGTCGCTAACAGCTTTTAGGTGATAGCGAGCGGTTTGGGGCCCGCTTTGCATGTTAGCGATAATTATTGCTAATGACATGCAAAGTGGGCGTACCCAAACTGTCAGCGACTGAAAACAGTCGCTAACATTGATATCGCCTATTAGCAAGGCAGGCGTAGCGATGGAAATATTCACGCTAAGCGCGAATATCTCCAAATACTAACACCTGCCCAGACCAGTTCTTAGCCATGTTATCCAATGGGAGGTGGATAACATGGCTAAGAGCATTTCGTCGCTAATGCGTGAATATCGCTGTATTCTCAGCGATATTCAAGCATTTGGCCGCTATCACCGGAAAACGTATCGCTTTGGAGATAAACGTTGCTAACAGCACGTTATCTCAGTGATAAATTCCGGCGATGCTCAGCGATAAAAAAATCGTCGCTAAGCCTAATTAGCGATAAGTATAGCTACTTGTTGGTAATATGCCCCGCAGTGCTCTAATGAAAGGTCCTTATCTGTATTGTATTTTTGTTGATACAATATGCAGGTTTTCCAATCTTAAAGAGTGGACATAGTTCAAATATACAGTACATAAGAACTCTCAATTATGGTGGCAACCTTAACTATCATGGTGATGGTGTAAGAAACAGGAGAGGAGAACAAGATGGGACAAGTCCAGACAGGTCCCTGTGATGACCGCAGAATTATACATGCATATGACACAGAATATGAATGAATGAATGTATCAGCATTTCTTAAGCATGTTGTTGTAGGTCTTTAAGTAGAAGGGGACTCTTTAGAGCTTACTTGAAGTTGTATAGGAATGCACTAGCCCACAATTCAAGAAGGAGGATGTCCTAGGGAAGGGATTGGCACCTTAAAGGTGAACAGAGAGATTAGGATTTGTGGCCCATACGCTATGGGACCAACTAGGCTTTGACATAAGAGCTCTTCCCACCTCTGGGTGTTTCATGAAGTCCAAAAGATCCCAGCTAGTCATATAATTTACAACATCCAGACCTTGCTGCATTGCTTGTAGTGTGAGCATTATATGCAATAAATGTATAAAATAATATATGAGAACACGTTCTATCATTAAGAACCAGTGCAGGCTGTTGTAAGCATAAGTCGACGCATCCTACCGATATCCACGCGCTCATGGTGAACTGCCACCACTGGAAAGGGCAGCAGCGGTCCCAGGCTCCCACTGGCTGCCAATGCTGCCAGGAAGAGGGCCATGCCATCAGCGGAAGCCAGGCACAGCTCGCCAGCATCGGAGCAGGACTGGCTGTCCACCTCTAGGAACACAATGTACCTGGGGAGAGAGGTAAGAGTGGTCAGTGCCTTCGGAACTCAGCTCATGAGCAGGAGATGCCCACCATGACCCCACCGTACAAGATAATGCATCAACCAATGGTAAGAACACAACACAAACAAGCAGATTCAAAACATATCATAACAAATGTAGCAGGAAAGTTTGATGATGCCTGATGGCTTTAATGTAGGTGGAATAAAATACACTTCTGTGCTATTGATATAGGCTGTGACTGCTGCTAAACAGTCCAGTGCTATTCCATACCAGAGTGTGCCAGATAGTGTTAAAATGAGTGAAAGTCATCAAGCGAGCAAGCGAGTACCCTTGAGAAGATCCCAGTGACAAAAACCCATCAACAAATGTCTTTTGATCCAGTGACGGTGAGGAGGAGGCAGGAGAGCTGCGATGTCCAGCAGGAGGCAGCCATGGGACAGGTAAGTGCCTTTTACTAACTTTTAATTATTTTGGGAGGGTGGAGGGGCCGGCTAACTACGCTCCACCACAGAGTTGTAGTTTTGCCTGAACACTGCATTCGCAACGGAACGCGGAGTAGGCAAAACTACGTAAACTCCGGTGGCGGAGCACAGTTACCCGCCTGGGGTTAAACTTTTCCTGAAGAAGGCCTATTAGCTGTGCACGGCACCAGACTACAAATTTATCCCAACGACAGGCGTCCCTGTTTAGCCGAGGGACATCTAGCTGCCAAAATGAAATTAATCACCTCTGCAGATCCTCTTGGGGTCAGGCAACCTGATCAGAGGACAGATGCCAAAGACCAGGATTTCTGGATACCAAACTATCCATGGACATTCCAGAGCCAATAGGAAGACTTGGGCCTAGTTGATCCTGATCTCCTTCAGACCTCAGGGCAGGAGTGGCAATGACGGGAAGGCATAAAGGCGTCTCGAGTTTTCACTCAAGGGGAAACGCATCTCTGAGCAAAAGACGCCTTTGGAACCCAACGTGCAGAAGTTCTAACATTGCCAGTTCCCAGAGGTGGCAAGTAGATTGAGCCAAGGTTCTCCTGTTTCATAGCAGAGGCCTTACGACACCTTCAAATGTAACTGTCACTCGTGATCTGTTAGACGCCGACAACTGAGTTTGTCTGCCATGGCATTCAACTATCCTGCTACTTCTTGGTGGTCCAGTCATTTCTAGAGGTGCTGGGGCTCCTGGCATAGGGTCATTGACCCCCACCTGCCCTGCTTGTTGCATTACTACATGCAGTGGTGTTGTACCGGCCTCCCCTTGATGGTCAGAAGCAAGGCTTTTAATGGCAAGCTGATGGCCCTCAGCTCCAGAAGGTTGATATGGAGCCAGGACTCTGCAGGAGATTATAGGCCTCTGATCTGCACCTCTCCCAGAAGGCACTCCAACCCAGAAGTGATGCATCGGTCACCACTGTCAGCTCTGGGAGAAGGGAAAGAGGTCTACAGCTGACCCAAGTGCTAACCCAGTAACTGTCAATGCAGATCTTTTGGATTTTCCTCTGAAATCTGAACGTAGTTGGAGAGGTCCTCTTGATGGTGGGCCCAGTGAAACTTCAGATCTGTCAGGAATAAGCGGACACACGGGGTGACTGTGCTCCACTAAGGGTATGCTGCAGGGGTCTGGCAGGTGGGGCTGCAGGAGGCGAAGTGAAATGGACAGCCCATTGACCTTGACTGCATGGGCAGCGGGCACCATAGCCTCGACCATGAAACTGATGGGCATTTGGTGGAGGATGGATTGGCCAGTGGTAAGTGGCACCTCTACCAAAGCTGCAAAAGAAGTGGTAGGGCTGATGCGGCTGGCGAGGTAGGCAGATAAACCCAGGAAGTGTGCCGTGGCCCTACTTTCCTCAACCACTCAAGTACAGAGTCTTCCTTGTCCACAAAAAGGTGACCCACTTCGAATGGCATGCCCATGAGGGACGACTGGACATCACCTGAAAAACAGGTGGACCGCAGCCAAGCATGGCGGAAAATGATGACTCTGGTGCCAATTGCCCAACCGATTGAATCTGTGGTGTCCAAGCCACAACAAATTGTGAACTTGACCGCATCACAACAATCCTGTATAGCTGGGCGAGAACAGGTTTGAGATCTTCAGGAACACCTGGAAGTACTTGATCCATCGAATTCCAAAGGGAGTAGGAATAGCACCCCAGCAGGCAGCTGGTATTCACAGATCTTAGTGCTAAGCTAGCAACAAGAAGACCCTTTTTCCAAATTTTTCCACCCATTTTGATTCCTTATCAACTAGGAGTAGTTGGGAATGTGTTGGGGTAGTTTTGCTAGTAGACACCTGCAACACCAAGCTTTAGGAGAGGGGTGCGGGGATAAAAATGCCGGGCTGCCCGAGGCATGGTGGTGGCACCATGCATTCTGGTGGTTGACCCGGGGGTTAGAGCAAGGCCCAAAAACGTGCCTGTATGGTCCACGTTAAAATGTAAGAGGGTCTCAGAGGAGATTTGCCCTAGCTGGAGGCCCTCCATAAGTACATTGACCTCCTTTTTGGCATGGTGGACGATCCCAAAAACAAGTTGCAGGATAGCCTCCAAAGTTGAACGACTTCAAGAGCATGATCAAGATGTATGGTGTGTTTTGTTTTTTACTTAACCGACGACTTTGGCCAAGACAAAGACTCACCCTGTAACTACTCCTGCGACTTCTGTATCTGAAACAGAGTTGTAACTTGACCCCAGTCACCAAAGGCAAATATGTGACGTTACAACGCGGACGTTACAACGCGGTCGTTACACCGCGGTACGTTACATTGCAGTTATTACAACGCAAGACGTTACAACGAATTGCGCTGGAGGGCGCTGGACTTAGAAATAGTATGATTTACTATTCCAACACCAGCCTACGTAACAGTAGGGAAGGTGCTGGAATAGTAAATCAAACTATTCCTTTGTGTATAGCACCATCCAGTGCAAGTCGTTGTAACGACTTGCGATGTAATGACAGAGATGTGCAACAACCACGTTGTAAAGGTCGTTCGCCCCACAGGCAATCCTGATGAGGGTCTGTCACAGACATTTGTTTGCGACAGTCCCAACCAGGCTTAAAACCTGTCATTTTGGAAGGTGACATTTCCCTTGCACACTGTTTTACAATCTGAATAGGTTAAAGGGAGTTTCGATGAGACAAGAGGAGCCCGGGATGCACGTCTGGTGGCGTGAAAAGAAAAGAACTGACGTCAGCCCACAGGAGTGGCACCTCTATAGGCTACACATGTCATTTCCCAAGTGGAAACCACATCAGTGCAGAGTCGCACAGCGCAACCTATCGTGTGCAGAGGTACTGCCAAAATGTTTACGGATCTAGTCTGACATTAGGGGAACATTCAAAAGGTGAGGAATTTGTGCTTTTCATCTCTCTCCCTGGCTGGTGCACTGATAGCTGCCTACAACCAATGCAGGCACAATTGTATATACACCCAGTGCCAACGCAGGCACGCTTTCACCAAGATGCAAGGGTGCCTGTTTTATGGGCAAGATGTTTTTGTGCAGGAATGGATACCTTCCTGCACAATAATCTTGTATGGCAATTCCCTCTTTCAGTCGTGATGCAGAATGCATCACGCATAGAAAGAGGAAGTAATGAGGAGAAATAAACATATTTCTTCTCGTTGTTCCTCACTGGGGAAGACGTAGCATTTTGACGTATTCCCAGGTTTCCGAGGTTTATTAAATTTGGGACTGCACCAAATTCATTGGGTGGAGCATGGGAAGGCCCATGCTCCACCCAATGAATGCCTCTCGTACACAGTGTAATGTAACGCAGCTCAAGCGGGGGCCTTGATTTGCATTTTCTTTATGTAAGGCGATGCAAATACCAACTAACATTTTGCATTGTGGCTGCATAAAAAAACATGAGTTAGTAAATCTGGGTCCAGGAATCTGAGACCCTGTCAGAAGGGTCGCAAACATCAAGAATGTCAGACTCCTACAACCCACCAACCAAAATGAAGACACAATCCTGATCCCATGAAACAGGCAAAGATGAGGGATTCGGGTATCAATGGATTGTAACTTTGTACGGCAGCCGAGGCTCCTGCGATAAGTGTCTGAGGTGCTGGGAAACCAGTTACTGTCACAGTTTGCAACAGAGTAACAACAAGGATTTAGGCTTAGCAGAAATGTGGCTGAGTGGATACTCCACTGGCCTTAGATTCCAGGCAGATCATTCCCTGATTGCAACTCTGTGTTATGTAATATTAGTGAGTGATGTGAAAGTACATACAGCAGAGATGTAAAACCCAACTTGATGTACACAATCTGAAATCATCGTCCATTTAGATAAAGCAAAAGTTACAGTGGTACAGTGCGCCGTAACTCACTAGCAAGATTTGTGCCTTAAATGTACAAACAGAAGATACATACATGGGGTCTAACCCCAAATTAAAAGAGCAACATCTCTGGGTTTGTACTGTTAACACACAGTTCTAGAAGAGGATCAACAGGGCTCAGCCAACAGGATACCACCCTACAACCTAGTGTGAAAATGAAAACACATATGCTCCCACAGTCGCGAATGGAATGAACGTAGCAGGGACGATGTAGGCTCATCCCATTTGTAGTCTTGAATAGTTTTCTGCTTATCCTCACTCCTGTATATATTGCAGACGCCCTTGGGCTGATTATTTCCAGCTGGCTGCATGGTCCTCTTGGCTCAAGGCTTGGTCACTTCGTTGAGACGACCACCACGCAGACTGGTGGGTTTTGATCTTCGTCTTCCTGATCCACTACTTTCCATACCAAGCTTTCAACTTCCCCTTCCTCCAAGGTAGGTTACAACCAGCAGGGCTTCTTTCAGAGTCCAAGCTTGGTCATCACATGGCTCCCTGTTTCTGGCACATGTCCCTCTCTCCTCCTTCACCATCTTTATCAGCTTGTCCTCAAATGCCAGACAAGTTACTGGCCCAAGGAGGGCAGTATTTACCCTGCTTCAGAGCCAACCAGGATTCATGCTACATTTGACATTTTGAAATTCCAGCCTACAATAGGCAAATTCACCTTTTCAGACTTTCTTCTGAGGATTTTGAAAGGCCAGGAAGGGGGCAGGCATCAGAGGGGCAGTTTTTGGGTTGCAGGAAGAACCCAGCCAGACACACCAAACCAGCATTCTCCACTGGTTGGCAGCATCCATCACAACACAGAAGGGAAAGGGAACTCAGGTACCAATGGTAGACAGAGGGCTTGACCAGGCAGTACATGTATGTACATTCCTCTGGCCACCTAGATGTTTATACCTCTCTAAAACAAGCACCCAGTGACCGCTGCATGTTATTAATCGGGTTTTGTAGAGCGCAAACAACCCGGAGGCCTCGTAGCGCTAAGTACCGTCATACTAAAAAGGAAGAGATTAGATGAACAGATGCGTTTTCAAAGCCTTCCGAAATTTTAGAAGGCTAGGTTCACTGCGAAGGGAGGTGGGCAGGGAGTTCCATTCCTTCGCGGCATTCCAGGAGAAGGAGCGTCCGCCCCATCTTGTCCGTCTGACTTTACTGACAGTAGCCAGAAAGGCAGTGCTGGATCTTAGGGATCTGTGAGGAAGATAGGGTTTTGCCAAGGAACAGATCATAGTAGGGGCATTCTTCCACATAGCTTTGTGCATGTAGGCTGCCATATCTAAACAAATAACAAGGAAAACCTGAGGGTAAACCAACATTATTTGCAACTTGCACATACCATCCATAGGACACACTCACATTGCACATCGTTTCTCAGCCACACGACACACCTACAACATGCCACATACACAAAAAGCATGTAGAGCCTGCACTGAGTGAAAGCAAGAACGCAGTTATGGGGTGACTGAAAAAACATCATCAGAAAGGACCAGTGAGCTGTGTCTTTTCAAGAGTACAGATAAAGAGACCCATAGACCTCATTGATAGTTGAGAGGACAGTAGTAATCCAAACAAAGTTGGATTATCTTGGGGGCATATTATCAACACATTGCGATAAAATCACAAAGCGCTGTTAGCGCTATTATTTTTAACACCGGCTATTGCTGGATTTTAATGCCGAGATAGCGCATTATTAACAACGATTATCTCTGAAGCGCTATGATATCCAGCAATAGCGGCGAAAAGCGACATTGTCGCTTGAAAATCCGAGATAAGAATTGGAGATAAGGAAATCCTTGCTGATATGCCCCTGTGACCGTAACCCTGCAATCCACCTCCCATTATGTAGCTGCCTAAGTCACCTTTAAAGCAGGTGTTAAAATCCTGCGAAAAGGTGGCTTAGCGCTATCAATATTGTCGCTAAGCGGGTTTGCTGAAGGCTTGTAAATAAAGCGAAGCCTTGTTAGCGACTATTTCCATGTTGTCTTGCTCCGTAACGCCTACTTTGCATGTCATTAGAGATGGCATGCAAGGTGATAAAAAACGGGAGCGAAATCATGGAAACTAGCGCTAACAAGACTTAGCGCGAGCTTGTAAATAGGGCGATAAAATTATCGCCGCATTAGCGGCAAAAAGTGCCGCTAATGCGGCGATAATGCCCTTGCTAATATGCCCCTCGGTGTTCCTTGGCCAACAGAGCCAGATACTTTGCTGTTAATCTGGGAACACCTCCATTGGACTCCAGTGAACGAACTTGACATAGTTTGCACTGCAGGAAAAGAATCACAGGTCTGCTCAGGAAAAGTCTAACTTTGGCAAGATGGCACAGATTGACTTGTATCACTCTGTTTTAACTCAAAGAAGGACGCACAGGTTATCTCGTTCATCAAATATCTAATGGATTGGTATGCAGATTGCAAAACGCCTGAACAATCTTTCCAGCCTACGTGCTTCAAAATTCAAGGTTGCCAATATTTAGAGAGAACTGGTGGGTCCAGTGGAAGTATCTGAAAACCTTGGCTGTTTTACGAAATAAAATCCTAAACACATAGGGGCATATTTACAAGCCCCTTACGCTGCCAGTACGTCGCTTTTTGTGACCCACTGGCAGCACATTTCTCTGCCCCGTATTTACAAGGACAGGAAAAGCCACCGTGCGTGGCCCCTTTACACACAACACTTTGAGTGAAAGGGGCGTTCCATGGGTGTTGCTGTGACACAGACACATTTCCAGATTTACGGGAAATCATAAACCTGGAAATGAGTCAGTTTGCTACGCCGCGCTAGTGGTGGCGTTGCCAGGCGCTACGTTGAGAAATGTTTTAATTTCTCCTCGTTTTTCCCTCTTTCAATGCGTGCTGCATTCTACAGCATGCATTGACAGAGGAAAATGCCTGTAGTGATTGTTTTTGTGGAGGAAGGTGCCCCTTTCTCCTCAAAAACAATCTCCCCATGGCGCAGGCATCCTTGCACCATGGTGCAAGGGTGCCTGCGCCAGCGCATGGCAGTTGTTTGTGCGCCAACGCATGGGAGAGCACAGGAAAGTGACATCATTGTAGATATGTCGCATTCCTGTGCTCTGAAAGTGCTGCAGCGTGGCACAGCCAAATGGCTTGCGATGCAGCGCTGAGGTACTTTCTTGTAGATCTGCCCCATGGTACCTTGCAGACGTTTGTTCTCTATGTACATCCTCCAGTAGAAATTTCGATATGGGTTCCAATGCCACAAGTAAACCGCATAAAATGTATCCGTTATTGTACATTACATATGTAAGAATAGCACACAACTTGCCCCTTATTTCACTTGGTGCTATGCTTTCACACAAAGCCAGGTAATGCAGTTTTAGAAGATTTGGCCTTGTGTGAAACCTTTATGAGTGTTTCTGCTCTTCTCGTCAAGTTATGCCCCCTTTTCATAGATAATAGGAAATGTGCAGCTCTGCAATATACAGAAATGCCTGTGCTTGAGTTTTGTCCCATCACATCAGGCGCCCTCCTTTGGTGTCCTATTCGAAGCGCCACGCTTTGCGTGGCTGTCCAGGCCAAGAAAAAAGCACTCTGGAGTTCAGGGTGGATGGTCTTAGGGACTTTGACCAATGGTCCAAAATCTGACAGCTCGCCAGTTGAAGGTTTCTGATGGTCATGTGGGAGGAGGCTCTGCCATCAGAAACACACACATTCCATAGACTGTAACTAGAACAAGTGAACAGTGAATATCTGGAAGAGACAGCTGCTACGTTTTGGCAGATGTGCCCCATTGGCCAAACTGTAAATAAAGCCCTAAGGTCCACATGCATCAAAGCAAAAACTGGTCGCAAACGGGCAGATTCTCAGAATCTGCCCCTTTGCGACTGGTATTTTTGCATCAAATGCAAAAATGCAATTTAAGTAATCTGCGAGTCGCAATTAAGTAATGTTTAAAAATCGCTATTTTTTTAGCGATTTCTACATGCATAGCCTTTTGCTATTCCTTATTAGTGAATCCTTATTTTTCGCTAATAAGGAATCGCAAATGGCATTGTTGATGAATGTGCCAGTAAGTGCTTTAGAAACAATACATTTGTCGTAATTTGACAATGGCCGGGTTAGCGCTTAGCTTTGCTACACGTTATTTCCCTTAACTTGGCCTTACTCGGATACGCCATTTTGTATGCTACGGCGGCCATTTTAGGGAATGAGCGGCCTCGTGGTCAGCATGCCCTTTAGTCCTTTGTCCGTGCCGCTGACCACTCGAGTTTGCCCAGCAACAGGCTATTTTTAGTAACGGTCAAGCCTGTACATGCGCAGTCCCAGCTGACCAGTCACCCCTCAGGAATGTTCCGCCAAACTGACCAGTGGAATTGTAACCCCTCCCATGAGTTGGCTGTGCTCCAAAAATGACCATATATGTACATAAACTCTGTAACCTTGTACCGCCTATCTTTTTATTACCTGTAAAGTGTATAAAAGAAGGACTCACACCAACGTTCGGTGTGATACTTCTTGCATTGCCGAAGGGTGCTGTAGGAATGTACCACCACCCCATGGGGTCTTAATAAACTTGTCTTTTGTACTTTTCAGTTTCCGTGCCAACAGTTCTTTCGGTGTAAGTGGGTATTTCTGCGGAGCATGTAGGCCTTGGGAACCCAACACCACAAATTGGCGACCACAAAGGGACTCATCGGCGACTCGGATGCCCGAAGGAGAGGTCGTGACGAAGGATTGGAAACTCGCCATGGACGCGTACGCTGCCACTGAGTGACCCGAGTCTTGGCACCCACGGTGTTTTCTTCCCTTCCTTCTGATCTGACCTTCCAGGTGGCGCCGGTCTCCGACTGAGATCCTGATCGTCTGCGTTGCTGTACAGTGCCCGTTTGGCTGATTCGATTAAAGACCTTAGCAGTTGGAATCTGGATATTTGAGATTGGGTAAGATTTGTGATTGGTAAGATAGTCTACGGACACTTACTGAAGTTCTATGATTGTGACTACGATTTGAGTTAGCTAACATTTTGACTTTGTGAACTTTGAATATATATGTGTAGTGCACTTCACATAGGCAGGCATGTAGAGATGTTTCTCTAATTTCGTTTGTATTCTGAGCGGCACATTTGTGTGAAGTACTGTAAGTGCCATTTTTACGGTATCACGCTTTCGTGGTACTTTTTGAACATGCCTGTTTTAAGCACACTCCGAGGGATGTGCTGTTTTGGAAATGGTACCACAATTAGGTTAGCGGAATCTCAGCCGGCTCCCCCAGAGGGAACTCCAAACCGTGAGATGTATGTTAAATTTGGCCTTCCCCCTATACTGTACAGTAAATTATGGCATAAATACACTAGAACTGATCCCGAGTTGCAATGGCCACTATATGGGTCGTTTGATTTACGAAAGGTTCAGTTTGTGGAGCAATGTTTGTTTCAGCGCAGGTCTAGACAGGATATGTTTGATTGTGTGCGAATGTGGGAGAAAGCGGTGCGTGAACGTATGAAGCGTGAAGTTGCCTTGGCGGACAAAGAGCAGCGCAAGGCTGCTCGAGATAAAGCTTTACAGCTTGAGGAAAAGGAGGCACAGGAAAAGAAAGAGAGGGAGGCACGGGAACGTAATTTGCAAACGACCGGTCAATTTCCTATTCGACGACCACTTTATCCTGTCCTTAATAATGAAATTGATGATTTTTCGTTATTAGATCGATCTCCGCCTCCGTACGTTCCTCCTACGGCTCCGATTGAAGATTCTGGTGATGAAGAACAGGATAAGTCGGGAAAAGCGGATAAGCCAAGTGTCAGGTTATCTGCGGAGAGATCCGCTGAATTGCGTAGTTGTGCTCGGAAATTGAATTTAAATCATATAACTGTGTCAGACGTTGTTGCCGAAAGGGGTAAATGGACAGAACGAGAATTGATGTGTTTTTTGAATACTTTTGCAGATGAAGTTGTTACTCGATTTCGTAAATATTCAGAGACTTTAGAACCTAAGGCTGTGTCGGTTCATCGTGAGAATTTGGATAAAGGTTTATTTGTTCTTGCAGATGTCGATACCCTTTTTAAACAACTGATCCAGCTACGGGATGAGACGTCCAGGTTGCGGGAAGAAAAGAAAAAGGATAAGGAGTCCGTGCCGGGGTCAACAGAGCAGTCTAAGGAGTGTTCTCTCCGGGGTTCAGATAAGAATTCTAAAGTGCATGTTATGCCTATGCGTGAAGCTGCACCTTTGTATGTTCCCCCTAAGGGGGATGGTACAGATGATGATAAAACGTCAGCAAACTCAAAGGGGTATTTTGTATATAATTGGGTGTATACGCCTTGGAATAGAGCAGACGTTATGGCATTGAAAAACGCTTTACCTGACCTTCGTAAAAATCCAGCCGCATTCTATGAAGGTGTAGAGGGGGCTATTTCCTCTTGTGTTATGACCCTTGTTGATATAGATCTCTTCTTTGGGTTAATTCTTCCGCCCGATATGTGGAGGTCGATTCGTAAGACTAATGATCAAACTGTGTTTGGGGCAACTTGGAAAGAAATAAGCCAGGCTGACTCAGACAGGGCACCTGCATGCAAACCATGTGATTTAATTTTAGAACTCCCAGCGGCTATTTTGAACAAACTAAAAACGCTTGTTCCTTCTAAAAAGATTGATTGGACTATGTTAGCTTCGTGCAAACAAAAGTTAGATGAATCGGTATCAGATTTCTTTACACATTTCGAAGAAGCGTTTCATGATTACAGTGGTCAATCGTTAACAGATGATACGGGTAGGCATCTGTTTGTTGATAAGTACGTGGCTAATCTCCTACCGGAGATCGCAAAACGGTTAAAAGCGAGTGAAAGTTCCTGGACCACGGCGACCCCTGCGTCTTTGTTAACTATGGCTCAGTATTATGAACGGCAGGAATTAGAGGCTAAAGAAAGTGCAGAGAAGAAAACGAAGGAATTGAAAACGAAGGTGATGTTGGCGCAGGTTCGTGGGACGCAATCTAGAGGGAATGATAGAGGTAGGCGAGGAGGGAGTAATGCGTCGTACGGTCGTACTGACATAGCGGAGGACCAATGTGCCTATTGTAAGGAGTTTGGGCATTGGGCTGAAGATTGTCCGGTACTTCGTGAGCAGCGTAGTCAGCGTGGTCGAGGAGGTGGAAGGTCGAGAAATAATTATTCAGGAGCGAGAGGTGGCGGAAGTGATCGTGGTAGGTTTGAAACGAGGGGCCGTGGTCAGGATGAACGAAATACTTTTGATAGACGAAATCAATATCAGATTTCGGAGGATGAGAATGTGGAGCATCAGGATTATGTGCATGCATAGGATTGCGTAGGATGGGGTACGGAATCAGTTGAAGTGCCAGTAGATCAAAGAGGTCCATATGTATCAGCGGGCATTTTGGGTTCTACTGATCAGTTTTTAGTTGACACAGGAGCTACTCGTAGTGCTTTGTCCAAAAACTTGGTTCCAAGGGCTCCCCTGTCTGGCGAAACGATAACATGTATAGGGTTTGATGGCACACCCTCTCCTAGCCCATTATCACAACCTCTTGCACTTTGCATTGACAAATTTTTCAGCTTTGATCCATTTTTGTTGTCACCTCACACCCCAGATAACATTATGGGCATTGATTTGCTCAAATATTTTCGAGCAACGATACGCTGCGCTCCCGAAGGAGTGCGAGTTATTTTGAATGACAATTACCCAGATTCAGACAGATTTTGTACCATACAGGAAATTGAAGCATTAGCCTCTCTCCCTCATACGTTGTGGGCGACCTCAGATACGGATGTGGGACAGATGCTTATTCCACCTATTCGAATTACTGTCAAGGTGGGAGTACTTTTGCCACGTGTACCACATTATAAGATTTCTAGGGAAGGTGAAATTGCTCTGACGCACATCGTTCACAATGTGAGGAGAGTACACTTGCTTTGCTTTCCTTTTTGGCTCAGAACAACCATAAAGTCTGTAAGAAAAAGCTTCAATATTGTAGACCCAAGGTGACCTACCTCGGTCATCTTTTGTCTAAGGAGGGGCGTGCATTAACATCAGATCGAATTCAGGCGATTTTAGACACACCAGTCCCCCGCACTCAAAGAGATGTACGCGCCTTCATAGGACTAACGTCCTTTTGTAGACAGTGGATCATGGGGTTTTCGCATATTATAAAACCTTTGTTAGCGTTACTGTCCAAAACTACACCAATGCCCTTTGAATGGACAGATGAATGTCAGAATGCTTTTGAACAATTGAGACAGGCCCTTTGCTCTGCACCCGTGTTAGGTACACCAGATTACACAAAGATTTTCACATTGTACGTGCACGAGAAAGATGGCTGCGCGTTATCAGTGTTAGTGCAAGCACACGGGGACAAGCAGAGGCCATGCGCGTACTTCTCAGCCATTCTTGATCCTGTAGCACGAGGGTTACCTGGATGTTTTCGAGCAGTTGCAGCAACAGCAGTAGCTATACGGCAGAGTGAGGGAATAGTGTTATTGCACAAACTGTTGGTGCTAGTTCCCCATGCAGTAGATGCCCTGTTAAATCAAACAAAGACTCAATATCTTACGAGCGCACGTTTAACAGGATATGAGCTCACACTTTTGGCGCCACATATCACACTAAAAAGATGTGCTACCCTGAACCCTGCCACTTTATTGCCTTATCCGGTCGAAGAGGGTCAGGAAGAAAAACATCACAATTGTGTTTTCCTGACTGAGGAACAAGCAAAGGGTCGTGTCGACTTGCAGGATATGCCACTTCTAGATGTGGATGGGGAACTGTGGGTTGATGGATCGTGTTTGAGGCTGCCAGATGGCACGACTTCTGCAGCATATGCGATCACGACACTTAAGACAGTGGTAGAAACAGCACGAATACCACAGAAATCGGCTCAAGCAGCAGAGCTGATAGCCTTGACAAGATCCTGCGAACTGAGTGCTGGCCTATGTGTGAACATCTACACAGACAGCCGGTACGCCTTCGGAGTAGCGCATGATTTCGGTTTACTCTGGAGAGAGCGTGGGTTTTTGACCTCTCATGGAGTACACATTATGCACGGAGAATTGGTGCGTGATCTCCTAAACGCGTTGCTTTGCCCAAAGAAAGTAGCGATAATTAAATGCAGTGCACATAAAAAGGTCACTGATAAAGTGGGACAAGGCAATGCTTTTGCAGACAGTATAGCAAGACAAACAGCTATGTCTCGAAATGATTCCCCCATATATGTAGCGAAGTCGCAGGCCGAGCGATGGCATGATGCTAGAGCAGAGATACTAGACATCCAAAAATCAGCGACTGAAGCAGAACTTGTAACATGGGCAGCAGAAGGGATACTGGATGACGAGGGTTGTTGGAGAAGTAAGGACATGGAGAGATGGAAATTGCCTGCAGCTTACTTGCAGGCGATGGTCCAGATGACACACGGGTTAGCACATGTGGGAGCTCTTGCAATTACTCGATTGTTAACGCGAGTTTGGGAGCATCCCGAGATTGCCAATACTGCTAAGAGAGTAGTGCAGACCTGCTTGATATGTCTACAGCATAATCCTGCAAAAGGGACGCATACTCCGAAAGGAGGGTTCGTTCCACCTTCTGCACCATTCGAGGTACTTCAAATGGATTACATCCAGCTTGAGCGCTGCAATAACCTTAAGTATGTCTTAGTGGTGGTGTGTGCTTTTAGCAAATGGGTCGAGGCCTTCCCCACGAAAGATAATACAGCTTTGACAACAGCTAAGGTTTTGCTCAAAGAGTACTTCACTCGATTTGGAGTTTGCTAATTTTTGTGGAGCGATAATGGTCCTCATTTTGTTGGGAAAATTGTGGAATATGTATTAAAGGGACTGGGGATCCAGCAGAAGTTTCATGCTGTGTTCCACCCTCAGTCAGCAGGTCTTGTCGAGCGGTACAATGCCACGTTGAAATTGAAACTGGCTAAGATTGTGGCGTCCACGTCATTGAAGTGGTCGGATGCCTTGCCGCTAGCATTGCTCTCTCTTAGAGCAGTGCCCCACTCTCGAACTGGCCTCACACCATATGAAGTGGTGTTTGGAAGGCCTATGAACATATGGGGAGTTCCTAAGCCGCGATTGTTACATGATGTGCCTTGTATAATGATGAACGATTATTTGGCACGATTAACAAATGATTTGCTTTCTATTCATCAACAGGTTCGAGAAGCGCTCCCTGACAATTCCATTGGAGAGGCCCATAGTCTCCGTCCTGGAGACTATGTTATGGTGAAATCGTTTGAGAGGGCGAACAGCTTGGAACCGAGGTGGCGTGGCCCCGAGCAGGTCCTCTTGGCGACTCGAACGGCTGTGCGAGTGACCAACAGAAAGCGGTGGGTGCATTCAACTCACTGCCGTCGCGTCTCTCCGGACCTGGTGAATCCTACTGTGCTGTCCGACTACAAAGAGATCTTGGACAAAGACAAGAGCCCAGCTGTGACGTCGGCCGAATCTGAGGGAGCCTTCCCGGACCACACTGTTTCTGGACGACAGCGCTACGATCTGCGGCCAAGATAGGAAGAAGTTTTTTTTTGTGCGAGACTGGTTGGTTACCGCTCTGGGGTTTGTGAAACGGAAGCCGGGAATCTCAAGGGGGGGGGGGGATCAGTTCTGCCAAGAGTAGCGACACCCGTCTTGACCCCGGAGAAGAAAACAACGGCTACCTCGGAGCTCAGCACCAGCGTTTTTTAATTTTTGTAGTTGTGTATTTGAGACATTGTGAACTCTTGAACTATGGTGTCTTCTGCATCACGAGACAAGAGAATTCTTGGTGCCATTTTGTTCGTATTGACAATTGTGGTGATAGCAGTAATAGCCTGGGTAGTAGAACTTGTGGTGCCTGTACGAGAACATTTGCTGCCGACTACCCCGGCTCCATCTGAACATTTTCACTTCACCTTACCCTACCATGAAGAACGGCACCGACAGACTTACTTGAACAATAGCTTCATTCAGATTTTGCATCATACTCATAATATGACGAACACTTCTAACTGTTGGGTGTGTGGGATGTTGCCTGGTCATCAGAAGAAAGGGGGCACCCCGCTCATCCCGCTCCCATTTTCCCACAATGGTTCCTGTAACGCCTGGTATACTCTCCTATTCACTTTACGATGGCCAACAAAAGGGGGGGTGCTTTTCCGTTTAAATAAAATATGTTATCATGACCGGGATGGTTATCCACGAGCTGAGGGTACTCGATTTGAATGGGAAGAGTACTGCCCCGATAATGTGTCTGCACCCCGAATTTACAGTAATCAAAGGAACATTAATATGTCCAGCTCACATGTCATTAATGTCATAGATACTAAGGCTGACCTTTGCATACGTAATAAAGGTACAATCCCGGTTGGAAAAAGTGAATGTAACACTACACTTACATTTGACAGTCCGAATGGCATATCATTTGTGGCATCCCGAAATACATACTTTATCTGTGGTAATAAAGGCTATCATCAGCTCCCCTTAGGATGGTTAGGCACATGCTATATCTCTTTTGTCTTGCCCCCTGTATTCATTGCCCCACCAATGTACCACAATGACTATGTGCTTTACCACGACTTTGTGTTAAATAGAGTTAGACGTGCTGTGGTCTTGGACGATATAGACCAGACCGATACTGCCTTGCAACAATATGTAGACTTCAATTTGGGATTGTTTTCCTTTGTGGGGGCTGCATTGAACAGTCGGAAAATACGACGACTGACTTGCGTTGTTGAGGCTGTAGCTAATGACACTGCTATTGCATTAGGGAATATAACGGAAGAACTTCAAATTTCCAGAATTGTTACGCTCCAGAATCGCATGGTTCTTGATGTGGTTCTAGCTGATCGGGGGGGGGGGGCATGTAGAATCATCGGAAGTAGCTGCTGCGTTTACGTGCCAGATAATTTGCCATCTGTTTATGATGCGATTTCCAAACTTCACAAAATCGCTGCTGAAATACACACGGACAATGGTACATGGACTCTTTCGGGGTGGTTCTGGTCAATGCTTAGCACTTGGGGTTGGAAGTTGCTGACGATTTTATGTATCATAGTTGGGATACTATTCTTTGTATGTTTATGTATACAATGTGGCCCTGCCTTATGTTCTATGTGTTTATCAGCTTGTATTCCATATAGACGAGCTCTTGCCCAAAAAGAATTGATGCTTCATAAAGAAGTAGCTCAAATAATGTCAATTGATATCGAAGATGAGTATCCCGACTATGTCCACTATGAGGTAGCTTCAGCTAAACGCTAAAAGGGTCGTCTGTCGTAATTTGACAATGGCCGGGTTAGCGCTTAGCTTTGCTACACGTTATTTCCCTTAACTTGGCCTTACTCGGAAACACCATTTTGTATGCTACGGCGGCCATTTTAGGGAATGAGCGGCCTCGTGGTCAGCATGCCCTTTAGTCCTTTGTCCGTGCCGCTGACCACTCGAGTTTGCCCAGCAACAGGCTATTTTTAGTAACGGTCAAGCCTGTACATGCGCAGTCCCAGCTGACCAGTCACCCCTCAGGAATGTTCCACCAAACTGACCAGTGGAATTGTAACCCCTCCCATGAGTTGGCTGTGCTCCAAAAATGACCATATATGTACATAAACTCTGTAACCTTGTACCGCCTATCTTTTTATTACCTGTAAATTGTATAAAAGAAGGACTCACACCAACGTTCGATGTGATACTTCTTGCATTGCCGAAGGGTGCTGTAGGAATGTACCACCACCCCATGGGGTCTTAATAAACTTGTCTTTTGTACTTTTCAGTTTCCGTGCCAACAGTTCTTTCGGTGTAAGTGGGTATTTCTGCGGAGCATGTAGGCCTTGGGAACCCAACACCACACATTAAAAAAAAATATGCACATGAGGTACGTTTGTGCACAATTAATGTAATTGTTATTTTGAAACTCATTTGTTGCCTAAAAATGTGCAATGGATATAGCCTTTGTAGATCAATGTTAGTCACTCTGTTGTTACAGTATAAAAAACACTTCATCACATATACCATAGAACAGCACATGATGTACCATCAAGCTCGCTTACATGGGAGAACTTGAAGTGACTCACCCAACTTTCTCTTGGTGGACGTCGCTGGACGTGTGGCTCCAGCTCGTGGGTGCCACAGATCTCTCCTGGCGGGTCACCCCACGTGGCCTCCACCGTTGTAGACTGGTCTTGTTCAAGTTCTCCAGATTCTCGTGCCCCGTGTAGCGGTAAATCATTTCACCCTCCGCGTCGCGCTTGAGCCACACACTGGCTCGGACAGTTATGGCTAGAATCCTGGTTAGAACGGCCAGCTCCTGGCGCAGGTTCTCAGCCGTCAGCACCACCACCAGAATGAGGGTGCCACCACCACCGGCTCCTTTTTCATTCGATAGGCAGTCACCGCCGTCCCACCCACACTCGATACTGTAGCAGCCCCTTTCACAGTGGCCGTTGTTGAAGTGATCCTTGCAGTACTGGTTATAGAAGGGGCTGTGAAAGAAACACAATACACTGATGTTATAAGTCAAATCAAGCAAACCTTGGAGAAAGCAGAGTTGAGAACGGATAAGGAGAGACTAGATGGAGAAAAGTCTATAAGAGAAAATTTCAGAAGGGGGAAAGATAAGAGATAGCTGAAGGCAGGGTGAGCATATGGCTAGAAACAAAGGATGATCTATTTGTAAGTTGTAAGAATGAATCTTGAAATGATTGCCCACCTAGCCACACTTTTCCAATGGTAAAGAGACAAAGTATGGGAAAATAGGGAATGTCCTGCCCCGTCTGTGATGTGAACAGACAAACTGTCCCAATGGCCAGTACCTACCACTGTGTCCCAATACCAAGAATTTGATCAAGACCAACCACCAGTGTGCCAATGCTTCCTTGATGGGCCTGCCTGCCTATCCGGTGCAAACCATACAAAAGTATCAAACCACGACCACCTGAGACTAACTGAAGGGCTGAAGGATACAGGCAAGTATTCTCAATAAACTTTGCCAGCCAGCTGTCAAAGCTAGAAATTAATTCAGTTAACTAGCCTCACTTTCAGACATTACTTAAGTACTATTTGGAAAATTGCCAGCCATGCCCTGCGGGTGTTAGTTGTGTCACAACCTGCAGATTGAGGAGATATGATGCCTTCTTCTAAGAGAAGGGACAGCACAAATTATCAGTGGTAAACACCGGGGTCCAGATTCACTAACATTTTGAGTCATGGTGGTGCCACTTTTTTGGAGCTGCCACAATGCAAAACATTAATTGGTATTTACTAAACCATGCATAGGCCGACTTGGTTACCTTGCATGACTGGAAAGAAAATGTAACACAATGCAGCCCTTTGTGCTGTGTTGCGTTACACTGCATCTAGGAGGCATTCCATGGATGGAGTATGGGCATTCCGATGCATCCACCCGTGGAATTTAGTGCATTCCCAGATTGAATAAAGGAGGCAAACTGGGAATGCATCAAAATGCTACGTCTTTCCTAGTGAGGCATAATGAGGAGAAATATGTTTATTTCTCCTCGTTGCTTCCTCTATCTATGCCTGAAGCATTCCGTATCACACTGCAATCCTAGTTCTCTCTCAGGGTAATCTCCACTGAAATTATAAGCATTCAATAGTCCCGCCCATGTGCAGGGATTCCGGAGCACTTTCTTGAACTACATCTTCTTAAGTGTACAAGTTCACCAGGAAGGCCAAGCCTAGGACATCATTTTGTTAAAAACATTTTGCATCCTATAAAGAAGGTAATTCTGGCCAATTAGTTTAATTTTTATTTAAAAAAGGTCAAAATATTATTGGTAAAATAAGAAGAATTTCCAGGAGCTGAGTAATTTTTTCTTAGAAATATCCTTCATATACCTTTTTTGAAGGAAATGGAAAAGGATCACTGCCCTCCAGTGCCCCATCATGCCCAGCAGGTGACAGTTACCTCTGTTCCTTTTTCAGAGTTTAGGAGAGTACAACAAATTAAAACAGAATGTGTATTAATAATCTTTGTCTCATCCACTGGGGAGGTTGGGGGGTCGCTTATTAGTTTAATGGAGATTCAACTGAGAGAGAACTAGGATTACAGGTAAAAACCACCCCTTCTCTCTCAGGGGATCTCTATTGATAATCATAAGCCCTAAATACAGTACCAAGCCCATCCCTACAAACGGCAGTGGAAAAGAAAAAGATGGACAGTAGAAACAACTAAGCAAAGAGATTCCTGAAGGAAGCTTGTCCTACTCGAGCAGCTGAGTCCAAACAATAGTATCTCATAAAAGTATGAACTGATTTCCATGTAGCTGCTTTGAAGATATCTGTAGCAGGAAAATTCCTCATTAAAGCAGCCGTTCCAGCCTACCAAACCGAGTTGTATTTGATTTCTGGTAGCATAACAGGATGCAAGACACTATCCACCTGGATATAGACTGTTTAAGTGTGGCCTACCCTATACGTATAGGACTATAATGCACACACAATTAAACAGTCTTAATATATCTTTTGTTTTTACTATTTTAAGACTCTTCTCGCATTCAAAGTGTGGAGAGATATTTCTGCTGTAGTGGATGGATTCTGAAAGAAAGTCAGCAAAGTAATGCTTTAATTAATGTGAAAATCCGAAACAACTTTGGGAAAGAATTTCGGATGAGTTTTCATAACCACCTTATTGCTATGAAACATTGTATATTGTTCATAAGAACATACAGCTTGAACCTCACTAACTCTATGTGCTTGTTTCCGGTCCAGGGAAGACCTGGCTTGGCAGTTTGGGCTAAACTGTTCCCATGAGGAACTTGGTCAAGACTGATTTGCATATGGCTGGGTGTTATGGCTGGATTTTCTGTTTAGATGGGATCAGCCCCCAGGGGCCCCTATGACCCAGCCAAAACGTACTCACCTTCCCTCCTCAGATCGTATTCACAATGGATAGATTTACAGATATATATACAGGTCGCACCTAAGGATGGGGAATGATAATATACATATATAGGAATTTTCTACAATATCTTATTCACATCAGTTGGTCTCGCGGCCACCCTGACCCAGACCGGTCTACCCTAGGGCAGATATTGCGCACAATCCGGTGCGACTACACATGGGCCTGCAGAACCCTATGCTCCCGTTTCCAAACGCTCAACAATCCTGTCGAACTCCACGTCAGTATCCCCCCTGGTGCTCTCACTTATTCAAGCCACAATCCTGTGGGTATCGGCACTGGTAGTCCTCCCCAGTGTTCTCACTAACGCCGCATATCAACGACGACCACATTCCTATGAACAATTATCGGGATAATATCTCCGTTATCTACTTAGGATAAAACTACAATAATAACTTTGAGTATAGTTCCAAATTATATAGTGTACTCCCTGCTCTTGGCATCAAAGGTCCACTCACTCCCTCTTTATTCAATCACCATTTACCTGATCGGGATTTCTCATCCGTTCACCTAAACAGCTTTTGGCTAGGAATGCAGTTTACCGAGATTGAACATAAGCATCAGGTACACAATAATTCTATATGAATTAGGGTATTTATTAACAATAGACACAAATTACATTACTATGCAGCATAACTTTTGCAAGAAAAAGGTAAAGATTAGAGTGCACATCCTAAATAAGTTAGGCAGGTATCACCTTGTTAGTAGGAAGTCTGGACTCGGCAGTCATCTAGGTTCCCTTCTCGTCTCTGTATCCTGGCTCGCCTTGCAGTCACCCTCAGCCGTCACAAGTACACGTCTGCACCGCTAGGCTCAACCTCGTCTGCTTCCCCTCAGCACACTGGAACCTTGCTGATTATTAGCTACCGTCTCTCTCTCTCTCTGTATCAGTGCGCTCCGCGCTACTTCTCGTTCAGTCTTTCTCAGAGAGTTTCGGTCTTAAATCTTTCTCCGACTTCAAAGATGGCGACTTGTCTACCATGAAAATGAATAATGGCAGAGATGCTAACGGCTAGATGCCGCCTACGGACTAACTGACAAACTGACTAACACCTTCGCTAATATCAAAGCCCGTTCCTTCATGGAAATTCACGGCCAGTAACCTGCCGCCCACCAAATTCTTGTACCTCCCCGTACCAAGGACACTTTCCCAGCCGGCCGGCCTGAAGTTGTGTCTTCGGAGTGGAGAAAAATACATTCCTTCGATAAGGGTCAGCCTGAACCGGTTCTCTCCAAGCGAACAACAGCTTGAAACTAAAACATCACACTTCATCTAGAAAGCCTTCTCGAGCTACCGGGCAGAAAGCAAAATGGAGTCTGTCTCGTTTAAGGCCTACGGAGCCCACAATATGCATAGCTCCATGGAAAATAGCCCAGCATGTTAGCAAATGAGCGAATCATGACTAATACTTATATATCTATCCCCTTACTAAAATTTATAAGCCTTACTCTAAGGAAAATGGTACGAAAATGCCCTAATATATGTAAGGCAGGGTCCCTATCTATCGGCCTAATCCCTATGCTATGGGGGTGATAGGCTGGAGTCACTCTCCATCATTCTCCTTCTCCAAAGAGCTAGCAAAAAGGCAGCCATAACACTGGGTCTGAACTGGGGTGGCAAAGTGAGCTAAAGAACAATGATGGATTCAACTCCGTGACTGGGGGTGAGTGTCGGAGAAGATGTGGCGCTCTGTCATCACCTCCTTGTGTTTGCTATGACAACTAGGAAAGCCATTTTCCAAGGAAGGTGTTGTAATGAGGCTTTATGAATAAGTTCAAAAGGGGTGCCATGAGATGTGAAAGTTCTATTTTCAGTTCCCAGGGAGGGGAAGGATGGCGTACTGGAGGAAAAACCTTCTTGATGCCCTATTAGAAGTCTTTAACTGGGACTTTGAAGAAAGAGGTTTGTGAAGAACACTTTCTGTAGGCACTAATAGCTGATAAATTGACCTAAATAGAAGAGAATTGTAACCCAGATTTGTCCAAATGAAGTTAGTATGGTAGTAAAGCTTCTTCTTGGTAAGTGGGTGGATTAAGATTCTTGAGAGAACACCAGATATAGAATCTCTTCCATTTAAAAGAGTAAGATGAGCATGTTGGCTTCTTTTAGAATGTTCATGCAATTTTGAGGTAAGTTGAAATGCCCACATTGTACGAGTTCTGCAGCCTTGCTGCTAAACTCCAGGAGGAGACACTGGGACGGAACATCTGGCCTCCGAACTTCATAAGAAGGTCCGGCCTGCACAGCAGCCTCAGGTGTGGATGTTCTGACATGTAGTAGGACTATGAACTACTATTATCAGGGCCACTTCGGAGCTATTAATATCATTCTGGCCTTCGAGTAAGACAGTTTGATGATTACTAATGGAACCAGGGGTATCGGAGGAAAACCGCAGAGAAATTCCCTGGACCAGTTGATCCATAGGGCGTTCTAAAATGTACCTGGTTGATAAAGCCTCAATGCGAACATTGGACATTTTTTGTTTTCTGCCTTTGTGAATAGATCTAAGTGAGGAAAACCTAAGGTGCAGAAGATGTCATGAACGAGGGAGTCGTTTAGCACCCACTCATGATTTTCATAAAGAATCCTACTTATGGAGTCTGCTTGTATATTCTGGACATCCAGTAGATGGGTTGCAGTGATCCTCATTTTCCTGGCCAGCAACCAATGCCATATTGTTTGGGATTCCAGTGCTAAGGGTCTGGAATTTGCTCCTCCTTGCTTATTCAGATAGTACTAAGCATGGGCGAATTTTGCGACTCTGACGTTCGCGAATTTGCGTATTTGCGAACTCGCAATCTGCAAAATCCGCAAATTCTCGCGAATTTGCAGATTTTTTTTGTGTTCGCAAGAGTTTCTACCAGTTCGCAAGGGTTTTGTACCAGTTCGCAATTGCGAACTTACTTGTCGGCTCGCAACGGTCACGACTTTGTTGTTTATACGTCTGGTTCATCATTACAGGTTCACAGCACCCTCTGTTTCACCACTGCCACCCTCTGATTCACCCATGCCACCCTCTGGTACATCACTGCCACCCTCTGATTCATCACTGTAGATTATGGGGGGGGAAAGCAAGCACACCTGCCCTGCTTCAACTGACATGAATTAATTTGGGGTTGATAAATGTGTCACTGAATTTAAACTTCCTGTCTGGCACCTGCTTCCTTATCTGTAATTTTTGCAGCGCAATTTGTTTTCCCAGGACCTTTGTGGCCTACTTGTAGCTATTCTATGAGCCTGCTGTGAGGGTAAGAGCAGGGTCATAGAATAGTTGCAAGTAGGCAACTGAACTCTGGAGGGGCCCCTCAGGAAGCACTACAGGGAATGGTTACTAATGATGAGTTTGAACTTTTGCACCTGCTGAGTGCTTTCAGTTTTGCAAAACTCGTTTTTCTGCAGAACAGCAACTGTAATGCCCCAAACAAACGTAGGCAACTGAACTCTGGTGGGGCCCCTCAGGAAGCACTACAGGGAATGGTTACTAATGATGAGTGAACTTTTGCACCTGCTGAGTGCTTTCAGTTTTGCAAAACTCGTTTTTCTGCAGAACAGCAACTGTAATGCAAACTTACTTGTGAAAGTTGATTTCTAATCCAAAAGTGATCCAAAGAAAGTCAAAAAGGCCTCAAATCCAAAAAAGTGCAGGCAAATGTCAACCTGAGGAGTTATTCTGATGAAAATCATCATTTTCAGAAGGTTTATGCTGCTTGCTGGTGGATTTCTTGTGCAGAATTGCAAATTTTGTAATTTCGCGAGTGCGAGATTGTTGCTGACCGCCGCATCTACATGTTCGCAATTGCGAACTCTCGCGATGCGTCGCCAAACTCCCACGGGATCCCGCAGCAAGATCCAAAATGGCGCAGCACTCGCAAAATATCGAGAAAAACAACTCGGCAAACGCTGAATGACGGTAAGTGAACGCCGCACGCCGCAATATTGTAGCACCAAGCAAAAAAATCCGCTGCGTGCGAATTTGCGGATTTTCGGTAAATTTGCGAGAGTTCGCGGATTGCGAATTTACCGAAAATCCGCAAAATCCGCGAGCGGAACGGATTTTCCGCCCATGCTTAGATAGTACATCGTTGTTTTCTTGTCTGTCTGAACAAGGAGGGATTCCGTCTTGAAGGATGGTAGGAAAGATTTCAGAGCCAAATGAACATCTCTTAGTTCCAGAAGGTTGATATGATAAGAAATTTCCTTCGTGGACCATGTTCCCTGAATTTGAAGGTGATCCATGTGCGCTAATCAACCTAATAGAGGCAGCAGTCACTAATCTTTGAGAGGGAACATCCTGATGAAAAGACATCCTTTGTAGGAGGCTTTTTCGGTTGACACCACCATTGAAGAATTGCATCGCTTTGAGGGAAAGTATGATCTTGACTTCCCCATTGCCTGAGTATTGACTCAACTGGGCCTCCAGACACTCTTGTAGTGGTCTCATGTGAAGATGGACATTTGGCGGTAGAAATATACATGGTGCCATTGAGCCTAGAAGGGATGACACTTTCCTCACCATTGGACGAAAGACTTTCATGAGAGATTGAAATTTCAGGTGTATGGATAAAAGTCTCTCCTGCAAATAAAACACTTTTGCTTTTATGGTGTCAATAGTTGATCCTAGGCAATGAAGAGACTTAATTGGAGCTGAGGTCGATTTCTGGTGTTTGATATGAAGACCTAGCAGATTGAGGGTAGAAACAGTGATTTGATGATGATGATGTGTTTATTGTCACATAGATGCCTTGAAAAGTCGTCTAGATATGTACAGACAAAAATGTTGAATTCCTGAGATGTGCAGCAACATTGCCATGCAAGTGCAAAAGGTTCTGGGGGCTGATTTGCGGGCAAAAGGAAGTACTTTTGTACTGGTAGTGATCGCGTCATACTACAAATCTCAGGAATTTGCAGTGTTTTCTAGCTATCGGCATGTGAAAGTATACATCCTGAATATTTATGGAACAGATGCAGTCTCCTTTATGGATTTGAGGATAATTTTGATGTAAAGCTACCATTCTGAAATTATTCGTATCCATTTGTTTGCAACTTTCAGATCTAGTATGGGTCTGAATTCATTTTTCGGACCTTTCATTTTCACCAAGAAATAACAGGAATAGATTTCTGCTCCTCGTTGGTTGAGACTGAGGTCCGGGCTCCACCGAATGTTTCTGCAGAAGAATGTTCACTTCTGATCTCAGTATCTGTAGATGTTGACTGGATAATTATGGTGGAATATTTGGTGGAGGACTGGTGAATCTGAGACTCCATTCTGTACAATATTCAGTACCCATGCACTATTTGTGATAGATTTCCACTATTCAGGATTTTTGGAACTACCTCCCCCTTCTTGAGTGGAAAACAGAAGAAGGAGAAGCAGAGGCTCATTGTTTGGAACCTGCAGGAGGCTTTCCTGCAGCAGCGGCTGGTGCTCCGCCCACCAAGAGTATTCTGCTACAAATAAAGTTAGCTACTTAGGCATAGTAAACTCAGCTCATGTCTGACTGCTTTGCTCAGAGACAAGAGAGACCAGCAGTCAGGCACTTTCAGCAACTGTACTCACTGCACATCTGAGTGGGTGTCTGTAGCATAAAAAGGGCTTAGGCACCTACAGCCCTAGTGTTTCCTCGGATCCTGGGTGACATCGCTCCCTTCTCTTTCTGGCGGTGATATAGAAATTAGCCTCAGCATAATATCAATCACGAAAAATGTCCACACCATTCCACATTTTGTCATAGGGGGTGCCTATAGAATCAGGAGGAAGGATCATTAACCACACCCCACCCTGTGACAAAATGAAAAGGCAGGGTTAAGAAGAGTATGAGATACTGCATGCTGCTTGTTCTCTAATGCCAGGCCATATCCGCTTTCAATTTCTTATTTTGTACATGGGACTGGGATGTAATGCTTATCATGATCTCACCGTGTGAGCCCTCATAGCAGTGCAACTAAAGTGTCACAGCTGTGACACAGGCGTGAAAGTAACTTCCACACATGACCCATGATAGCAGCGCACTCGGTGACTAAAGAAAAAAGGTAAGTTCTAATCTATTCTGAATGCCTGCATATTAAAGGTAAAAACCTCTTAAAGTCTTCCCTTTACTTCACCATCTCTCTGAGTAGTGTATTTACTGGAAGGATCTGTGTTTGACTCCATGGCACATATTCACGTCCTGAAAGCTCATTCAACAGTTCATCCTGCTGAGGTCATTAAAATGAGTACCACTGACTTTGGGTTTACATGATGTAATTCCATGTATTGATTTATGCCCCACCACTTTTGCAACTACAGCAGCTGCCACTGCTTTCCTACTTGAGCAGAGTGTTGGCCATCTCTTCCCTTTGGTTGGCGCCTTTGATTCTGTTCATATTTTTGCTGAAGCCTAGATGGAGCTGCTTTCGATGATGCTGTTGTGAGAAAAGGTTCCATATCTGGTTCTATCAAACATGGAACGTGAGGCAGAAGAGGTCGGGATGCAGAACTTTGGTGAAGAGTCTCAAATATCACAGATGTAGTTGTCGGTAGAGCAGGGAATTAAATATTTAGTTTAGTAAATCCTCATATGAGTACCTCCTGAAAGATATTTATGTCACCAATTTGTGAGACTCTTGGCTGAGAAGAGTCAGTCACAGTCAGTGAGCATCTTCTAGTGCTAGAAGACAAGGTTGAATAAAAAACCCTTCTTTTAGACTGTGACTTATTCCTGGACCTAGGACAATATCCGTGTCTGTGCCTAGATGAGTGTGGTGATGAGGAGTGTCGAGAACGGTGACAGCGACTCTTGATGGAAATCTTTGGGGAGTAGATTGTGACCGAGGAGACTTAGATCTCCGTGGAGTGGCTTAAGGCCTCACCAGTGAAAGAGCTTCCAAAGATGCCTTTGTCGGAGGGAGAGATGGAGATGAAGCTTGTAGTGTAGGCGCTGAAGGAGCTGGAGGATTCGATGGAGGAGGTTGTAGGAAAGCTGGAATGAGGACATGGGATGATGGAGAGTAAACCCTGGAATATTCTGCACCAGAATTTATTTATTTATTTATTTGTGGTTTTGTAACGCGCCGGAATCACACCCGAAGGTGTATCTCCGCGCAGTGATGGCAACCTTCTTGCTCTCACTTTTCTAACCCATTCTGCAGATCTGGTATGCCTCAACGTTGAAGGGCTTCTCAACATCGAGTGGCTTTTATGTTTCAACCTCATGGACTCTCTTGTCTCCTGTGTCTTGACGTAATGGAATCCTTACACGTCGGCCTTCTGATTTGTTTTTATTATGATTTCTTTCCCCAAGAGGAGCATGATGTATTACATCATATATAATAGTTAATAACAAAATTACAAAACCCAGTAGAGAACTAGGTTACTTGACGAAGAGTTACCTCAGAGAATACATTTCATCATACCATAATAAATGCAAAGCTCATATAAATAAATATGGTAAATCGAAAAAGAAAAAAATAAATTAGTCAAGTTCATTTCAAGACAGATATAAAATTGAACCCAAAGAGTAATTCATATAATATACACCAGTCCAACTATACAAGTACCTCTTAGTCATAAAACCTTCTTTCGGACTAGACCTGCAAGTGGGCCCAGATCGGCTTCCCCCTTTTTTAGGTCGAGCATCAGCATGCAAGCGCTGTCTGCAAGACCTGCTGTAATCATTGTACCGAGTGTAATCCAGCCTCCTGACTGCAATTGGTTCACTCCTGCATCGCTTTAATTTCTTGCCTCTTTATTGATTAATGCTCTGATACATCATTTCCGGTTTTACGCGCGGAGCACAGGCGAATTACAGTTTCCTAACACTCTTAAATGTTATGTGTTTGTTGGGGACTACTTGTTTATTTATTTTCCTACAAGTGTGTGGAATGCATAACAACATTATGTATGCCCTTTCACGAGTGCTGCACTGTTTATGGTTTCATTGTTGTGTGATTGTCTCTTTCGCTGCTCCTCCACCCGCTCTCTCCGCTCTCACGCCCCCCTCCCTTTTCCCCCTACATTCTAGTCTGTCACTGGGCTCCAGCTTGTGAAAACAACCAGCGCCTATCTTTATGCGTTGCCCACCACAAATGCAACGTTGCACTTTAACTTTCAATATTAAAATTTTAAAAAATGTGCCACCCGTGTTTGATTGCAGATTTAACATGGCAGCCACGCACCTTTCTTTTGTGCGGCGTGGCTCGCCTAAATCAACTTTTAAAAATCTTTATTTGTTTTCAAAAGCAGTAAAATGCCACGCTTTAACTTTAACATTGGGGCCAATGTGCTTATTTTCAGCAGTTCAGTGGCTTACACGGAGTGGCACCGGAGCGCCTGCCTATCTTGTCTCCCACAGGATTCTTGCTCCGCATCAATGGTGATTGATCATGAGTAGCAACTGATGGGCTTATGGTTGGGGCACAGCACAGTAAACACCCCTTTTGTTGTGAAGCCTGATTCGAGTTCACAATGGCACTCGCATTAAGCACTACATCTGTTATAACAGATTTCTTTAGGGATAGCTTCCTTAGCTGTCAGTAAGTGCAGCTCTGCAATGACTCTTACTGTTGCATTAACTTTAAAAAATGTGCCAAAGAGTCAGCCATTCGTGATTTCCTGTCAGCTAGCTGCACGCATATGCTAGAAGAGCTATGTGGTGTCGCATTCTAGTTGTCAGGCACCCATGTGACCTTCCGAGGTGCCTGACTGACGGGATATCGCGCCAAGACGAGCCATTGTGGATTTCAACATAACGGAGATCGGATGTGCCTCCCTCTCCTTGTATGAATAAAGACTTCTCCTAACACAACGCCATCTCTGTGGTTTATATAGCGGGGACATACATCAAAAACTGGCGACAAGCAGAAACGGATCCCGCTGCAGCTGTCGCCCGATAAGCCAAGTTGTCCCGATCTACACTCGCAATGGGAAGCGCACTTTCTGCACAGTGCCCAGGAGAGGGAGAGCAGCATCCTGGCACCTACAGTCCCGCTTGCACCCGGCCACGCCCCTGGTCTCCACCAGCAGCCTACCTACCAGCACCTGCAAGGTAAGAACCCTGCGCCACAACCCCAGCCCTAGCCCCAGCATGCTCCTGCGGCCATTTCCTGTAGTCTGCACCTCCTTGGTTCTGCTCCAAAGAGCCTTATTTGCGCCCTTCCAATACCTGCTAAAGAGAGCCTCGCCATAGGTCCCATTCATACAAGGGGGCCCATGCAGCAGCACTGATAACCCTACACAGCAAATTGTTCAGCCGTATGCTAGTCAATCCTGAACTTGCTTACGGAGTGCGCAGTGCACATGCTCACAATCACAGGCTCAGGGACCCCTGCATGTGGTCACCCTCTGCCGCTTACTACTTTACAAGTAACCCCATCCAGTGACCCAACTACGTAAATTGGAGCCGGTCTGAGCAGCTCAGCCCCAAACTCAGATGCTGCACCACTAGCATTGCCATTCTATCAGCAGCAGACACCGAGCTGGTTTTGGGTGCGGTTGGCTTCCAGCAAGTTAACCCATCGTACCAAGATGTGTGCCCAGACCTTCTCTCTCACAAATCAGGTGCCCTTCCTCCAAAACCAGGTGAGCCGGCCATGAAGTGGGCCGATTGGAAGAGGGACTTCCTCAACTACATGTCTGCCCTAGAAGATGAAGGGGAAGAAGTGTTCTCCAGCAAGCGCAGAAAATACTGCTGCACAACCTAGGGCCTGAAGGGTTGAGGATCTATGAAAATATGGTTAAGAAACCAAGAGCTGGGACAGATGAAGACGTCTCTCAGCACACATTGGAGGACTTAGACAGCCACTACCAGCCAGTCATATGTACGACCAAAGATAGATACAATTTTTCCAGTGAAAACAAAGTGAGACAGAGAATGTTGAGGGCTATGTTGCAGCACTCAAGATGTTGGCGGTCAACTGCAAATGTGGCCACCTGCATGACGACTTGGTGCGGGACCAAATAATAATGCAAACAGTAAACACCAATGTCCAAGAAAAGTTGTGGGTGAGTGGAGAAGCGCCCCTACATGAGATCATAGCCATTGTTAAAAAAGCTGAACTGTCTAAACGGTGTGCAGTAGCAGCCAAAAAGGACACAGAGACCAAACCCGCAGTCTGTAAAGTGAGTGACGCTAAAGTTTCGAGTGACAGGCCGGCTGACTCTACAGGATACAGAAATAGCAGGCAGCCTACAAGGACCCAAACAGGACCCACCAAACCTTCCCCAGACAAGAAGGGTTCATTCTACAGGTGTGGCAGCCACACACACGTGGCCAATGACAACCGTTGCCCTGCATACCTGGTCAAATGCTCCTTCTGCGGGATCGTGGGACATTTCGGCAAAGTCTGCAGATGGAGACCTAGCAACGTTTCAGTGAAGTGCATCATGTATGACTCAGAACCCGAAACGGGGGAGGGGGAAGGGGAGTAAGATTGCAACTTGTGTATCGATGAACAGGTTGGAGTACAGATTGCAATAATAGAAATAAACCATCATGTGTATTGACCATCGGGGGTCCAGATTTCAATGGTAGCAGACTCAGGATCCCCGTTTACAATTAGACAAAGGGAGATTTGGGACAGCGATTTTGCCAACACCTTAGGGGGCCAATTACACCCTAGAGACGTGCACCCAGTCACTTACACGGGCAAGAGAATCCCCATGGTAGGGTTCAGACCCCTCACATTTGAGTTCAAAGAACAAGTAACAACAGGAAACTGTACATGGCAGAAAAAGGCCCCTCGGTCCTTGGATGGGCTGACCAAGGTGCATTAGGCATACAACTCAATCCCAGTGGAGAAATTCAAGTCCTCATGACAGACAATCCCCCCAAGCCGGATCTAGACAACTTGAGGAGAGAATTCCAGAGCGTCTTTGGTGGCACCATCGGCCAACTCTCCAAATTCACGCACAAGCTAGTCCTAAAGGAAGGAGCCGTACCAGTCAGCCACAAAGTGCGCAATATCCCTTTCAACTGCAGGGAAGCCATACAACTGGAACTGCAACGTCTCGACGATGGCGGCATAATAGAGCCCATCGGAAGCGTCGAGTGGCTGGCGCCTCTAGTCGTAGCAAGGAAACTGAACGGAAAAGTGCGGTTGTGCATTGATCTTCGAGAACTGAATAAAAACATTCTAGTGGACAAATTCCCACTACGGCCCAATAATGAACTGTTGGCTCAGACCAAGAGAATTAAGTGGTTCTCTGCAATAGACCTCACAGCAGCCTACCACCAAATCCTGCTCCACCCCTCATGTAGGAAACTCACCATTTTCATTACCCCGTTTGGCTGCTACAGATTCCGACGCCTGCCATTTGGCCTGGCATCCGTCGCGTCGGTATTCCAAAAACTCATGCACAAGTTATTCAAGAACAGCAAAAACTTCCTATACTTCCGGAATGATATACTTATCATGGGGACGACCTAGATGGAATACGACGTCACCCTCCGGGAAGTGTTACGGACACTGTCAGACAACGGCCTCACAGTAAGTTTGGACTGCGCACAGTCACGCACTTGAGGCATGCGATTGGGGAAAATGGGATCTTCCCGAAACAAGCTAATGAGTAGGCTATCAAGGCTGCACCACAACCTCGAACCAAAGAAGAGTTCTGATCCTTCCTAGGCTTAGCGGAATTCTACAGTAAATCTGTCCGCAACTTTGCCACAAAAACCCACTCCATGCGCCAACTCTTGAAGGACAAGAACTGTTTCTGTTGGACGCCGGAATCAACTCTTGAGTTGAAACCATCAAAAAAGACATTTCCATCTCCAGGGATATGACTGCTCGGCCCACAGCATATTGACCACGGATGCCAGCGAAAAGGGGCTGGGAGCGGTTGTGTCGCAACGATCCACTGACGGCACAGAAACGACGATAAGCTTCGCGTCTTGCTTGCTCGCCCCAACGAGGAAAACTTCAGTGTCATCGAAAAGGAAATGCTGGCCATCATCTGGGCCATGGACAAGTTTCGACCGTACTTCTGGGGTTCTTGTTTTAGCCTCAGAACGGACCACAAACTGCTGATAAAGGTCATGACATCCAGCGGCCACGTAACTGCCACACCGCGCATTGTGAAAATGTCCCTCAAGCTCCTGGACTTTGTGTACGACGTGGAATACTTACCGGACTAGAAGAACCAAGTCGCCGATATCCTCAGCCGCTCCGCCGTCATGGAGGCAGCACCCAGATTGAGTGACTGGGATGAGTACCAAGTGGCGTTCACCGAGGACCATGAGAACATCATCAGTGCACAAGACTGGACATTCACCTACGACAAAGACCCGACACTGGCCCGAGTAAAAACCTTTGTCATGATTGGATGGCCTGAAAAGAAGCATGTGCCAGACGATACCCAAAAGTATTGGGAAGTGCGGGATGAATTGTTTTTATTTAAAAGATTTTTTTTATAGCCCTGGCTAGACCCGGAGGTATAAGAGCGCTTTACATGAGCATCAGATCATAGTTACAGGTTACATCGTTACAAAGGTTACACACAGTTATTAGAGAATGGCAACATAGTTACTTGTAAGGATGAGATAAACAATCAGCATAAATACGCAAGGGGAAAGATTCAGGGTAGGGGTAAGGAGCTAGGGAAGTAGACAGGTAATGAAGGCGGGAAAGAGGAGGGGAGGGTGAAGGACACCGCATGGAAAGGGGAGGGGAAGGGCGATAGGGACACAAACCGGTAGACGAGTCAAAGCAACGTCCAAAGTCCAGTAAGCTGAGAACCCAGGGGAAGTGGTATCACTTCCCTATCTCTGATGCGGGAGGTTCCCTACATGCAGTGGACTCTCTCAGAGGGGTCTCTGAGACTCCAAGGCCTACATACTGGATCATTACCTCAAAGGGGGAGAGGGAGTGCTTTGGCAAGGCTGAAGACCTGGCTGTTCGAGCAGTAGCGGCACCCCCCCCCCCCCCCCCGCGCCTTGAGACCCTACGGGTATGTAGCGCGCTCTATAAGTGTCACTGATTGATTGATTGATTGATACCATACTTCAGCTGTGAGTGGCTCCCTTGGCACAGTGGACTTTCTCAGCAGGTTGGCTGAGACTCCAGAGTATAAATATTAGATCTTTCCCTAACAAGGGGAGAAGGAGTTCTTAGTCAAAGGGCACAAAGGACAGGGGGCTAGGCAGACTAGCAGGCAAGGTCAGAGATTCAGGAGATAGGAGCTAGGAGCTAGGGAGATAGACAAAGAGAGAAAGAGTCCTAAATGGGAACAAGCATAATTAATGAGTTATTATAAAGCGCTAGCTAGACCCGAAGGAATCAGAGCGCTTTACATGAGGAACAATAATGTTGCAATTTACATTAGTTAAAAGTTACATAAGTATCAAAAGAGGCATTTAAAGAACATAGGGGACAAGGTAAATTGAGCAATGAAGGGTAAGGGGATAGGGTAAAAGGGTAGGAGGAAGATAGGACATATCCCTTGGCAACGACACCTCATTTTTATTCCGGGGTGACAAGGTGGTACCCCCAAAGACGTTACTGGACCGCATCCTCAGCATAGTGCATGAAGGCCACTTAGGGATTGTAAAGTGCAAGAGGAGGCTAAAACAGTCATATTGGTGGCCAGCTATTGACTTCCACGTGGAAAAGTATGTACGGGCGTGTTGGCACTGTACCAATGCGGACAAATCACTCACTCTGCTGCAGCCCCCTATGGGGGAATTTGCCACTCCCACCAACCCCTGGGAAGAGCTGTCAGTCGACATATTGGTCCCATCCTGGATTTGTGGTTCATGCCCAAATATGTCATTGTTCTTGTCGACAGGTACTCAAAATGGCTGGAAGTGGAGGTTTGTGAGCGGGCGGACATGGATGCCATCATCACGTTCCTCACTAGCGCGTTCTTGAGGGAAGGCATCCAGAGAGTCATTACCTGCGATAACGGACCCAGTTTACCTCCAAAAAATGGACGGCCTTCACCCGGAGGAACCCGAGTGTATAACCCTACGGTCCACGGCCCAGCCGAAAGCTTCAACCGTGTCATCATGGGCTCAGTCCAAGCTGCCATCAACGTGGGCGAGAATTGGGAAACAGAACTCAAAAACACGATATGGGCATACCCCATAACGCCCACACTGACAGGTTACAGCCCATTTAAGATCCTACGAGGCATAGAACCATTTACGTGGGACAATCTAATTTGGATGAGCATGAAACTACAAAGCAAGTGGTCCCTGGCAGTGGTTAGAAGCAACATTGAAAAGGCTCAGAAAATCCGCAAAGACAACTATGACAGGAGACATGGTGTACGAGCAGTCTCTTTGGCAGTAGGAGACTGGGTCAGAGTCAAGCTGGGACACCTCTGTAAGAAAGTCAACAGCAAGCCACTACAAATCAAAGAACTCTTTTCACACTTCGCTCTCTTGAGCGATGGCAAAGTGTGGTCATACAGCCGCAAGGCGAAGTGCAACAAAGTCCTCTAGTGGGCGACAGACAGCAGCACCAACAAGGTAGAGGAAGCAGAGGCCGACGTTGCCTCTCCACCAGAAAACTCCAGAGGCTCTGGCACCTCGAGGGGGCGGGGGGAGAGGTGGTGACACAGGGCCAAGTAACAACAGGAATGTCACACAGTACACGCCACCCCAGGAGATCAATAACGCCAGCAACTCAGGCACTGGGCAGAGGGCACCCAACGAAAATCAAGCAAAGAGCAACACTCAGACCACGCCCCGGGCAGGGCAGACACAAGGAGAGTAGGCCTCCCTCACACTTACCCGCACAGGCAGGTTAGTGGTGAGTCCCAGTAGATATAGTGAATTTGAAATGTAACCCCTCCCCAGGGGACCATCTATTCTACTTGTGGAGCAGTCTCAGCATCTCTCTCTCTCTATCTATCTCTATCTCACTATCTCTGTCTCTATCTCTCTCTCTCTCCACATCTCCTACTCTCACCCCTTTCCCTCCTTGCTGAGGCACTACAGGATTGGTCTCCCTCAGACCCTATGCTCAAACGGTTTGGACCTCGTACAGCAATTGCATTGTTATGTTCTTCACTTTGTGTTGCTATAAAAGGGGGAGATATGTGGTGTTGCAGTCTAGTCGTCAGGCACCCACGTGACCTTGCTTGGTGCCTGACGGGATAGCGTACCGAGACGCGCCTTTGTGGATTTCGGCATAACGGAGATCGGACGTGCCTCCCTCTCCTTGTATGAATAAAGACTTCTCCTAACACAATGCCGTCTCCGTGGTTTATATAGCGGGGACATACATCACAAGCTATGCCATATTTGTACAAAAGGGGGCATATTACCAAGCAATAGCGATAATTATCGCTATTGCTTGGTTAGAGACAAACATTTACCGCTGAGCTGCGGCGATTTTTACCGCAAATAAACCTTGGTATGATAAAAATAGCCGCAATCCATGAATATCGCTGAAAAGTCAGCGATATTCATGCATTACCGAGCTAATGCTCTTAGCCATGCTATCCACCTCCCATTGGATAACATGGCTAAGAACTGCTCAGGGCAGGTGTTAGCTTTTGGAGATATTCACACTTAGCGCGAATATCTCCAAAAGTTGGTAATAGGAGATAGCGATGTTAGCAACTGTTTTCAGTCGCTAACATCTTGGCACGCCCACTTTGCATGTCATTAGTGATAAATATCACTGACATGCAAAGTGGGGCCCAAGATGGTCGCTATCTCCTACTAGCTGTCGCTAACTGGTGTTAGCGACAGCTGGGTAATAGGGAGATAATTTTATCTCCGCTTTCTTGGCTTTTAAAGCCAAAAAAGCGGAGATAAACCCCCTTGATAATATGCCCTAAGGTGTCTTATTTTTCAGCTGTGCGTGAAAATGGCCTTCGGTGTCTCTATTGATCATAATAAATAAACAAACTGCACTTGCATAACAGACCTAAACCTTGTCCTAGTCCTAGTTTAGCGGCCCACAGAGTGTTTAAAACAGTCAATGTTTATAAAGAACTGAACTCATATTCTCCACGGGTCTGTTTTTATGAAACAGTGAAAATGCAGCCTCTCTTCCTGTTCCTTTATTTTGCTGAATATAACCCATGTTGACCTTCAATCTGTGAAAGGGAATCTGGAGAAGTACAGAATAGATACATGTTGTTGTAGAATGCCAAAATAAAGCGCCAGAGTGAACTATTTTTTCAACGTTTTAATACTATAACTTCTTTGACGTTTTGTTGTTTTTCACATGCTGGTAGTGTTTGTTTACCCATCTCTAAAATCGAGCCACAATATCGAATAACTTAGGGGCATATTATCAAGCAGGGTGATAACATTATCGCAGTTTTAGCGGCAGAAAACTGCAGCTAAAGCGGCGATAATGGGCTTGATAATATGCCCTGGAGAATTCCACTAGAAGCCCATGTTCACACCAGAACATGGGTTTCTATTGGAATTCACAAGGCCATATTATCAAGCCCATTATCGCCGCTTTAGCAGAAGTTTTCTGCCGCTAAAACTGCGATAACTTTTAACGTCCTGCTTGATAATATGCCCCCTACTTCGCTGATGCTTAGGTACCACTAATCCGATACTTTTTACACACACTAGAATTATTTTTACTGGTGATGAATGTATAAGAGCTTGTAATGGTTTTTAAAGTGTCAGTCTATGAATCGCTTTCGTGTATATGCTACATACGTTTTTTTTCATCAGCATTGCAATATCAAACAAACACAAGGGTTCATAGACCATGGCACTTGTGACACGCCAGTCGGTGTCGGTTTTTAGTCAGAGAGACTTGCATTAGATAACATTTGATGTATTTTTGTTAGTTACCTCGTCATAAGAAGATAGATACCCCCGCATGCAAAGTGTGCTTGGTTAAAAATCCAACTTATTGGTTCAAGGATGGGGCCTCAAGATTGCCCAGTGTCAAAGGCACAGCGGGGCATATTAACAAGCGGAAGCGATAATTATCGCTGACCGCTGTTAGCGTGAGAAAATCTATAATAGCGGGGATTATCGCATTTTTCAATGGAATAACGCTCATTTCCAGCGATATTCCATTGAAAATGGCGATAACCTTGTTTATAGGACAGGGTAATCTTAGCCATGTAATCCACCTCCCATCGGATTACATGGCTAAGTCAGGTCACAAGCAGGCGTTAGGAAAGTAGCGTTAACTGTGATTAGCGCTACTTTTCCTAACGCTCTGCTTGTTAGCGTGCAGCTTGATAATAGGAGAAATGTTGCTTAGCGACATTTTTCCTATTATTTTGCTCGGGAAGGCCCACTTTGCATCTCATTAGAGATGCAAAGAAGGGCGTTGTTGAAAGGCTCGCGAAATCAGCAAAACACACGATAGTGTGTCTTTTCTGATAAGGCGATGAAATTATGGCCGCTTTTCGGGCGAAAACGACCGCAAAAGCGGCAATAATTTTATATCGCCTCCATGGCAATATGCCCCATATTTCCCTCATTCTTTTTGTTTGCTTTTTTGTGCATGCAGATCTGCATTTGAGTGAGGAAAGCAGACCTGCCAATACCATGCTACCAGGAAATACAAAACAGATTTTGAGACAAAAGGACGATCACGTAAGCTAAATGTTTATATGCAATAAAAAAATGCATTTGCAATGCAATAGGCCTCGCATTAGCGACAGTTTGAGCTATTGGCATTGAAAATGACAATGCCTTTTATTTATTTCAGGACCAAAGTGTGTAGGTGCAGATTGCTTAATTTTAAGTGATTGCGTAATTTAATAAATAAAATAATTTTAGGCAAGAATAACATTTTTATCACATTTTAGCGGCCAAAAACGTAAGATGAGACTATCCCTTCCTCTAACGTCCTTTTTTCTTTATTTATTACTGGAGCTAGAATTAGTTCAATGATCTGATCGATACTAAATGTAATATTTACACCCATGTAAACCGCCCAATCTACTATATGGTGATCCTCCAATTGTAACCGGTCATTAACAACTGCCTAGGCTTTATTACGATTCAAGGATTAGCCAGAAAACGTCCCAAATCTTAGGGCTTCATTTACTAGCTCCTAAATTGTCCCTTAGGGGTCCAAGTGTCACAGCTGTAAGCAAGAATGTTTTTGGTTTTGTTAATACCATAAGATGTCATTGGTCTAATTAATACATTAGATTCTAATCCCTTATCAAAGGATCACCCCTGCCTCGTACCATTTATTATCTGAAAAGGGTCAGACTGTCTCCTATAATTTGAAGCCAGGCTGTTGGGTTGTTACGGACTGCTTGAAAAGCAGCCGCGGTCCGTGTAGGTAACAGCGGTGGGGCAGTGGGGCCAAGTAAAGGGGGATTTCAAGGGCCGATGCAGAGGGAAAATTAATAATTTATTTATTTTCCCTCAGCATCGTCCCTCGAAATCCCCCTTCACTCGGCCCCACCACTGTTACCTGAACGGACCGAGGCTGTCCATGTACGTCTGACCTCTACTTCTAAATGCCAATCATAGATGCCTTGGGAACACAATTCTGCTCTACCTTTACTGTCATATCATGCCTTTGTGCCTTCCACTTTGCAAAGCATTATTTCCCATTAGGAAGAGTGGGCCTAGAGAAGTGCACTGTCAGTGACACTGGCTGCTTTAGATAAAAATAGGAAATCCTCTCTGGAAAGAAGAGGATAATATTGAGGATCAACTGCTCTTGATGGGGTTCTAAAAGAGGTTGCGTAGCACTCTAGGCCATCCTAGCAGAAGAAATACCTGGCAGTCTGTGAAGGTGGAAACCTCAAGGCATGCAAACAAATATGGCACATAATTAGGGGCTTATTACAATGGTGGGCGGACATAGTCTGCCCGCCACCGTAACGGTAATCGGGACCGCTTGCCAGGGGTGCGGGAGTCCCGCCATGCAGATTAGGATGCGACTGCCACACTGTCGGTCACATCCAGCATATTATGCATTGTGGCGGGAGGTGCTGTCAGCAGCACCCGTCGCAATGCACAATATGTATGATGTGCATTTCCATGCACAACGTGGCAGGCACCGCACGGTGCCTGACAGCTTGTTCATGCAAATGGAGGGGGGTACCCTAGGTACCCCACATGTGCACCCTTCACCCCCCAACACCATGGGGGCCCGCAACGGGCCCCCAATTGTAAAGACCGCATGCCCCAACGGAAAGGCCTATTTCCGCGGACATCATAATATGAATGGCGGTGTCTGCAAGACAGCGCCACCATATTGTGTCCTATTTCCACTGGTCGACAAATTGACCGGCGGACGGAATTACCGTCCACCGCAGTACCCCCGTCATCATAATTTGGCGGGGGGTAAATGGCATGCGGACGGTGTGTTATGGCGGGCGGATCGCCATTGTAATGAACCCCTTAGTTCTCCTGAGCAGCTCTTAGGGATGAAGAAGGCTCCAAGGAGGAAGTATAATAGTAGAGACAGGCTGACTCTGTTACCCTTCTATGCCTTTATTTATACCTAGAAAAATGATGTAAATGCACCTTCTTAGATCCTGTCATCCCTTTCCTCTGGTTACTCTTGTTACAGAGATCCTATGTAGTTTCATCTTTCCCACTGTTTCAGCACACAGCTGCTCTCCTCTTTTCATACCAGGTCTTCTGGTATTAATTTAATGTTTTTTATTTGCTGTTTACTTTAGGCTTGCAACAAAGCTGTTCCATGTACTCTGTCCTACAACATGTTTTTTAAATGTATTTTTTAGCCCCACGTTTATCACATCATCAAACAGAATCTCGCAGCAATCTTACATTGTATTGTTTTGTTCTCTTTAAAAGTTTAAATGCCTCACTACTACCCTTCCAGCTCTTTTACAACTTCAAATAAGTATAAAAATTATGGAGCCTCTCTTTAAAGCATGTCAATGGAGAAGCTAGCAGGATTTGCAAGATTCCAGGAAGGTGGGACCTCAGTGAGTCTAGTCTTCCGTTTCAAGATTCCAGAAGGTGAGACCTCAGTTGGTCTTCTCTTCTGTTTCAAGATTCCAGAAGGTGATACCTCAGTTAGTCTTGTCTTCTGTTTCAAGATTCCAGAACGTTAGACTTTAGTGAGTCTAGTCTTCTGTTTCAAGATTCCAGAAGGCGAGACCGCAGTGAGTCTAGTCTTCTGTTTCAAGATTCCAGAAGGTGAGATCACAGTGAGTCTAGTCTTCTGTTTCAAGATTCCAGAAGGTTAGACCTTAGTAAGTCCAGTCTTCTGTTTCAAGATTTCTGAAGGTGAGACCTCAGTTAGTCTTGTCTTATGTTTCAAGTTTCCAGAAGGTGAGGCCTAAGTCTAGTCTTCTGTTTCAAGATTCCATAAGGTGAGACCTCAGTTAGTCTAGCCTTCTGTTGGGCAGCAATTCACACTAGATTAAATGAAAAGGCTTGCACACAGAGGCACAACCATATAGATGCTTGAGTCTATGACTGAGAAGACATGTGAGCTTTAAAGTACTATCCCTAGCACCTGGTGCAGGAAGGTCAGGATGTACATTAAGAACATTCTTTTCCTCTGGAAGCACTTGGTTGATGATGGCCAATAAAATGTTAGTATTTTATGAGTCTCTAAAATGACCAACAGATGCCCAGGAGCCCAGAAATTCTGGAAAGAAGCAAGCCGAATCTGTAGCCATGCTCATTTTAGAGAGAGAGAGAGAGAGAGAGAGAGAGAGAGAGAGAGAGATAGAGAGAAATATAAAAGATATTCATGGGGCTCACTTGCAAGTCTTGGTGTCCGTGCAGTCGAAGCCGTCGTACAGACAGTCATTAGTGTTACATTCAGATTGACACTGTCCATCCTTAAAGAACTGCCAGCAGTATTCAGGAACACAGGCTTTCCAGGGGTCTGGCACCTGTAGGGAACAGTCGCCCCCATCCCAGTTGCTGCCATGAGTGTTGCACTGTGTATCACATTCACCATTACCTCTCAGCTGCTGGCATGGGCTGTGTTCATTCTCTGAATGTCCAGGAAACTCATTGGTGCCACCTCCAGCAGGGCCAGCCTGGCAGAGGCGCCCAGTGAAGCCAGCAGGGCAAGTGCATTGGTAGAATGGCTCAGTCTGGGTCTCAGAGCAGGAGGCATTGTGCTGGCAGGGGTTGGGGGCGCAGCCAGACTGCCTTGGTAACCGGCATTCTGGTCCAGCAAAGCGGCCAACGCAGAAGCAATAGGGCCCAGAGGGGCGGGACACACATAGGCCACCATTGTAACAGTGCAGAGGGCCACACTGCTGGACAACCACATTGCAAGTGGCACCATCAAAGCCCTATGAGAAAGAAAACAGAGGAGAATGAACATGATGGTAACAAGTAACACAGAAAACCAACAACACCCCCACCCGCCGCCCAGCCTGAAAATTGCCTGTGTTGTGCACTGACCTATCTATGTAACCTGGAAGTTTGAACTCATGCAAAAAAGTGTTTTGTAATATTTTCATAGATTGTGTTTTTAGATCTGTGACAATTGATGCTAAGGCTTCCGGTAGGATTGATGATTTGTTACATATTGGTGGGTCTACCAATCTCTAGGAACTCTTGGTGGGCTTTTGACTGGGACTTCTCCTGGGCCCACACAAGGGAGTCAAGCTTGTCATCAATTCCAGGCACAGCCAGAATGTTTAGCAGGTCTACTTGAACCTCTAGTTTCTCAGAAAGAAATGGGGGGCAAAGAACTTCAGGGGAGCCAGATTTGGCAGCTAAGTGGATACTTGATTTGGAGATGTTAGAGTGAATTCAGTGAGCAACATGTCATTCATTACTCGCTGGTCGTTTAGGTCTGTATTAACTTTAGATTTGTCGAAAAGGTCAACATTTTTCTCAACTTTATTTTTAAATGTCTGTGAAAGCAAGTTGCAAAATTCTTGATTGTAAATAGAAGAATTGTTTTTTGTTACTGAGGTGAGTTTCTTTACAACCAAAACAATTCTTTACTAGAATTACTGAGCAATGGCCATATTCGTGTACATTGTACAGTTTATAATCATTCGGTAGCATGACATTACCAATTGACAACAAGCAATGTGTGCTAGAAAGCTGCCTGCAAACAATTATTAGAAAATACAGCAGATTCCGCTATAAACGTATAGAATGCATATAAGGCTTCTTAGGCAAATATTCAATAGTAGAGAAATGCCTTTGACGAATCTATCAAAAGGGGACTGTTAGACAAAATATCAGCATTTCCATATCTTAATGTGGCAAACACATCAAGATGAGATCTCTCCCAAATAGAGAAGGGTTCCATAAGCACGTCATCATTTAAACCTCAATTGCATGCCACCTGAGACGCATTATTAGTTTACATGGCCTGGGGTTAGGAAGGCCTGTTAGTTCGATCACTGTGACATGGAGTTTCAGAGATAGGCCTTCTGACCGATTCTATGAGCTCTCCACCGAGAGGGTTTTGGTCACATTCATCCTTGCTTGCTCATGTAATATCATTTTGAAATTACCCGTAATGATCAGAATAGAGCTTGATGTTATAGAAGGTTAGAAAGATGACAGCCCAGAATGCGGCCGCTAGGATGTGACTGGGTATTCCGGGTAGGTCCAGTACTAAGCAACTTCTCCGAGATTTGCACTGGCTTCCGGTTGACCAGCGTGTTCTGTTTAAGGCTCTTCCCATTACCCACGGTGCCCTTTATAAATCAGGGCCCATGTATCTCAGGAGACGCCTTGACTTCTATGTACCTCCCAGACACCTTCGCACTACGGGAGAATGCATTGCTGTTATTCCTCGTCACCGCCTCGTTAGAATGGGAGGCAGCTCCCTCTCTGTCAGGCCGGCGAAGGCCTGGAACAGTCTGCCCTTTGAGCTCAGGAACAACCAAGACCATAGGCTGTTTAAAAAGAAGTTAAAAACCTTGCTTTTTGATTAATCATCCAGCCAGGGTCTACACCATCCTGTCTCCTCCGAATTGGCTTTTGGGACCGGACACTTCCGAGTATCCATGCGCACTACAAATGGTGGATAACATAACATAACAGTACTAATGCCTGACCCTTGTATCAAAGAATCTGTCACGATGAACTCTGGAGAAGGGGAAGTCATGAAGCCCTTCTCCCTCAATATGTGCTTCTACTGACACAAAGAGGAAACAGCTGAAGACAATAGAGTCTGGTGTTCAGGACTGTGACCAAATAGGAATCCATGGGCCCCAGAAAAGAAGAGCCTAGTCTGGCCAGTGTTTGAATGGTCATCTACAGCAGCTGTCCTCTGAAGGATACACCTTTGTTAACCCTAGTCCTTATAACTGTTGCTGAATTCTAGAAAAGCTCTATCAGAATGATGGTGAATTTGTTGAAGTTTATTTGTTGGGACAATTCATGTCAACCATGGATTGTTCTTTGCAAATATTGCATCATGTTTTGATGTGAGTGGGCTTTGATTACTTAGGGCCAGATGTAGTTAAATACCATTTACCGATTCTAAAATACCGAATTTTACCGATTCGGTATTTTAGAATGGGTAAACGGTATGTATGTATTCATTCGGTAATTTTTACCGAATCGGTAAAATTCGGTAAATACCGATTCAGTATTTACCGATTCGGTATTCCCCATTCATTCCTATGGGCCTGGAAATACCGAATCGGTAAGAGGGGATAGACCTACAAGGGTGGCATGGTGTCACATTTGACACCCAGTTGCACCCCTGAATAGTGCATGGGTGCACATGTTGCACACATACATGCCCTAAGGGTATGTATGTCTGCCACATGGCACTGTTAAAAAAGCACAAAATTGCTTTTTTAACGGTTTTCGTTATTTACCACCAACTTGTAGTTGTTGGTAAATAACGAATCCTTACAATTGAAAAGCAGTCACTTGAGTGCTTCCTACATTACGGATTCGTAATTTACCGAATCGGTATTTAAGAATTCGCTAATTTACCGATTCCTTAAATTACCGATTCGGTAAATTACCGAATCCTTAAATTAGGCCCCTACATCTCAAATGCCTAATACCGGTCGGTATTGGCCGAAATTCGGTAATTTTGGCCGTTACAGACCGGTATTAGGCTTCCTACATCTGGCCCATAGTGGCTCAAGTTTTTCCTGTCTCTTTCTCAGAAACCCAAGCTTTGCCCTCGTGCACGTTACCCTCTATGCCACAAATCATTAGTGTGAATCTTGAAGCAAACCCACACAAACTTTGCATTCCTTGCCTATGAAAAAGAGGTGGCACTGTGGTAGAAGCAGCTGACGAGAGATTGCTCTTGGAAGCAAAGAGAAAGAAAAACTCCTACCTCCAGAAAAAAAGTTTCAGTTTTATGGCACATCACTAAAATGTTATGTGAATCCAATAAATGTAAGAAAGGTGATTTTTGCAATGGGAAACAATCCTAGAAAAGGCGGTCGTGTACAGTATCTGTGCTCACGGGGCTGAAAAATGACATGTCTCTACTAAATATGCCCTGTATCGTATTTCAGTGGAGTTTATGGACTCTCTCTATTGCAGAGTCAGAAGTCCCACATATGTAAGCTGAAATAGGATACTATTCTCTTCTTTTCCGGGATTTTTTGAGAAGTGATTTTAAAAAACGCGCTTTATGATGTCTGCATTTTATCCAATTGGATTTGTTTTAAAAGACAGAAAACATTTCCGCGTAGCAGTCTGGTGACCTTCCGTTGGAGGGTGGGAAGAGATGCCAAGGAGAGTCTAAAATTCTGATTAAAGAAGCATATTTGGGAATCCTCCATTACTTGTTAAAAAAAACATTCACAGTTTACATAAATGAGGGTGAGGAGGATGAACACATTTAATTTAAATGTGGAAGGAGATAGACACGAAAGACTTACACGCTACTATCCTATAGCATGTTCAAAATCTTTTTATTAATAAATGAACATTTTATTTATTTATAATATGTTCCAAGACTGCATGCACGGAGATATTCAATTGTTTATCAAATAAAATTTGATGCCAGAGAACTCTAGTCTCTCGTGTGCATTTACTTCCATTTGGTTTTATTTTTCTACATAATCTCATGTCTTCAATAAAACCAACCAGGGAAGAGAAAAGACCTGATTTAGAATGTGGTGAACTGCTTAAGGCGTCATAAAAAATATGGAGAAAAAAGACAAAAAAACGTCCCTACACTCCAATATAAAGCGGGCAGAAGCCTCGCTCACCGGTTCGATCATAAAATATATGACAGATATCGCATCGGATTTGTTAGAAGTGCTGTAGGATATAATGTACTTGTAATATGGCGGATAGGATATCCATCATGCTTGTGACGTAGTAACCTGTCCACCAATTTCCAAACACGGGCCAGAGTGTCTTAGCAGTCACTGGTATGAAAAAAAAAACAGATACTTGCATTTTCTGGCTGTCGAGATTGTATTTATCTTTGTGCTTTATAAGTGTTATCTAGTCATCCATCCATTCACCAACCCACCCACCCATTCGTCTGACCGTCTGTCCGTCCATCCATCCATAGCCATCCACCCTCACATCCATCTGCCTATCCTATTATACCCTCATGCTCAAAATAAGGCTGTAATGGCCCCACTCAAACTTCCCAAAAAACGTAAACTGGATTCCCAGTCACTGAACTTCTCAAATCTTCAAGATAGCAATATTTTAGCAGCTAGCAGTGACCCTGTGGTGGCCACAAATCTGTGCATTAAATTAGTGCCCTGCTGCAAAGAACTGCAGCTGAATCAGTTCTTGCTCTAGAGCAGTTTTTCCAACGCGAAGCGGTGTAGTATAGTGAAAATACCACAAGAGCTCCTCGTAACTTACAGGTGGGCAGCTGCAGGTGTAGCCAAGCGGGGTGTTCACAGTGACTGCGCATGTCCCACCGTTGCTGCAGGGGTTACCTTGGCAGGTGTTGATCACAGACTCGCAGCGTAGACCTGAAAAAAGGAGAGAACCACAGAAGAGTCGCTACAGTTACCAGAAAAACTCACAAAACGTCTCCTGAAGGATACAAACGTAATGAGATACCCCAAGGAACTTAATAATGCTCGAATTTTAGAAATCAATGGTTTACTAAGGACTGGACTTTGATTTAACAGCAGCGGAACAATCAAATCCATGTCTTGATGCTATCCTGCGCAAACCCGGAGGCAAGGAATTCTCCTCTGACTGTCCTCAGAAACAACATAAGTGATGAAAGGTCTGGCCATCTGGCATGGCCGGGTGGACCAAATGACACTTCTTTCTTCTGCAGACGCTTCTAAATCTGACAAAGCTGCCTTGACTGGGATGGCACCATCTCTGCCTCCACCACACCAGCCACATGGCAGCAGGCCTGCAATGGTCTAAATGCCACCCTTAGTCTGTGTGCAAGAAAACTTACTTGTCATTTTCAGAGGCCCAAACCACAAAATGTTGAGGCTGTCAAACAGGACAAAGCAGCACATCCCAGCCAGAAAATTGTTTGGTCAACTGTGCATGTCCATGGACTCACAGAGTGACAACAAAATGTGGTATTCAACAGTAAAAGTCAATCAGCATTCACAGTACACAGAAAGTGGTCAAACTAAATTTCCAGTGAAATTGACCAAATTTGCTTTCACATGTGAAACTCTACCCCTGAAGCCTCTGAAAAATATGTAAGTGTGTTCCAGAAGGAGTTTACTCAGTTCTATACAATATACTCACAATCTACACTATATTCAAGGGCAAATCAAAGTAAATCATTTCCACAAAAAACATAAATGTTTTGGAAATACCAGTTATCACTAGATGGGAGGCCGCTTGTCAAGCTGCGAAATAAGGGGAAAGTTTTGAAAAGTTACCAAAGACCCAAATGATTACTGTGGCAAGACCAAAAATGTAAAACACGCCACAGCAAGCAACAATGCCATTGTGGCTCAGCCTTTAACAAAGATGTTCCATGCCTAATTTCCCACCTCTGCCTATCTGCCTGCCAGAAGGAAGGAAAAATATAATTTTACCTCACAGCATTTACTAACCTCTTTACCCCACGCTTAGTTTTGGATAGATCACCCCTTTCTGTGTATCACACTTTCCTGAAAACCCTGTTTTGCACATGACTCACACTCTACCTACATATTGCACCTTTACCTGACGTTACTGCGGATCCCACTCCCACCTGAAAACCCGGCATTAATACTGTATTTCAGCCTCGCTTGTGTATTCCGTCTCTCCATCTGCCTCTAACCCTTGTGTGATCATTCAGCTTTACTCATGTGTCCCACTCATAGTTTATTCAACGCTGGCTTCTGTACTCCACTTTTGCAGATGTGGCCACTCTAACTTGTATATTGCACACATTCCTCAAATGCTTACCTGGACACCCTACAGTTGCAACCTAGCCTTACTTGGGTGTGCAACAATGAGTATCTTTAGCAGACCCTATTGAGACCAGCCCTCCTCTTTGGTGAGGGTCCCTCCCCTTGCATTACCTCATTATCAAGGCCCCAACATGTATTTTATTTATTTATTTATTTTTGGCATTTGTACAGCGCTCTGTTACCCGTAGGTGTCCTGGCGCTAAGTGTCAATCCTGAGGTAGAGGCGGATCGGGAATCAGTTGGTAAACAGCCATGTCTTTAATGCTCTTCTAAAAGCCATAAGGTCCGTCATTTTTCTGAGGGCATGGGGCAAGGCATTCCAGGCTTTGGTTGCGCCCAGCACAAAGCTTATGCCTCCCCAGCGCACTCTCCTAATACGAGGCACAGCAATCAACCCCAGGTCTGCTGATCTGAGATTTCTAGTCGGGCAATACCAATGAAAGTACTGCCGAAAGAATAAGGGTCCCTTGCCTTGTAAGGTCTTAAATACTAGGCATAATGCTTTGAATAGAATCCTCTTTCGCATTGGGAGCCAATGGAGTTTAGCCAGCTCCTGGGACACATGTATATCTCAAAGTTAAATTCCTATCTATGATGGTATGCCACCCTTGGACCTGATGATTTATTATGAACTCCCGCACCTTTTCTTTAGTCTCTGTGAAGGGACTGAGTGGCATGTTGGAAAGATATAAATACATTTTTAAAAAATTCTGTCTGCTGGCTGCCTTACCTGTGTACCCCTGCTTGCACTCGCACTGGTAGGCGTTGGCCAGCTGGACGCAGTCGCGAGCCCCCCTAGCATCGCAAGGGTTCGAGAGGCACTCGTTCACATCCCCCTCACACCGCTCCCCCACGTACCCTGGGGGGCAGTGGCAGGAGTAACCACCGATCCTGTCTATGCAGGCGCCTCCATGGAAGCATTTGGGCTCAGAGGTGGCAGGATCACTTGGGGGGTCGCAGTCGTTGATGTTAATTTCACAGTGGGTACCTGAGGGGCAGAGATGAGAGGAAAGGATTCAATGTGGTGCTGATGAAAACAATGTCAATAACAATATATAAGATATTATTAATAGTTTGATTACAGTTGGATTAACATCTACAACTCTATAATCAAATAATAAACAATAGTTATTAAATTACACCACTCCTTTTCTGTTTTTTTTCATGCTTGTTATCTAAGCCCACTCCCTTTCTAACTACTGTTCACAGTAATAATGACAGACGCGAGTCCTACAGCCAACACTGTGTTTTGCGATTTGTCCCATTATTCCTAGCAGGCAGATATTTTTTCAAATAATACTGATGCCTTTCCTAAGGATGTATGACATTACAATGCATGCTTTTACCACGCATGATGTTACAACGCAGTTTTTACAACGCATGCTGTTACAACGCATATCGCTTTGGGGTGCTGGATAGTGAATAGTTAAATTTACTATTCCAACTCCAGTCCCCGTGGATAGGAGGGAAGGTGTTGGATAGTAAATTAAACTATTCCCTATCGTAGAGCGCCCCCCAGTGCAATGCGTTGTAATGGTTTTCGTTGTAAAACCTGCGTTGTAAAAGCACTGCGTTGTAAAAGTTTCGTTGTAAAGGATGTTTCCCCTTTCCTAAGGTTTCATTTGTTTCAGTCTTCTAGCTGAAATTCATCTCTCAATAACTCAAAGGCTGGAGAATCCGTACAGTAGATAATGTATTTAATAGTAGACCAAACTTTCTATTCATTGGTATTTTACAATGCTGTTATCCTTAATGGTTAATTCTCCATCCTCCATCAATTCTATACATATTACATGCACCCAAAATAACTTCCCCAAAGATCTGCAAATCTATTCAGGCATCCTGTTTCATTCACACAGTAATACATGAGGTACATCCTGGTAAGTGAGAGACAATATCATAATTCTATCACTGTCAATTTATTAATGTCAAAGTCGTATTCCTTACTACCTATTGTTCTCAGACAGATTCTGTTCTCTTATCAATTTCAATCACAAAGTTTCAGCTAATTGTAACTTCTCGCCTTCATCAGGATACACATATGATTCTGGGCCTGATTTAGAAGTCGGTGGAGGGAAAACACAAAAGTGACGGATATCCCATCCACCGTATTACGATCTCCATCGGATAGAATGTGATCATAATTTATACATATATATATATATGTCGCAAATCCTGATTTTAGAAGCCTCGTTCACTCCACGCGGAATCAAAACAGGACACGGACCCAATTTTCTTTTGTGCCTCAAATGTTTATTTTGGCCAGATGTCTGAGACGCGTTTCACAGCGCGAACGCCGCTTGTTCACTCGACAATCACATTTGAGCGCGAAGGCTTATTTAAAGTGACAGTGCTATGTGATACAATGACCACGTGATTACTAAGGTCATAGACATGAAAGAAATACATAACATTTCAGTGTAATCCTTGTAAAATACAATTCTTATGTGTGACGCTGGTTGAAATCTTTGTACTTAATACATGTAAAATACATTTGTACATAGTAACTTTATCTTAAATTCAAGATTTCATCAAAAAGTAAAATACTGTTTATCGGATCATGTTAAATTTATGTAAAATACAATAATCCATTAACTCTTTGCATCACAAACATATTTCTGTCATATGTACTTTCTTTTTTCATGCTCATTGACCAAGAAAAGTTTATAAAGTGCTCAGTGATAGGTGCTTCCACTTAATTAAAAAAAGATTGTGATATCTTACTCATCATTTGTTACTTTTCATATATTCTTTCACTTTACCGTTTTTTGATTTGATGTACCATTTCATATATATTTACATATTCTTTACCAGTTCATGCATCCTGTTGCAGATATTTTATATATCCCTCTATTTTCTTTATATATACATTTCATATTAGTGTTCCCTTACTCATTTGTCATGCTTTCCTGCTTTACCATCATGTGTTTTCATTATGTTTTTGTCACTCTCCTCCAACATCAAACATTATATATAGAACCCTTCGATTTCAATGCTGTTAATTTATAAACGCATTACATAAAATGTTTATAAAATATTCTTAAAATATTTACATCATCCTGTATAATTCATATATATACAACATATTTACAATATACACAAATATTAGTATAAATCATGGGTGGTGTATCTATATTAATGTATTTTTTGTTTTTTATTTTTTATTAGTCTTGTTGGAGCGTTAGGTCTAATTCTTTTCTTTATCTTATCTTGTGACATACATTTTCTGATTTGTTTACATGGTTTTTCTAGGACAAACACGTGTACATATCCTCTGTAAGATTCAATCCATGGGGGTGTTTTGGATCCAACAGAAGGATATACCGCGTTTCTAGTTTACGTAGCTTATTTTCTCGGTCCCCACCTCTCCTATTGGGGGATATCGCGTCAATCAAATAGAATGTTAACCCCTTGTTGTTTGATGCATGATGCTTTCTGAAGTGGCGAGCCACTGGATACGTATTATCCATATTGGCTATGGCTCTTAGATGTTGCAGTATACGTACATGGGCCTGTAGTTTACTGGACCCTACATAATTCAACCCACATGGGCAAGTTAGTACGTATACTGTATACTCAGTTTTACAGTTTAGCATTTTGTTGATCACATAGGGTTTGGTTCTAAAGGGACTCAAATAAGTTTTTGTATTTACACCATGTGTACAGGCTTTGCAGGTCGGACATCTTTTAAAACCCTTCAGATTCTGATACCATGAAGGTTTGCCAATGATTTCTGGATCTGACACCACTAGTGCATCCCTCATTGAGGGACCTCTGCTGTAAGAAATGGACACCCTCTGCGGTAGCAGGGGTCCTAATACTGGATCGCTTAGAACTGTGGGCCATGCATCTTGAATAATTTTTTGGATGGTTTTATGTTGTCTGCTGTACCCCGCAACTAAACAAAAATTATCCACTTCCAGATCACCTTGGCTTGGCTGTGAACCTATTTTTGTCTGGTCAGAATTTTTAACAGTTTTACCAGCCAATAATGTATCTCTCTCAGTTAAGTTAGTTTTTGCTATAGCCTGATTTATAGTTTTATTGGAGTAACCCCTGGCTAGGAATCTTTCCTTACTATCCTGTTGGGCTAACTCTAAATCTTTCTGGATGCTGCATATCCTCTTTATCATTAGCATTTCGCCATAAGGAATACTTTTCACTAAATGGTGGGGATGTGAACTCGAGGCATGCAGTAGGGAGTTCCCTGCTGTTTTCTTTCTGTGTAATTTGGTTTGTAAGGTGTTATTAATTACAAACACCTCCGTGTCCAGGAAACTCACCATTGTTTCACTGATCTCAGCCGTGAATTTTAAATTGAGATGATTATTATTTATTTCATCCATAAAGATTTCTGCCTCTCCTTTTGTTCCGTGCCTTTTTTTTATATATATATCAGTGTTCCCCTCTGCCGACTTCTAAATCAGGGTCTCTGTCTTTACAAATATTAATCTTCCATTCTGTGCATTTTTTATAGAGTCACTGGGTCGATGAAGCTAAAGGTGACTGGGATGTAAATATCATCTTTGTTAGAGGTAAGAGTGGAGCTCAACCACTAATTCTGATAACAGGTTGTGAGTAGTTGTACTATTGTTGCATTTCTATAGCACTTTATACCCTTTCAGATGGTTTTACCTCCAGATCCCATACAATTCATGAGCTTACCTTGCGTACCCCACCGACAGGAGCACTGGTAGCCATCGAGGCGATCGATGCAGATGCCCCCATTCTGGCATGGCCCGGAGAGGCACTCGTCTGCCTCCTCTGAGCAGTTTACACCGTGGAAACCCGGAGTGCACTGTAAGCAACACCAAAGGCATTAAGGCAACAAGATGCCAATGACTATGAGAAACAACAATGACTGCAGACAGAAATCTAATAAAAACCAACTTAAGTAGAGTATTTTTAATTAAAATAGTTAATATGTTCTAATATTTTCCATACAAACCCAAAACCCAAAAAATATTTAAGGCCAGATGTACTAAACAAACCATTTTGAAGTCACAAATACTGCGATTCACAAAATCACAGAGATTACTAAACTAATTTGTGAATCTGTAAAGCCTTTCCAAAAGGCCAAATTGGTTTACTGACTCATTCCGAATCACAATTAAAAAGAGGTGCGAAAGGGGCATCGCCTCCTAACTGTGAATCGCAGTGAGATGCCTCAATGGTTTGTGACCACAACTGCTGTCACTGATCATTGGAAAGTTACAGCTTCCTCAAAGGAGGTGGAAACTCATTCACAAAAGGTGGGCAGCCAGTGGCCCATTGACCACGGTCTCGTCGCCAGATGCTATCTCAAGTGCCACTCGCATCCCCGCTGGACAACATGGCTCCTCTGCATCGATCACTTACCTGGCAGGAGTAGGCAGCGACAAGGTCCACGCAGGTGGCACCGTTGTTGCAGGGATTGGGCTCGCAGTCATTCACCTGCTCCTGGCAGTAGCTGCCCTGGTAGCCAGCCAGGCACTGGCAGTAGTGTGAGTTGCCGGCATCAAAGCATTGGCCGCCGTTCCGACACAGGCTGGAGATCTCCACACCTGGCAAGACAGAGAAGGATGAGGAAGCTAAGAACCAGACGTAAGCTCACAATATATGGCAAAAGACCATCTCGCATTATACACTTCTTACTCTATGTTTCTACAGAGGTTTTGTTGTGGGAGCAGGAACAATGGAGAAAGGATGGTACCAAGAGACTCAACCGGGTAGGAGAACCAAAAAAAGAATGTTGGCCAAAATGTCAAACTTCCATCCTATGACTATTACAGGTTAAAGAGATCGGAACTTGGCTTCCACAGTGGCATCCAGCTCAGATATACCCCACCCCAGTTTTCAAAAACTCTACTTCCAAAGAATTTCCATCTTCTGGAGCAGAGGACACCTCCTTGACAGTGAGAAAGCTCAGGGAACTAATGCCCTGACGAGATCTCTGTGCAACCTAAAGGTCACAGGGGCATCGCTTGAATGTTGATAAATGTATGTATTGCGACTTATTTAGCGCACGTATCACCCGAAGGCATCAAGGCGCTTGCCTTGGGAACCCGTCCTGGCTTTTCCCTGTGAGATAACCCCTACTGGGCATCCCCAAGGTGAAAGCCAGGCATCCCGCAGCGGGTGGGCCACCGTAGTGGAGATTAAGCAAGCTATTGCCCAGAGTTGCAGCGTGGGACCCCATGATTAGAGTAGGCACCGAGGCGAGAATTATCGAGTCCGTGGACATTTTTGGGCTCAGGACCCTGCCGCGTATTGAACCCTGGTCCCGGGCCAGACCTATGCATCAGGGTCTGCCGCTCTAATCAGTGAGCCACACTCCTCCACTAAAATAAGTACCACTGGCTTCAGCAAAATTAACAACTGTTATCAGCGTTCAAGGATGAACCAATTGAAGTTTGTTTTACACCTATATATTTTATTGGTCTTTAACATTTAGAAATAACTTTTGATTGTTTTAAAAGAAAAAATACTATCTAAAAAGTGGGGCTTGTTTGTAAAAATGTCATTCTTTACAATCAAGAACAAGAGTTTAGAAACATGGGAGAAGGGACTGAAACATTCACAACATTGTCAACTTTTTTCTAAAACTTCTGAGCAGCTTTGAAACTCAGGAATAAATGAGCCAACTTATAGAATAATTTCAAGAGTTAGAAATGTTAAAAACGCTAATTAAGAAAGTCTAAATATATTTAGGTCCCACCAGCCACTTCCTGCTAAGATTAAAAGACTATCAAATTATACATAAAAGTAGTGAAAACATCCTGGACGAGAATGCACATTTCATACAGGCCTCTGCCTTTTGTACCGCAAACTGAATAGGACAGAAATTCGCACTTTTTGTTTATAGGCAGTGACGTTTCACACAGCTGTACAGAAATTTGAGAGAAGGGAGATATAAAAAGATCAGTGAGTATAAAAGTACACTAAAAAGGTGAAAAAGCATGGATGCCAGGATGGAATAGTAGAAGGGGTGAGATTCATGGGTGCAGAATGGGGGTCTCCCATGGCCAAAGTACCTTCTCTCTTGGCGGCGATGTCGCAGGAGACCCTGGGGATGTCGCAGTAGAGTCCGGCCCAACCACTCTGGCACTGGCAGTGGAATGCGGTGCCAGTCTGGGAGCACTGCGCTTCGTTCCGGCACACGGGCATGGCACACCAATCTATGAGAGTCTACAGGAGGTTGGAGGCAACGAAACAACTGTCAATCACCAACCGCAGTATCTAAATAGCTAAGGTAACCCCAAGTGCTTTGGTAAACCTTGTGCAATGACAAGAAACAAGATACAGGCTCTGGGACCAATGCCGTAAAATATGGCTCTGTGTCCCTCTCCAGCACCAGGAGAGATACAATCAGGTAGGTGATAACCCCAAAACCAGATATGAGAATTTAGAAAGAAATACTTTTTCGAATAGTTTTCTGCCGAAATACCATGTACATAGGCAACATTATTTTTGTTATTAAAGAGTTGTCACTTTTACTTTTGAAACGTGTTTCACACCCAAAAAATCTAACTATCATAATAGGTTCTCTGGCACCATGGACTTCAGCCAATGGACTTAGGCCTATGCTGAAAAGAAGACTCACACAAAGAATAAAGAATGTTAAAATGATCATACTGCACACGAAAAACACATGCAGGAATTACTTTGTCCCATTATTCCTTCAGATTCCATCTACTGACAAATGCAGTCATCCATTAAATGCTGTACAACAGCCAATGGCTGAAGAGGAATGCCTCAAAGCCCCTTTCTGTGTATTTTATGTTGTGAATTGTGTGTATTAATTGACAATAAATTATTTACTTACCTACCATCCATGAACTTTGGTCGATGGTGGCCCTTATAGTTGGCTGTCTGCAGCCATTTACTAATAAGGTCAACCGTAAGGGCCACCTTTGGCTCCCTACTTCAGAGTTCATATATGGTAGGTAGGTAAATAATGTATTGTCAATTAATTAAAGCCATTACAATAAAACAGAAAAAGCTTACATCCTCAGACTATCTGGAGTTCATGGAGGGATCAACTACCCTCTTGTGCAGGGTAGCCTCCCTCATCCTTGTTGCTTTGAAGTGCTACCCTGAGATAGGCCTTCAGTCTACCCTACTTATGCGGTCTTCCTCGAATGTACTCTTACCTACTCCAAACTGAGCTGACACCATCGCTGGGCCTCGGTTTCTACGACAAAACACAACCTGAGCCTGGTTCCGAGAAGTCACCTTCATGCAGCAGTCGCCTTCACATGGGTCTGCAGTCTTCCTACTTTACAGTGGTCCTCAGCATAGGATCCCGTGGTCTAGTCCACGCTACGACCATTGGGCGGAACAATTTTCAGAAAGGTGAAGTGTTGGGAGTGTTGATAAAAATATCTACCAGCCTCTGCAGGGACAGCTTGAAGACGGCATACAGCGATAGGAGGCGGACTGCGAACACCCCAGTCGGCGTCTTTTGGAATCATGTTAACTTGATTTTGGCAAAGACGGCCATTGTTTCACTATCACAGTGAAATTCCACTTGGTTGTGCACGGTTGCTTCTGCTTTTATCACATCATTTTCTGCATACGTTATGTGCCTATAATATGGAGGTATGTTGGGATGCCAGCTATCAAGTAGCACAGAGACTGAACTGTGCTAGAGGGGTACTGATTGTATTCATATTTCCTTGCAGTATGCTTTAACATTGCTTAGAAGTTGATACTTTTTGACTGAATTTATGAAAATACTGCCCTGATGAAGCCCTATTCCGGGTGAAACGCGTTGGCTGCATGAGTTTGTCTTATACCTCAATATTTTGTAAATAAAAAGAAGCAACAGAGACACCGAAGACTCCTGATCTCATTCTGTGGAATCACAACTGTATAATATTAATCTTTCCTGTTGGGTTGCCTCTCCGTACTTTGTTTTCTACAGCTTGAAGTGGCCTCTGTTTCCAAGGTCATTGTAGAGGTGACAATTTGACTTGAACAGTTTTTTTCTTAAATTAGATCTTTATTGCTTTTCATAAGTAAGCTTAAACAGTGTATACAGGTTGCCATCATTTACAGTATCTTTTGCAGACATCGATGCATGGGTCATAGTGCGCTTCCAGAATGAAGTGTGTGGGGTCCATGATGGGGTCCTGCAGGTTTGGACACCCTAAGGAGGGATGGGGGATTCCTGCCTGATCTGAGGAACTACTAACAATGCTTAGTGCGTTCAGCCTCAGGTCAGCCGAAAGTCAGTCTCGCATGACAGTGCCTACAACAGGATATCCCATCCCGTCTGCAGATGGTGACGCTGTAAGAGCGTCATCCACAGCTCCTGTCTAGTGCCTGACATCTCTCTTCCATATCCCCACTGGTGGCGGTACAGGTGTCTTCCATGGCATAGCGATTGCATGGTGTGTCAGTGCTAGCTTAAAGTCTGTAAGCCAATTTCCTGTTTGGTCCATCTTTGGGCACAGCATCAGATACAGTAGGCATGTCTAAGGTGTACAGATATGCTGTCTGCCTTCAGTGTGCGAGGTATGTGCATACCTCCGTCCAGAAGAGGCAGAGCACCACACAGCACTCCTGTGTCATGTGATGGAGGCCTGCTTGTTCAGTTCTGCATCTAAAGCCGCGGTGGGACGATGCAGAGAACATCTTGTGAAGGTGCATGGGGGTTGAGGTATGTGTGGTGTACATAGTTGAACTGCAGTAGTTTTAGACGTGCATTCCCCAAGACAAGCGGGATTTGCCCCAGGACTTTGTCCCAGTCTGTGTCTGTGAGAGCGATTTGTGAATCCTGACTCCACTGGTCCTTCAGATTAGGCAGTTCCAGGGTAATTGTCGTGTACACAATTGTTATGCGGTGAAATTTCTGGCTATACGTCAGTAGTATCTGTAGTGCAGGGTCGGTCTCAGGATCTTTGCCTGGGTCCTCCCACAGCTTGCCTATAGCTTGCATGAGCGCTGCATGGGCCAAGGATTGCCCCCTGGGATATCATGTCCGTTATGGAGGTCCTCAAACGAGATAGTGGTCCCATTTGCGAACAGGACAAATTGACTAGAATTAACTGACAAAGACACCCCCATCATTTTCTTTAAAACAGCAACGGAGGGGGCCCCGAACAGATGCAGAGGTGACACCTCACTTAACGAATGTGGGAAACATCCGTTACAACGCGGATGTTTCAACGCGGTGCTGTTACGACGCGTCCGTAACAACGCAAGTCGTTACCACGACTTGCGCTGGAGGGCGCTAGAAGATTAAAAATAGTAAATTTACTATTCCAACACCTTCCCTAGTGTCCACGGGGACTGGTGTTAGAATAGTAAATTATACTATTCGATATCCGCGCCCCCAACGCAAGTCGTGGTAACGACTTGCGTTGTAAGGGACGCGTTGTAACAGCACGCGTTGTGACGGTACGCGTTGTACCGTCACCCATCCAACGAATGTGTGACAACAGAGGAGGTGTTCACCCAAACGGAACCATGAAGTCTGTAGTTTAATCGAACACAAGTTTACACCATTCAGACATCTAACTGATATGAGAAAATGTTCTCCTTTTTTGCATAGAACAAAGGAGCAGTATAGCTAGGGAGATCCATTACCCTGGTGAAGCCCTTTGACCATTAATTGCCATAGATATAGGCCAAAACATGTTGGTAGCTATTTATTTTGGAAGGGCAGATGAATCATTGTATTTCATCTACTGGCCACACTTCTTGCTTTTAATCATTATCAGGGGTACTCAATATTAAAGGAAATTCTTTGGATATACCCCTAGGTATTTTTAACTTGTACCACTTCAACTGGACCAATGTAATTATCCTGAAATAGATATATAAGAACTCCCAGGTCTATGGACTTTGGTCAAGTCCGCTGGAGTGGCACTGTTCCTACTCCAGTGTGAGAGGTCGCTGATAGTGAAGCATGCACGATACGTTGTGGGTGAGGGGACTTCTTAAATATCATTTGATGACTCGACACAACGGTTTTTCTAACTGAGATAGAATAAGTGAGATGATAGGTTTCAGGACTAGTGTATCTTTTGTGATAAAACCTCCATCATTTTCCCCAGTCCTAGGTGTTCACCTCTGTCTCAACACGCTCTCACACTCATACATAGAGACACACACACACACGCACATAAAACCCACTCATCAGTGTGTACGTAAGCACAAACATATTACACACGTGGACACGTTCACCCATGCCATTACATAAGTGCACACACACACACCTCTCTGATTCACATTGTCTCACTGCCTTAGCCAATCCTCCAGTTTCACGGTGTGTGTGTGTGTGAATGTGCCTGGGGCCTCATAGATTTGCTATGACTTCTCAGCTACTTTCAGGCCTGTATCAAAAAATTAATAGTGCAGATCTATTCTCATGTGTGTGTGTGGGTGTGTATGTGTATGAATGTGATTCCACACGCACAAAGTGTCCTGTGAAGCAATAATGGAAAGTCGCCCACCCTGCCATTTATATCATAACACCCCTCCCCCTGGCACTTACCTGGCAGTTGCTGCCCAAGTAGCCATGCGGGCAGGTGCAGCGGTAGGCCCCAGAGCCATCCTGGCACACGCCTCCGTTCTGGCAGGGCTCGGACTCACACTCGTTCACGTCCAGCTGGCAGTGGCTGCCGTTGAAGCCAGCTGGGCATACGCATGAGAAGTTGGCGATGCCATCCACACAGGTGCCACCGTTCAAACACGAGCTGCCAGGATCAGGTGGGAGAAGAAGAAGACAAGAAGTCCCTCATTCGGGGCTACAAGATAATACCTGCTCACCCCTCCCCTCCCTTTCAGTCCTTCGGCTGTTTCGCCTACACTTCTCTCTCTCATATAGAAGTATTCTCCAAGAGTTGTCACCTGCAAGGGCTGTGTCCTGTGTAGGTGATGGGAGTAGGCACAGCAACGCCCACTGATATAAACAAGTTATACTTCTGTCTGCTCTATAAAAACTACAAAGGGTTCTAAACAAGAGGCGTGTGAAGGTATCAGGAGGACAAGGAAAGGCAGGGTATGTTGCATCCTGTCTTCAGCACACATAAGCAAAATGACTCATTCATACAGCACAATGTTGGCGAGTGGAGCCATGTAGACGTTGAACAGGGTGGGGCTGAGGGATGATCCTTGGGGCACGCTGCAGCTGATCTTGGTGACTTCCGAGCAGAATGGGGGAGGCGGACCCTTTGGGTTCTCTCGGTGAGAAAGGAGGTGGTCCAGTCCAGGGCTTTGTCGCGTCTACCTGGTCGTGAAGGCGTGTGCGTAGGGTGTGTTGGCAGACGGTGTCAAATGTGGCTGAGAGGTCCAGGAGGATGAGGGTCATGGTTTTGCCATTGTCCAACATGGTCCTGATGTCATCGGTGGCAGCGATGAGGGCAGTTTTGGTGCTATGCTTACTGCGGAACCCTGATTGAGACGGGTCCAGGATGTTGTTCTCCTCAAGGAAGTGGGACAGTTGCTTGTTGACGATCTTTTCGATGACCTTCGCCGGGAACGGGAGCAGGGAGATGGGCCGGAAGTTCTTGAGGTCCTTTGGGTCCGCTGTGGGTTTCTCGAGTAGTGCGTTGACCTCGGCGTCCTTCCAGCTTTACCGGAATGTGGCGGTCTCAAAAGAGCTGTTGATGATCTTCCGGAGTTGGGGGGCGAAGATGCGGCTGGCTTTGTTGAAGATGTGGTGAGGACAAGGGTCGGATGGTGAGCCGGAGTGGATGGTGTTCATAGTCTTGATGCTATCGTTATTGTTGACGTGGGTTCAGGAGACCAGGAGGTTGGTGAGGTTGGGGGTGGTGAATCAGTGGTGTTAGCAGCAGTTGGTAGGGTCTGGGTGTTGAAGCTGTCGTGGACGTCTGCGATCTTGCGGTGAAAGAAGGAGGCTAGTGAGTCACAGAGGTCTTGCTAGAGTGGGATGTCGTTGGCGCCGGATCTGTGGTTGGAGAGTTCCTTCACGACGTTGAAGAGCTCTTTGCTGTTGTGTGCACTGTTGTTGATCCGTTGCTCATGGCGCCACTTCTTCTCGAGTTTTCGGCACTTCCGTTTGGACTCCTGGAGGTCAGTGGTGAACCAGCTGGTCTTTCTGTCTATACGTTCTTTGATCGGGCGAGGGTGTTAGCACAGGCGTCGATCCATTGCCTGAGGTTGCGGGTGGCTGTGTCAGTTTCAGCGTTGTCGGTAGGTGGGTTGTGGGCGAGGGCGGTGATAAGCTGGCCTTCGGTGATCTTGTTTCAGCTGCGGTGGGGGATCCATTGTGGCCAGTGGCGGCTAGTGACATTTGAAAGTGGTGAAGCGTAACATTATTGTCGTACTGCACTGCGGCGAGCGAGCCTGAACAACCTACGGGGGTTTTGGGGGGGTTCTACCCCAAGAAAATTGTGAAAAAAGAGTGCACAAACGGTGCATTTCCAAGCAAATTTGAGGAAGCAGGAAGGTTAATAAAGCAATTAGTGCTGGGCCTAACAAACATAGATCAGTCACTGCACCTCCCCTCACTTTACACAGCTTTGCTTGTATCTGTTTGGGATCAATGGAAAACAAGGTGGAGCACCTTCAGTTGGCTCAAAGATGTGTCCCTTGAAGAGAAAACATTGTCAGCCATAGAAGTCAAAATAGAACAAGCTGAAACAGCTGTCTGAAGAGTGTGTGGAGTTTCATCCTGATACCCTAAGAAAATCACAAAAACATTCAATATATCCCAATGCACACGCCACTTCACAAATCTGCATATAAGCAGTCTGGGAGCTTGGAAGCTATGAGAACATACAATGACAATGACATAAAATAACAAAACCACACACCACCCACCTACGGCACAGCGAAGGCCCTATAACGAAGCTTACTCATGCCATTAATGTATCTGAATTGCTTTGATTTGCAATTGCTTTTGCCATATATAGCGCACCTCCTATTCCTGGCGATTTTGAAAGGTTATCATAGGCTGTGGATCGTGTTCAGAATGCAACACGATTGAGAGCTCAGCAGCAGAGGCTGAATGCAGGGAGAGTTAGAGGAGCACACAGTGTTCAGATTGCATGCTCATCCAATCTTTGGCCTCTCTCCAGGGTGCACATAATGATCGTCACATATCACCAATCATAATTACCAATTCTAATTCTTTACAACAAAATCATTGTTAATCATTTATATCAAACTGCTAACAAACACCCACAAAGCCAACAGGTCTGGTTTGCTTTAGGCAGATGTTTGTTGTTGTGCGATATGTCTGGATGCAATAACACCAAACTCACAAAGTGGCGCCTACAAGCTGGTCAGGCCGCATACAGTGTAAATCACAGGATAGTAGTTTACATGTTTTAAGCCACACCCATAACTACTTAGGCCACGCCCCTTCTAAAGACCCATTTAAGGCACTTTTCTCCACAATAGGCTTTTGCCTACAAGCAGCTAAAAGTCGTTTCACAAAGGCAAGACCTAAAAATTGTGGAGCTCTTCGAGTCAAATCTCAAACTTGTGGAGCAGAAAATGAGCAACTGCTTTGCTCCTCTGCGGTACACACTCTACAGTGGCTCTGTGACAGCAGCAGCACAACCGGTGTATGTGTCAGGGGAGGGATCTGTGAACTTTGGTGAAAGAAAGCCGAGGACATGACCTTCTAAACTGTAACACTCCTGTCTATGATTGCAGGTCCCGGGGCTCTTGGTGCCACCTCACTGCACTCCTCAATGAATGGAGCTGCAATATTTGTTTCCTGGTGAGGTGGATACAAAATCCCTGTTGATTGTTTGCTCCCTGGAGAAGCAGATCAAAATATCCTCAACTTCTATCGGAGTCAAGTGCAAAAGGAGAAACATGGGTGAGAAATATCAATGTTGGGGGGAGGGTTAGAACCAATTTGATGGCAGGGGGGAATCACAGGGAAAGGAGTGGGGGAGAAACAGGAGGGCAAGAGGAAGCAACACAGAGGGCGGGGCAGAAGCAACGTGGAGACACAGGTGGGAGGGACGCAGTGAGTGTGATGAAGCAGGGGAGGAAAAGTAAATGGGCGAGAGCAACGGGAGAAGCGCACAGGCATGAGAGAAAGAGAGTGCAACATGTAGTGTGGGGAGGAGAGAAGCATACTACAGAAACCGCTGGAGTGCATACACTCTTGTGGAGGGCCAAAACAACTCAAACAAAAGAAAAAATGAGCAGTGCAAGGACACAAGTCATGCTCCATGCGTCCATGGAGGGGCAAACACAAGAGGAAGGTAAGCCCACACAAGCTGACAAATAGGAAACAAGCAAATGAGTGACAATGAAGCCAACCAATGGTAAGCAATGGGCGGGCTCTAAGCCCACATTAAGCTAACACTACAACTCATAATAGACCGCTCATGCGCTGTCTCGGAGAAGAGACCTACAAAAGGGTGCTGCAATGGGACCTTTCACTTTCACATGTGTGAGGCCTAAATTACAAATGTTTATTTAAGTAAAGGCAGAAAACCTAACTTCCCCCTCTATCGTATGACTCTGGTCTGTGACTCCATCTTGCTTTCGTGTGCTTGTGTCCCACATGTCTCTCCTTTCCTCTTTGTCTAGTCCTCTTTCCTGCACGATCCTGCTCCTTGCCTCCATCCTGACAGGCCTCACTCACCTATTTGTGCAGTCTGGAATGTTATGCTCGCAGTGCACCCCGTCAAAGCCTGGAGTGCACTGGCAGGTGTAAGAGTTCACATAGTCGGCGCACGTGCCTCCGTAAAGGCACGGACGGCTGGCACACTCGTCTATGTCCAGCTCGCACCGCTCGCCGTGGAATCCAGGGGGGCAGGTACAGGTGAAGGCATCAACCAAGTCCACGCAAGAGCCGCCATTCCAACAAGGATCTGTGGGACCAGAAGCAAAAGTCAGACGTGTACAGCATCCATAATTTTCTAGCCGTAGGCACCCTCTTTTTTCTTTAAAGCACCAGGTATCCCCCAACATCTCATGCCGAGGACACCCACTTATTTATACATACAGCGGCAGAGAGACGATCCACTGCTTTTCAGAAGTACACAAAAGGAAAAATAAGAGGATAATAACACAATGGCCAGTTTTGGGGCGGGACAAGCTAGGTTGTCATCACAGCCAGCAAGGAAAAAAGTGGTTGGTGCACTTAAGTGTGCATGACGGTTTGGCTGGCTGTCTTGGGCCGGCCAAAAAATCATGCACTTAGCATGTCCTCCACCCAGCTGCATTGCACTGCCTGGGTGGAGAACATGCACAGGTCCCCACTCCCTCTCTGAGTGCCAAACCAGGATACTCAGACCAATCACGACGCTGCCCTCATGCTAGTGACAGCAGTGTTTTGATTGGCTTAGGAGAGCATGTGTGCGTCCTGCTTCCGGGAGTCAGGAAGCAAAGTGGAGGAGAGACCCCCCACCGCATCACCCCCGTTTCTGTACCAGCCGCCACTGCATACACATATTACATTTCTGTTAAAAATGTCAAGGAAGTCTCTTAAGGTGAACATATTCATAAAAATAATGCGCTATGGAGAAGATTACAGCTATACTTAGGGACTTTCAACACGCAAATATGTCATCAAAACAGAATGGGGGGCCTACACCGTACTATGTTGAAAACACTGAGGGCCTCTGGGTACATCTGGGTACAGTCCCTCTCAGAGCCAGAGAGCGACCCACTCTGATCCCAACTCCATTTGAATGCATTATGTTTATTATGGTATTTTTATTCGTAAGTGTGGCTTGGGGAGGAGGGGGCAAAGAGACAGCTGTCCTCTCCCGAGTAATGATAATCTTCCCCTGTCTCTTCCCTCTACATAATTTTAGGAAGCAGCATATGCCAAGCCCTCCCATACTAGTGTCTTCTCCGATACTTGTAATGATGCTGAAAAGTGTGTCAGGTTCTTCTACAAAATGCTAAATAAAAGTTAAAAATAATGACAATCATTTATACAAATAACAACAAAGTAGATTATCTAACACTTCATTTCACAGAATGCCACCCTGTCCTTGTATGTGAATGTCTCCCATAGAGATCAACAACGAAGGCTACCATCTCAAGATGGATATTTCAGTAATGGTAGTGAATATAAGAAACTGAGAAGCAACACCAATCTACACTCAGGAGGATCAGTGTGCCATGCGCACACCAAGATACACCACAGCAGGAAAAAGTGTATGAATAAGGAGACAACATGTATAGCGTATGGTGCATATATGGTCACTTGTGCAATGGCAGTGCTTCTAGCCTTAGATGTGTCCCCCCACAAACACCAGGACACAGTTTGACTTGGGTTAGAACATACCAAATGTATTTCATGCCCAGCAACAAACACAGGTAGAGTAATGTATGTAGATGTACTTTATTCGATAAAATAATTTCATCATAAAAGTATGCAATTTATACAATACGTTTAAAAAGATAAAAACAAGAACCCACCAATCCTTGTATACATACAGCATCACATACTACCCAAATTCTAAAATCAATAAAATATACACTAAAAACAGATACATGAGAACCATGAAAACATCCTACCAGGGGGCCATCTGGCAGTTAGGTTGAATGGGGGGTGGGCTTGGCCCTCCTCATACGTGTCTGCCATGCACTACCTAAGTATTTAGCTACCCCACACACCATAGCAGTAGAGGACGTGTCGGTGCAGAGGACCCGTAGGGCCATTTTGTGACACCTGAGGCCCAGCCCCTTGCATAATGGTTTTAACCATATCTTCATGGCAACCCTATATGCCGGGCAGGCAAAGAGAAAATGCGCCACAGACTCTTTGGGGGCTACACAACCAGGGCAGGCTTTTGATAGACCACCTAGATTGTAGGTAGAGTAATGTCAAAATGCACATCAACAAAGCAGTGCATACACCACAAAAACATTATAAGTCAAATTGCACACGTGTTTTGTTCAACTTCTCTGGGGGAGATAGAGTCTCTGCCAGATAAAGTGTTACCACAGGTAAGTAACTTGTTCATCTGATACAGACTTCTAGCTGCAGATTCCTTACCTTAGACTAGAAACCAACGAACTCTCTCCCCGGTGGTGAATCTGTGGACTATTGTAGACTAAGAAGTCCTGGAAGACAGAATGGGCAGAAAGCCCATCTCTCTGGACCTGACTGTTGGGGCAGTAGTTCTTGGCAAATGTGTGCAGTGATGCTCACGTAGCTGTATGAAAGACTCCTCTAGCTAATGCGGAGGTTGCAGCTGGAGCTCTGATGTTGTGTAAACTACGACTCTGGCATAGCTCTACAAGATTTACTTCTCCACCCACAGGTGACACATGTGAACTGGGTTCAATGCAACAGGGCTGAAGGTTATTGTAGCCCTGCAGAATCCCACCCAATACATTGTTGAAACGGAACAAATGCTTATGAGTTACTAACAATCCCTACTATGGGATTTGGGCCACCATGGTACTGGAAACAAACGTATTTCACTCTTTACAATATCACACACACACAAATGGTACTAAGAAGAATAGAAACTTTTAACTAAAAGCACTTATTGCAACAAGGTGAACCTGTTTCTCAGCACATCTAAAATAACCACACAAGATATCATAAATACAGCAAGAGTGAATGTTGCGACCCAACAAGAATGACATGAAAATTTCTAACACTTCTGTCATTTAAAAACCTAATGCCCTAAAACCTACTTCTATGCGTTATACTAGGCGAGCATGCAGAGTAGAACTTGCCATCTGGAATTTCTTAGGGAGATGCAATGCACGGCATGCCTTGTTGACAGAAAAAGCTGTGGTTACCAGAGATGTGAAGGCAGTGTTCCCTGTGAAAGGGAAACATGCCACAGCAGCATTCTTCCTTGCGGACTCAGCTCGTTATCTGTATAAAGTGCAATGCAGCATTTTCCCAGAGCATTGACAGCAATCAAGACCGTCTTCGGCAGTATCTTTTGCGATAATCAGGGTCGAAGAACCTCTCTGGCAAATGGTCAGGTGGCATTCTTTGTATACTATCTTTTATCAAGGATTGGAATTTCTGACATAAGTTCAGGATTTTTTTTACATAGTTTTTACATAGTTTGCATCAAGGTGTATGTCCCAGACATATCCTGATGATCATATAAGGTAAATGGCGTTGGCCGTAAATTCATACTACACTGTTTTGGCTATATGTCTGTGCTTGTTCTTTTGTGACCTTGACATTGTGATAACAGGACACTTTTCCCAGACTGATGTCGCTTCAGGTGTTAGATCTATGTCATTGTCTGAATTACTTGACACTTTCACAGTTCTTGGAGTTATAAGGTCAGACGACATCTGCTTCAATGGCAGACATTACAATGATTCTGCATACATTGGGGAAACATGGTGGCTCCCATTACTTAAGATGGAGTCTGGCCTACTCAAAATGGAGTTAGACCTTTGGGGCTTTACGTCATCTCCAGCTTGTATGTCTGAATGTGACGTCATGGGGGGCATTTAACATGTATGGATTTTGCTTTGAGCAATTCATGGAAAAACAGTTTGCCTAAAATGTGTTCTAAAGATAGATGTGTGTTGGTGATTAGCATACCAATGACGATAAAAATAGACCAAATTAAAAATATTTGGCATAAAAAGCCAATCCCTTGAAAAAGTCTCTCCATTGCATGGGATTATCTCAGTGGTATGCCGGTCTCTGGTCATTTCACACATTTGATTTTAATCCTCAACAGAGGACATGCTAACATCATCAGGTGCATATGCATCATACGTGTAGTCTTTAAGGAAACTAGACAATGCATGCTTGTTGTCGTTAGACCACACATTTTATGGACCAGCAATTGGCTGTTGGTAGTCTCAGGCCCTCTGTAATGTTGATAGTTATACCTTTGGAGACTTGAATATTAACAATGAATCAAGCCACTCATTGAGTGCTGAATCGAAAAGTGTCTCGGCTGAGACTGCTCTGTCATACTCATCATCCTGTAGAAGGGACAGATCATTGCTTGCCATTGTCTATGGAGCTCATGCAGCTCTTGAATGATTGCTTCCATAGCAAGATATGCCACGGCGGGCTGTCCCGGCTGTAAGTCCAAGATGATTTGATTTGGACGGTTTATGCACCAGAACACAAGGTTAAACTTTCATAGCGCCACTTTTGAGAAAGGATAGCATCCAATTTTCATGAGTTCAGATAGTCAAGCATTCCCCAAGAAATGTACTACAATCTTTCTGCATCTTTGTTATTTTCCTCGTCGGAACAGGAAAAAGATGACAATACTATAGCGAATTAGCAGTAAGATGGTTGGAAAATATAGGCACCACCTTGGCGCACTGACATAAGTACATTTTTGCGACTTTCCCGGGCAAGAGCGCAGAGCCACGATGAAGTACATTCACTAGTGTGAGATTTAAGGGCTCTTTGTACAAGGGAAGCCCTCGTTCTATAATCAGTTCCCGGAATGGGGAGAATGGAAGGGTCGGTAAGGGATCTGCAGCTAGAGTCTCTACCATAAATGGCTTTAATGAAGGTAAGTAACTTGTTCATCTGATAAATCCTTCTAGCCACAAATTCCTTACCCTAGAATAGATATCCAAGCAATGCCTCCCAGTGTAGCAGGGTTTCCGTTCTCCCACAGAACTGTGCACAGAGATCTAGAACCTGGGTGAGTTAGGGTGACCCAAAACTCACCTTAGTATCAGAAATCCCCGTACCAAGCTAGCTACAGTGTCTCATTGGTTCTAACAACTTCCCAATGACTTAGACAATCCAGAACATGAACTTAGGGTACCTCAGGTATCGTGGAACACATGAACACTCTTTCGCTATATAATCATTTCAAACAAAAACTGGGAGTCAAAGAACACACGTGCAAATTTGAAATATTTATTTTTCAATGCAAGGTTCTCAAACGCATTATCTTATATAATACCAGCATACATATTATAAAAATCAGAGTTATCAGCATAGTCACTAATCCATAGTAAGCAAAAGGTGACAGCATATTATAATACAAATTCTATAGAAATCTGTATCACCTATATTTAGCGCACCCTATTTAACATACTAGATTATATCTAAGAAGGTCTCATTTGGGTTTTTAGCAGGGCGGGCCCATACCTCTAATGGTCAGTAGGAGAAGATCACATCAACAGCTACCAGCTCTCTGCATGCGAAGCATCAAGTGTGTTGATTCATTCCCTGTAACTCTATCTTAAACCCGCGTAGAGCCCAATGTTGGCAGCAACATTATTTGTGTTATGTCTAATGTGGTGCGAGGATCAGGTCTCCAGCAACCTTGTGTTAGGTTATTCTTAGAGGGTGCAGTTCTCAGTGTGCAGACAGTTGTACCAAGTGTACCAAGCACAACTGATATCAGAGCAATAACATATTATTCTCAAATAAATCACATCTTTCGTCTAGGTTGAAAGCTACAATAACAATTAGGTGTCGTGTGCAAACTGAAGCCGAAGGAAAATATGTTGTTTAAACATTTAATAAACTCATGCTAACTTAACACAATATATAGGAACGCAGTAACCATATGACACCAGGAGGTGGGTGTGCAAACTCAACTTAGACCAGGATACCCTGCAGGACTGAACAGAAAAAATGCCCATCCCGACGGACCTGACTGTCCAGGCAGTAGTGCTTAGTTTACATGTGCAATAAAGCCTGTGTTACAGGCTGACAGATATCCATGACTGGAACTCCACGCACTAACACTGTGGTTGCAGCTTTGACTCTGGTAAAATGAGTGCACAAGCCCCGAGAAGGATGCTCTTTGGCCAATGCCAAGGAGATCTTTATTCAGATGGTTTGCTTCTGTGCATTCTTCCCTTTCTTGTCCACGATGTATCCTACGAAGAGTTGATCATCCACCTGGAATTCTTTTGTTCAGTCAAGGTAGAATGACAATGCTTTTTTTTGAGTCAGACGGTGGAGTCTCTCCTCTTTTTTTGAAGGATGGCTGGGGCAAAAAAAGGTAGTGGTCATCTGGGCTATGCGAAAAGGCATGACTAAATTCGGAAGGAATGAGGCACGTGTTCACAGAACCCGTTTGTTAGGTCACAAAGTAGTATATGGCGGGTGAACCGAGAGCGCCTGCATCTTGCTGATCCTCCTGGCCAATGTAATAGCCACCAGAAAGGCAGTCTTTTATGGTTAATAAACGAAGGGGGCAGTTGTGTGACAGCTCAAAAGAAGCGAACATCAGGAAATTGAGGACCAGGTTCAAGTTCCATTGGGGCATGATGAATGGCACGGGGGGAACGGTGTTATACACTTTTGAGAAAGTTGCCACAACAGGTGACTTAAATAAGGAAGGTTGGTCTGGCAATTGCAAACATGCAGGAATGATTGAAAGATAGCCGTTAACTGTGTCTAGAACAGAGCCCTGCTGGGCCAAAGAAATAGCAAACAATAGGACTGAGAGAGAGGAGCAGATAGGGATCAGTGCTTTTTGATACATAAAGTGCCACAAATTTGTGTCAGCGGCAGGCGTATACCATTTTGGTGGAGGGTCGCCTGGCTGCCTTGAATAACATTACAGACTTCGGGAGGATCCACAAGAATAACTTGGGTTCAGCTGTTCCTGATCTTCTTGAGAACTCTGGGCAGGAGCGGTATTGGCTGAAAGACATACAGGAGGCACTACTTGAGCCGATAAGTGTCTCCGAACAAGAGCTGTATTGGAAACTCCAGCGTGCAGAATTGCTGACATTGTGAGTTTCACTAGGCATTGACGGCTGCATTTTGGCCGCCTTCTTATTCAGAGAGCCTGCCATGTGTTGAGCCACTAGGGGAATGCCCTGGTGTTCCAGCCATGTCCAGAAAAGCAGAGCCTCTTGACAAAAGGTCCATAACCCCATCATGTCCTGCTTGTTGCAATACTACATGGCGATGGTGTTGTCCGTGAACACCTGAACTGACCTACCCTTGTTAGAAGGAAGAAATGCATTCTATGGCAGTTGGATTGCTCTTAGTTCAAACAGATTAATGTTTAGATGAGCCTCCGCCAGAGACTAGAAGCCTCTGATCTCCACCTCTCCCAGGTGGCCGCCCCAACTCAGAAGTGACATATCTTCCACCACTGTGAGATTTGGGTGGGGAAGAGAAAGAGTTCTGCTGTTGATCCAATGGCGGTACTTGAACCACCACTGCTGGTCTTTTGCTGTTCCCTCTGATATCGTAGAGATTCCACTGATATGCCCACTGGGTATTCATGTTTCACTGCAGCTCCAGCATACGCCAACGGGCATGTTTTGCCAACAGGATGCAGGAGGCAATGAGGCCCAGCAGCCTCAGAGTCAGTCTCACCATAATCCAGGATAGAGGCTGAAACATTGGAATCCTAGCCTGAATATATCCTGGACTTGTAGTTTCGGAAGATAAGCCTGAAACTGAACTGCATCCAGAACAGCTCAGAAGAAAGGGGCATCTAAGAGGGAATCAGGTGTGACTTTGGCACATTGATAGGGAACCCCTGTAAGTGCAAGAGGTCTGCGTAGTCTGGAGGTGGGAGACAACTGCCTGGGATGAGCCTGCCTTCAACAGCCAATCGTTGAGGTAGGAGACAACTGGAACCTCTCACTTCCGCAGATGTGCTGCAACCACTGCTATCAACTTGGTGAACAACAAAGATGTACTGATAATTCCAAAGGGGAGCACAGCGAACTAATAACACGTCTGGTGTACAGTGAACTGCAGGTAGTGTCTGTCAGCAGGCAGGACAGGGATATGGAAATAGGTGTCCTGCAAGGCCAACGCTACCATCAAGTCTTCAGGGCCCAGGGCACATAAGACCTGAGCCAGGGTGAGCATTTTGAATTTTTCCAATTCAAGAAATAATTGAGAGGGTGCAGATGTGATATAGGACGGAGGCCTCTATCTATCTTTGGTATCAGAAAGTAAAGCTCCAATTTCTAGAATTCTTCGTATAGGGTTTAATAATTTACTTCTGAAAGCGGCACCCTCTCAACAGTTGTTTTGGACATAAGGGCCAATACTTTCAGTCACAAGAGCGCAAGGTGGTCCTCTGTCAGCCGATCTGGGGATGGAGGCAGTGGTGTTGGGGTGTGTTGGCAGGAGATGGCGTAACCCTGCTGGACAATCATGAGCACCCATTTGTCAATCATAATCTCCCACCGTTGGTACAGACGGCGTTGGATTCTGCTGCAACTGGATGTCCATGCTGGATTAAGGGCAAAATAAGGAGGCTTTATCCTTGAGGCTGCCGTGAGGGGTGGATGGGGTAAGCAAATTGATCAGACCTCTGGCTTTATACCCCACAAGGCTTGTTGGAGTCGCATCCACTGAGAGTCCCTACCATAGTCACGGTATGGGGAAGGGGTGTAAGGCGGAATGTGGGTGTTGTGAGGCCACAGAGAGCTTCCATGACCTGGTAGTGGCCCTACAGTCCTTTAATCTATACAAGGCCGAATCTGTCTTGTCTCCAAAGAGGTGGGTTCCATCGAAGGGCATGTCTATGAGCAAGGCTTGGACAACTCCGAAAACCCTGTATTCCGCAATCAGCTGTGACGTCGTAACGCCACCAAAGACTCTGCTTCTGATCATGAACTTTGCTGCATCTCCGCCATCAGCAATAGCTTAGGAGAGTACGGCCTGGGCCTCATTTGGGACCATAGCCATCACTTGCGTAACCATATCCTACAAAGTATTGGAATCAAGGTCCAATAAGCACATGGTGTTCACAGACCGCAGTGCCAGGCTGACGGAGGAGAAAATCTTCTTATCAAATGTATCCAGCCTCTTGGCTTCCCTAGCCGGTGGTTTGATAGGGAATGCACACAGATTAATTTCAGAAGTTGAGGCCTGGACCACCAGACTATCAAGAGTAGGGTGATGGTAGAGAAAAGCTGGAGCCAATGGCGGTGAGCAATGGCCTTGTGGACAGGAGTGCCTGTGCAGGGCTTGGCCCAGGGTGTGAGCAGGGCATCAGTGAGGGATTCATTGAATGGTAGTAAGGGTTCTGATGGGGATACCCCCGGTTGAAGCACCTCCGTAAAGACATTCGGTTTAAATTGAACCACAGGCAGCTTCAGGCCCAAGACCTCAGCACCCTCCGGACCACAATTACAAAGGAAACCCTTTCCTCTGTAGCCACTGTGGGAGGAGAGGGGAGGCCAGTGTCCGGTGAGGTGTCTAGACCAGTGATACTTAAAGTACGGCCCAGGGGCCGCTTGCGGCCCTCTAGACCTTTATATGCGGCCCCCCTGATGAACAACAGCACGAGCTGCTGTTTAGTTGCTGAGCACTAATATGCAGAAAAATATGTTAAATTAACGGGCAAGCATTTATTAACTTGCAAATATATGCTTGCCTGACTATTTAACATTTTTAAGACCTTCTGAACCCACCTGGACCCCCTGCCGCCACCCTGCTGGCATCAGTGCAGCTCTCGGTTACACCACAGACCGCACTTTGTGACCCCTGGGGTTCAACCCCCAAAAATGAGGCTCATTGCTTCAAACAACTCTTGGAGCTGGGTGGGGGCTTAAGGAAATTCGGGGGAAGCACACAGCGGACACAGTTTCTGATGCTGACTGCACAGAAACCACCTGCGAGTTAGGTCGGGATTTGTGATGTCATTACCTCACAACATCCAAAGAATGGGAGAAATGAAGAAAAGTCGAGGAACGCTTTGACTTCTTGGACTTCTTCTTACGACACTTACCTGAAGAAGTCCTGGAGTGCGACAAGGTCTGACACAAGCGACTCTGGGAGAGGTCCCGAGATCTTCCATGGAGTCTTATGGCAAGCAGCTAAGAGCTTTATGGCCCGCGCATGGATGGCCTTGGGGTTTCTAGTTTTGCACATGACGCAGAGTTGTGCTCTTTTTCCAGGCACCATAGACACACCAAGTAGGGGGTCCGTCACTGACATCTGTAGATGACAGGCGCTACGAGGCTTGAACCCGGTGAGTTTCTTCAGAGAAATCTAAAAAAACCAGTAAGAACCAAGACATACAGCTCCCAGAATGCAACGATTTCTTACCTGAATTTGAGGTCCTGCTAATACAGACATATGGTAAAATTAAATGTATGGATGTAGTCAAAATGTACTCTCTGCAATGCGAATTTATATTTGCAAGCCTTTTAACATATTGCATCTTTAAAGATTACCCGGTTAGCACGTGCTGATGACGCACACGCATTGCACGCAAACAGGCATGACATTACTTAAAGGAGTATGCATTTCATTTGCAGTTAACGCTGCAGTCATGCTACCGATACTGATTAGAACGATAAATTATACATTCAGGTGGCTTGTGAAGCATAGTGCTGTTGCGTCAGCACCACTCTTTCCCTGTAGTAGTTTCCGATTTCCTAGACCTTCCCTCCAGCCTTTACTGTAACCAGCATTATTCAGTAGTCACAGACTGAACTGTAATCACATTGCCAGCAGTAGTAGTGCGGCCACAAGGTTAAGCGTGCCCGGGAATGTCACCTGGAGTGTTAGGAGTACAGATTACATGTTACCCTTTTTTCAAGCCAGTGTTTTAATGATGTCTGTTTCTGCTCGAAGGGAAGAATGGGGCAGCAGGAACTCTGACCTCATGTTAAATTTAACTTGAAAACATGGCACTTGGGAAATGCCTTTGGAGTTTTCGCCTTCAGTGTTTTCCCTAGATTGATTGTGTTGTTGCTCCTGAGAATCAAAAATACAAGCACTTTGACCCATTGATGGCTTTAGACATGAGAGCACTGCAAAGAAGTGTTTTTAAAGGGATAGGAGCGTTTAAAAACATAATATTACGTGCATAGTGCTCAGCAGAAAACCATGGCGCCAAAAAAATCATGAAAAGCCAGCTTCATAAATAATGAGCATGTTCATTACGAGGCAGCTTGCAAATAATAATTTAAAGCCTGCTTTGGAAATGCTAACAGCGAGCATGTTATTCACAAGCCCGATTTACAGATAATGGTCATAGCAAGCGTGTTCATTCAAAGCCAGCCTCGGGAAAACGAAACTAATGAAAAGCGAAACTGACACTGCACACACAGCAAGGAGTGCGCTCCCGCGGTGAAATCTGACAATGTAAAGGCGCGCGTCTGATTGCTGTCCACATTTCCAAATACGGGTAACATTAGGTCTGAAGCAGACACCATCAATGCTCACGCATTGAGGGTTAGGTCTGCTCGACCTAAAAAAGGGAAAAAGGCATACTAGACTTTGACAAAATGTCGAAAGAAGTCCGTCAAAAAGGGACGGAGGGAAGCTTGATCCGAATCCACACTGATGACGCAGAAAAGAAGAAAATGAGGTCAGCGAGCTGGGAGGAAGCCGATTAGTGGAGGGCGGAATGTTTCATTCAGCCCACGGAATTGGTGGAATTTGGCGGCAAAACACGTTATTCTTGTAAAGCGGAGTTCCGGTCAAATTCTGGTAAGCACTGCATAGAGGTAATTTTTACCCACAAGGCTTCAGAAATGCAAGCAAGAGTGAGTTTGGCATCCCTTTGCGCCATTTTCTAATGCAGGTGGTGAGAGTGCTGCTTTAAGTGTACGTTTGCTGCCGCTCAAGTAGATTTTCTAGTCGAGCTGTAGCAAAATCAACTCGAATGGCCGTGTGCTCTTGTGCACCACATGGTGCTGTTCCTGCTGATTTTTTTTGCACTGCTGGAGCGAAATTGCAACGTGAGCAGTGCAAAATGCATATTTTCTGCCCACTGGTGGTACTGCGTGGAATCTCGCAGAGGTGACCCAGTGGAATTCTGTGGTGTGAAACTCTGTGAGCTACGCCCACCCAAGATGCCTATATAGGCAACATGCACAACACTTCCTGTGCAGACGATCCCCGCAGAGCCAAACGAAGACACCTACCAATGTGCAAAAGATTGCTCAAAAAGTTCTGGATCTAATCTGACGCCTGAAGAATATTCTAAGGTAAGGAATCTTCAGCTAGAAGTCTCTATCAGATATGATTCAAAATGTGCTTCACTTTAAGTGTAGGTACTAGAACTTGTGAGGGCTCAAAGACCAAGCAGATATTTACCAGCTCAGAGACATTAGTCTCCTTGAAGTAATCATAATGCATGTTGATGTCACCCAGTATGATAAGAAAGTTTGACTCAAGGTAGGTGGCTGAAAGTGCCTCTTGGAGCGAGTCAATACCGTTTTTTGATGGTCTAGTTGGTCTGTAAATCAATAAAATTTCACCGAACGGTTATTACTAGCTGAGAGCAGCACAGTTAATGTTTTAGCATCTCTCAAAGAGAGTGCGTTCCAAAGAGAGTAAATATGAGTCTTATTTTGTATCAACACCACTTCTTCCCCCGTTTTGTTCCTGCGGTTGACTGGGTGGTTAACATACCTATGCGGTATGGCTAAACCTAAATTTAGAGTCCTCTTTTATCAAGGTTACGGTTACAAACAAACAATCCAGCTTGTGGTGTTCCAATAGCATATGCACCTCAACCACATGAGCTATTAGAGAGCGTGCATCAATCACAGGGCAATTGGTGTCTTGTTCTGGATTGACTGGAGCCTGGTTGGTACATTGGCTACAGGAGGCTCTTCACTGTTTGCATTTCATCTCCTTAGTATTAAGGTGTAGCAACACTTCTCCCAAATCTTAGAAAATTAGTTTTGGGTGGATGGTATTGGGTGAATGGTTTTATGTTCTGGAGCTTAGGAGGGCATATCCTGCTCAACGAAGAACAATTTGCTGATATGAGACACTCCCGACAAAGTATAACGCCAAACAAATCTGAGGTAAAACCATTCGTATGCTGGGCCCTGGGCTCGGAGTGGATGGGCACAGATGATGTTACCTTTAGCGGGCCTTTGGGCAGCAGTCCTCAAGTAGCTAAAGGACAGTCTGCACATCATGTTTTAAAACAACACTAGAGCGCACACTTTGCAAGATGGCCGCTCTAAGAAGGAACCCTCCAAACTGTAAAAAATGGCTGCTCCAATTGAACAAGACCAATATTAAAAAGCCAGAAAATGTGTTGCAACAGTGTTTCAAACATAGTAGATGAATTTAAAAAGGCGTGGAGCGGAAAAGATAGAGCTTTAATACTGAGAAAGCATTGTGTTGGACATGATATCATCAAAACAGAGGAAACCAACAGTCCTCATGGGCCATGGGAGTGTAGGAATGTGTATCTGAGTGAGCCAATACGGACATGTGTAATGCACTCCTTATCACCTTGTGTGGATTTGTGGACTGTGAACGCTCCTATGCACACTTTTTCGAGTTAGAAGATGTACATAGGAACTCATGTACCACCCTGGGACACCGGAGAGGCACAAACCTTACAACCTCAGTGATCATGAATGAATGACTTACTTGGCCAGCAGTCGTTGACATCAGACTCGCAGTGTGGCCCAGTGTAGCCCCGGGAGCATGTGCAGCTGTATCCACCATCAGAGTTGTTGCACAGACCACCGTGCTGGCAGGGGCTGGACAGACATTCGTTCACATCCTCAGCACATGTGCGACCTGTGAGGCAGGAGACAAGGAGCAGGTAAGAGTATGGCCTAATAACTACCTCCTCAGCTTTGTTTCTTGTCTGCTCCTGTTCTTAGCCTAACTTGCCTTTTATGTCCTACCTCTTCTTTCCCGAGCTGGCTCCACCCCTTCCTGACTCTCCTGCACTTCACTTCCAATGCTTCTTCTTCCCTCTGGTCTTTCTGGTCAGCCTCCCCCTCGTCTTTTGCTTCTGCACCTCTTCCTGTTCTACCACTTCCTCTACTGGCACTTCTCTTGCCATGGCTTCATCCTGTCCTCCCTCCACATCTTCTTCCCGGTGCTCCTCCTTCTGATCACCCTTTGCTACTTCTTGTTATGCGTCCTCCTCCTGTCCAGCCTCCATCTTTTCCTATCCTTCCTCTTCCTGTTTTTGATTCTACATCTTCGTGTCTTCTGCCTCTGATACATCCTGCTTTCCTCTTCCCCTCCTTCTTCCTCCTGTTCCAGTGTTGCCTCAAGTTCTTCTCATCTTGTCTCAACCTTGTCCTGTTCTCCCTCTATTATATTCAGAACTTCATCCACTTCTTCCAGTCCTGGCTCCCAGCTACGTTTTTCTCTGCCTTTCTTTTTTTCTTCTATTCTTTTCTTTCTATCTTAGCATATGTTTTCCTGAACTCCCAACTCTTTGAGTCATTGTAACCTCACAGGAAATACTGCATTTTGCTCTGCATTTCTTTTCTATATATATTTCTGTTATATATGTATATATATATATATATATATGATCAAGGCCGTTGTACCGGCCGAAACGCATCATGGCAGGCAGTAGAGATAAATACAATTTTATTTTTTGCTACTAAGAGGAGTTTGCTCGTTCCTTTTCGCCGCATCAGGAGGTTCAGGAATGATTGGAATCAATATATATATATCTATATATATATATATATATATATATATATATATATATATATATATATATATATATATATATATATATATATATATATATATATATATATATATATATATATATATATATATATATATAGATATATATATCTTGCTTGCCATTGTGGAAGCTGGAAGCCTCAAAACACTGCTAAGAATGTGGCCAGGCCCTGCTTGAGGCCCCTGCATTGCATTGTAGTCCTCCATACCTTGCCAGCCACTGCTGCAGCTGCAGGAGAAGTTCCTGAAGTCATGGGAGTGTCCACAGGTGCCTCCGTTTCCGCAGGGCTCTGATTCACAAGGACTCAAAATGGCTTCACAGTTTAAACCTGCAGGGAAAGTGAGTGGAGGAGTCACCGAGAGTTAGATGACTACAACATCCTGATGATCTACTTCCTTCATCATCACAAGAAATGTCACTGCATGCATTGATCAGCTGAAACTAGTAAATCCACAAGAAATTGTAGAGAACGTTTAAATTATTACAATTCAAACAACTGGTGGTGTGCACGACCTGAATCGCAAGTCACCAATAACGTTATATCTTTTGGTCAATACAGGCTAGCAGATCAGTGCATATACCTACCTCAGTTCATAAAGCAATACATTTCCTCCTCTGGACAGGTGATTTTGGAAACATCCATGTAGATGCCACCCTCGGAGAGCCCACCTACAGCAGCACAGGCTTTGTCAAAGTCATACGTATGTCTTTGACAAAGACTGTGCTGTAGAAACGCGTCACTCAATAAATACTTAATTCTCTTCAAAAATCCTGAAGTGCGACTCTTTCTTACAGACGTGGAACGAAAGGATATGTTAATATCACAGTGGGTCCAGCACCTGCCTGTCTGCACCAACCCCGCCTGGTGGATGTGATCGGTAGAAAGGCTGGACTTCGCCTAATCATATATATATATATATCCAAAACCAAGTTTGCCTGTAGAAAGAGGGGCCAACGAGCAAGGTAAAGATTTCAGCTTTTAATTCTTTGTCAGGATCGCAGCTTGCGAAATGGATGCAAATACAGCAAATTCAATGAAAAGTCAGCCTGACGCGTTTCGTATTGCTACTTCTTCAGAGGCACTGACTCGAGCTGCAAGGCAGGCATTCTTTAGGCAAAACCACGGCACAAGTACCCGCCCAAGTGGGCGTTGCCGGTCGCAGGGCTTCATGGTACCTGTAGTGTGATGTCCTGTCCTCCTTCAGTGAGTGGTCTGCCTTGGAGCACACTGTTGATGAAGAGGTGAGACCACAGTGGGGTATGCAGAGTCACAGCACAACTCCGCAGCTGTCCATTAGCTCGAGGCAGTGCCTCTGAAGAAGTAGCAATACGAAACGCGTCAGGCTGACTTTTCATTGAATTTGCTGTATTTGCATCCATTTTGCAAGCTGCGATCCTGACAAAGAATTAAAAGCTGAAATCTTTACCTTGCTCGTGGGCCCCTCTTTCTTCCAGGCAAACTTGGTTTTGGATATTTCAACGGCGTGCCTGAGCCGCGGAGGTCAGCCCTGGGGCTGTTCCAGCCCACCACGGAGACGCCTACAACGCCACCAATGTGGGAGCAAGGAGCGTTTGTTGGGGATAATGGACACTGCGGAGTTGTGATGTGACTCTGCATACCCCACTGTGGTCTCACCTCTTCATCAACAGTGTGCTCCAAGGCAGACCACTCACTGAAGGAGGACAGGACATCACACTACAGGTACTGTGAAGCCCTGCGACCGGCAACGCCCACTTGGGCGGGTACTTGTGCCATGGTTTTGCCTAAAGAATGCCTGCCTTGCAGCTCGAGTCAGTGCCTCTGAAGAAGTAGCAATACGAAACGCGTCAGGCTGACTTTTCATTGAATTTGCTGTATTTGCATCCATTTCGCAAGCTGCGATCCTGACAAAGAATTAAAAGCTGAAATCTTTACCTTGCTCGTGGGCCCCTCTTTCTTCCAGGCAAGCTTGGTTTTGGATATATATATATATATATATATATATATATATATATATCTTTTTTTTAAATCAAACTTACCTTAGTAATGCGTGGTAATGACATGCGAGGTAATAGCATATGCATGCTAAACAAATGCGTGGTAACAAATGCGTAAAGGTATGCAATATTTTTACTAGCGTTTTACCATCATACAACCTCCAGATATATAACGTGCCAACCACTGCTCTAATAAGTAATGTACCCTCCAGTGTCCTGATACATGATGTGCCAGCTAAGGCTCTAGTAAGGAATGTACCCTCCAGTGTCTATGTACATAATGTGCCAACCCCTGATCTAATAAGGAATGTGCCCTCCAGTGTCTATGTACGTAATGTGCCAACCCCTCATCTAGTATGGAATGTGCCCTCCAGTGTCTATGTACATAATGTGCCAATTGTTTCTCTAATTAGGAATGTGCCCTCCAGTGTCCTGATACATAATGTGCCAGTCACTGCACTAGTAGGTCATGTACCCTCCAGTGTCTAGATACAGTGTCTAGATACATACTGAGCAAGCCTCTTCTCTAATAAGTAATGTGCCCTCCAGTGTCCAGATACAACTGTGCCAACCACTGCTCTAATAAGTAATGTGCCCTCCAGTGTCCAGATACAACTCTGCCAACCACTGCTCTAATAAGGAATGTGCCCTCCAGTGTCCAGATACAACTCTGCCAACCACTGCTCTAATAAGGAATGTGCCCTCCAGTGTCTACATACATCCTGTGCCAACCGCTGCTCTAATAAGGAATGTGCCCTCCAGTGGCCAGATACAACTGTGCCAACCACTGCTCTGAACTGTAATGTGCCCTCTAGCGTCCAGATACATAGTGTGCCAACCACTGCTCTAATAAGAAATGTGCCCTCCAACCTCCAGATACAACTGTGCCAACCAATGCTCTAATAAGTAATGTACCCGCCAGTGTCCAGATACATACTGTGCCAAACCCTGCTCTAATAAGTAATGTGCCCTCCAGTGTGCAGATTATATTGTGCCAGCCACTATTCTAATAAGTAATGTTCCCTCCAGTGTCCAGATACAACTGTGTCAACCACTGTTCTAATAAGTAATGGACCCTACAGTGTCTAGATACATACTGTCCCAGCACGGCCCAATTTAGTAATGCACTCTCCAGCATCCATATATATATATAACATGTCAGATAATGCTACATTAAGTAATCTATCCTCCAGTGTCCAGATGCATACAGTGCCAATCCCTGCTCTAGTAAGTAATGTACCCTCCAGTGTCCTGATACATACAGTGCCAATCACTGCTCTAGTAAGTAATGTACTCTCCAGTGTCCAGACGTTGGAAAAATTATGGGGCGAAGATGAAGGGAAACATTTATGAATAGGTATAAAAATTTGGGGAGGACAATCATCTTAGCTATTGCAATGTGACCTGTTAGAGAAAGTGCAATGCGACCTGTGAGACCAGTGCTCTGTCCTTCAGCCACTCCTCTGCACGACTGTAATTGCCACGCCATAGTTCTACTGGATCACGCTCAGCAACACACCAAGATAACGAATCGGCTCGGAAACCCACATGAAGGGTACTCCTTAGCGAAGGGTACCATCCAGTCAGTAAGGGGAAATAAAACAGGGGCCGATTCACAGAACTAACTTAAGACAAAATCCTAAACTTACTACTTTTGGTATTCACAGAAGGCATTTAGTAGTAGTAAAGTTAGTATTTTGTCTTAAGTTTGCCTTAAGACAAACTTAAGACAGACTTAAGACAAACTTGAGACAGACTTAAGACAGTATTAGGACAGACTTAAGAGACTTAAGACAAACTTAAGACAGACTTAAGAGTTAAGTCTGTCTTAAGTTTGCCTTAAGTCTGTCTTAAGTTTGTCTTAAGTCTGTCTTAAGTCAAACTTAAGACAAAATCCTAACTACTACAACTAAATGCCTCTGTGAATACCAAAAGTAGTAAGTTTAGGATTTTGTCTTAAGTTAGTTCTGTGAATCAAGCCCACAGACTTTGCACTATTGATATGTATGCCAAAATGTACCACTTCCCGTGAGAGGAGAGCCAGGTTCTCTAGCGGGTCCTGCATATAAAACATAATGTCTTCAGCATACATCGATACAACCAGCCGCCTGGTGATGAAACCATGGCCCTGACAGGTGCTGTCAGGGCCATGCTGACAGTGGCTCCATTGCTGTTGCAAAAAGGAGCGGCGACATTGGGCAACCTTGCCTGTGCCTTGAGTGACAGGAAATGATTCTGATATTAAGCTGTTTAGCCACACCCTAGCAGGGAGTAAAGAATAGAGAAGCTGTATCTGCTTGGCAAATTGTGGACTTAAGCCGAGGCGGCTCATCAAGGGAAAAAGGTAGGTGCATTCTAAGGAATCTAATTCCTTAGTAGCATCTAAAAGGGCTGCAGTGGCCGAGATCTTGGGGTCCAAGTAATAAATTAGTGCGAAAGTTGTGCACAGATTGTGTGCGGTGGAACAGCCAGGGACGAACCCCGACTGACCAGGCTGAACAATCACAGGCAGGAGTGGCTGTAAGCAGCTAGTCAACAGCTTGGTTTAGATCTTATTATCAACGTTAATTAAAGAGAGTGGCCTTTAGGAGTCACGGAGATTAGCCTGTTTGTCTGGTTTTAAGAGCATGATTATGACTGCCTCTTTTAATGAGGGGGGTAGATATCAAACGTCGAGGGATTCCTGGAACATTGCCAGGTTGATGCGGGGCCAGCGGGGTTGAGTATTCTTTGTAAAACGCTGTGGTCAGGCCATCTAAGTCAGGTGCTTTGTCTCCAGGGATGGAACCAATAATTTGCACTATTTCTTCTGCTGTGATGGGCAAATCTAAATACGCCCAATGAGCCTAATCCAGCCAAAGTGGCTGTATAGTATCAAGATAGGCAGTAAGCTCAGCTGGTCCCAGCACCGGTGTGGCCCTGTATAAACCAGTGTAAAAGGAATCATTGTTTGAAGTAAATCTGATTGGGATGTGGCAGGGGTGGACTGCTCGTCAAAACAATTCAGACACAAAGGTGGAGGCGCGTGGTCTATGGAGCATTCCCGTGAGTGTCTTTCCAGGACGGTCACCCTCTCCGTACCATCTGACTTGTGCTTTGCAGCACAAATAATGGACCTCCCTCTTGCCTCCTCCCGATGTTCTATCAGTGCCTACCTAATATGAACCAAGGTAGTGGGGTCGTTAGTATGGAAATACTCTCACTCCCACCAGAGCAAGTCCGCCTACAGATGGGTTAATAGGCCACGTATAGCCCTCAAGTCCCCAGATTGCTTAGAAATACAGACACCCCTGATGACCACTTTAAAAGCCTTCCAAATAGTAGAGGGCGAATCCACAGAACCTGCGTCATTAGCAAAAAATCCACAATAGCTTCTCTGATTTCTTCATGAAACACTGAGTCACGTAGTGCCTCAGAAGGCAAGCACCAAGAAAAGACAAGGAGCGGCTTCTGGGGAAGTCATATCTGCAACAGAACACGGGCATGGTCCGACAAGGTGCGGGGTAGGTGAGCCACCTTAGTGGTCCATGTCTAGACCTCTCTAGATGTTAACCAAAAATGTATCCTGGACAAGGCATTAAGGTGCCTAGAGACACCAGGTGCCCTCCCAGGCATCCCCATTCACGTGTCTCCAAACCCTACTTAGACAGTAATCTAAAATAATTGTGTTGAGTATCCGTGCAGCATTAGGTTGCGGGCACCTGGAGGTGCCCGAGCGACCGAGAATGTAATCGAGGGGAGCATTGAGATCCCCATCCCAGATTAACACCTGTGGGTTGGAGCTAGAGATCAATCTTCAAAGCCCGTAAAAAAACAAGGGTTCATCGGGGTCATAAATGGCGGCAAGAGCCACTGGGTGCGTATATAATTGTCCGGCTAAAATTACAGCCGCCCTTCACTGTCAATGTGGGAGTGAGATAGCTGCCAAGGAAGCCCCTTTTGAAGCAGAACCGCAACGCCCCTAGGGTAGTTAGAATATATGGATGTATTTACCTCCCCGCGCCAAAGAGAGCAAAGCCCTAAATGTGATGTGCTCGTCAGGTGTGTTTCTTGTAGAAAGCAGATATCTACTTGGGGTCTAGGGAGGTAAGCATGGACTAAACGCACCTTCCGGCAGTCCTTAAGCCCCCGAATATTCCAAGTGACGCATGCTGGCAATGGATTGAGGACTTGAAGCTTAATGGGAGTTGGTGTCCTGCAACTGGGTCCCTAAATAAAGACATAACGTACATCTGAAGTAAATAAAGGGCATAAACTACTTCCAACCACCCTCCACCCACAGCCCCAATCATTAATGGCTTGTCCCTGCCCCAGTCAGTAATGTGCCCTGAATGTCTCAGCCGGTTTTGTGCAGTCTCATCCTCCACTGTTGGAATCACTCATCTTTGCATTCCTCTTCATGGGCCCTTTCTCACGCTTAAGAAGACAATGATCCATCTCCTTTCAACCTTCCACCAGTGTTTTACCTGTTTATCTAAATCATTGCGAGATGTGTACTGTCCCGTTTACCATTCCCTGTGTGTTATTTCTCTATTTGACCCCTTGGGGGCGGTGTCCCTTCACCAGGCCCCTGGGTGTTATATCTCAATTTCACCCCTTGGGGTCAGTGTCTCATCACCGGGCCTCAGTGTGTTACATCTCTATGTAATCACCTGGAGTCAGTGCCCCATCACGCCTACATCAGTCCTAAGTGTGATATAGCTCGATATTATCCCTTCGTGGCAGTGCCATCACCCATTCCACCAGCCTCCTGTGTATATATTTCTATGTGACCCCCTTGGTATCAGTGCCATCATCCGCTCCACTAGTCCGCTGTGTGTTATATCTCTATGTGATCGCTTGTGGCAGTGCCCAATCACCTATACACTAGCCCCCTATGCATTACCAGTGGATCTGATCCTCTGGGTGTAGTAAACCTTTACCATTGTCCAGTCCATGTATCTTACCCATCTGACTACTTCAGGCTGTAGCCCACCCCGTCAGAACTCCCCTTGGGTAACCATCGCCTCTGACCCCTTGAGGGGTGATACCAGCTCACCCCTGTGTGAGTGATCCCTTCATCCTGTATCACATGTATATCCGGGATAGAGACCACTTTGGGGGCGGTACCCCATTCACAAGCCACTGTGTATTTATTTATTTATTTATTGATTTATTTTGAAAGTTTTATAGAGCGCGAACAAGATCCATTTCTTCATCCTGTGTTACTTGTGTATCAAGCTGACAGACAGACCTTTAGGGGGAGGCGCCCTCTCTCCTCTTTGTGTCCCTGTGTATGTGATCCCTTCACCCTGTATTATCTGTGTGTGTGATCCATTGGGCTAGTACCCACGTTTCCCCTTCACGAGTCCCTTTGTATGTGAATCCGTCACCTTGTATTACCTGCGCATCTGACCCCTTTGGGAACTGTACCGCTCCATGAGACCACTTGTTGGAGAGTGGGTGTGGGGGGGCTGTACCACCTTCACCAGCTCCTGTCTATGTGATCTCTTCACCCTGTATTACCTGTGTGTGCGATACATTGGGCCGGTACTCACTCTGCCTCTTCACGAGTCCCTTTGTATGCGATTCTGTCACCTTGTATTACCTGTGCATCTGACCCCTTAGGAAACTGTACCCCATCCATGAGACCACCTTGGAGGGGGGATGTACCACCTTCAGAAGCTCCTGTGTATGTGATCCCTAGTACCTGTGTATCCAGCGGCACAGGAGCAGTTGTAACCGTTGAAGTGATTGTGACAGATCCCTTGGTTCTGGCAGGGGTTCGAGTCACATTCGTTGACATCCACGTCACATTCAGAGCCGCTCCAGCCGGGATCACACTCACACTGGAAGCTGCAGGAGACAGGAGAAGGTGGTGCAATAAGACAGGAGGGGGAAGGTAAAATAGGGAAGATCACAGGGCATGAGCAAGGACATATCTTAAAACCCAACACCATCCTCACAACCTCAGAAGCAATGAAAGAACCCCACAGCTTTAACTGGAGTTTGAAGGGAACTGAAAATCCTTCACTCTCTGGAGAAAACTCTGAACATGGAATAAAATCCACCAGCTGAATTCCCCCCACTACAGGGACATTACGGCAGGGGCAATTCAGACTATCAATTCTATTACACACACACACACATATATATATATATATATATATATAGTCCTGTGGAAGGCAAGCACCAAAACGCGTCGACTGTCCCTGTAAATTTGCAGTAGTGGTAAAGTAATAAAAAGAGGAGAAATCTAGCCCTGTGGTGCCACTTGATTTATAACTGTGTCGAGAGAAAAGCAGTAGAAACACTGTGAACATATATGCATGTATGTATGTACATGGGATTTCTATAGCACAACCCTAGCCAAAACGCAGCGGAGCATTGAACATGGTCAAAGAAAAAAATAAAGCCAACAAGTAATAGGAGAGGAAGCTGGGTTGAGGACTGTGATGTAGTGTTCTCTAAAGAGGTGAGTCTTCAACCCTTTCCTAAATTGGAGCAGCGTTAGGGTGATCCTCATGGATACATCTTGTTTCAGATTCTGGGTACTTAGATGGAAAAGGCTGTATATTTCACGTTTCCTCCAGAAAGTGGTGAATTTTCAGTTCTCTGAATGAGGCCATATTATCTACATTATCCTTTGAAAGAAGTCCTAACACCCACAATGTTGCATGACACTGAACATTTCTACCCCCACCCTCCTTCCTCATTTCTTCAGGTTCTCACCCTTGGGCATGGCTCTGGCAGGTGCCATGGGTGCAGGGGCTATGGGTGCAGTGGTCCACCTGGGAGCTGCAAAATGGTGGCGCAAGCCCGGGTGGGCAGTGGCAGCGGAATCCATTCTTGCCGCTCTCGCAGACACCACCGTTCTGACATGGGCTGGAGGCGCACTCGTCCACATATGTCTCACAGCGCCGCCCTGCAGGTAAAGATATTTAATAACAACCGGGTCTCAGTTCATTACCAGCATTAACTGTTTGATAGACGGCGGCGCAGACAAAGAAGAATGGACAGGAGATTCCTTGCACTCTATTTGTTATGGTGCAAGACACATCACTGCTATTAGAAGGGCAACCTAACCTGAATAAGCACATGCACAATTGAATAAACATACACATTTAAAGGTAACTCTGCTTCCCAGCCTTTAGGGAAAAAAACTATGATTAATACCTATTCTTTTTAGCCACTGTACTAATAAATGTCTCATTCAGAGGATGCAAAAAGAACAATTGATGGACAGAATGCAGAAAATGTCATACATTCACCCCAGTACAGAGATCTGGGCCTAAATCCATCGTTTTTTTTCTCCCCATGCCATTCCAGTTTGAACCCAGCCATATGCAAATCATTCTTGACCCTGCGCCCAATGGGAACAGTCCAGCACGAACTGCCAGGCCAGATCCTCCCTGGACTGGAAACAAGCATCCTAGGACTGGTTTCGGGGTTTCACCCCTCATCAGCCATGTCTGCATATGGCCAGGTCTAAACTGGGGTGGCATGGTGAGCAAAAAAATGATGACTTTAACCCAGATCTCTTGACTGGAGGTGAATGTTTTGATTTGTTCTGCATTCCATCCATCAATTGTGTGTCTCTTGCTTCCTCGCCCTAAGTGTGCCAGGTATGCCCAGACGTGGGTCCTGGGCTGACTGTGCCACTGGAATCAAGCTATCCCGGCTGATGAAGGGTGAAACCCCAAAACTGGTCCTAGGATGCTCACTTACATACACAATATGTCTAATTAAAACATCTCAAGTACCGCTAATAGGAGAGTTATAGGACCAGGAGGTTCAATGTGTCTAGGACTGGGAATAACCCGGGATTATTAAAATAAAACATGAAACGTAGGTAATAACAGGAAATATTGCAAAATTTGTGGAATCCATGTGCGCTTGAGCACTTGTCCCTCTGTGCAAACTGTATGCCAATTGAGAAAGAAAGCCTTGGCAAGGCAGTGAAAATGTAGGTGTGGGCAGAAAAAACTAGCAGCAAAATAATGTGATAACTTCTAAATGGAAAAACATATATGGTAATACTGCTATTATCAACGTATTTATTAAGCATATTTTTTGGGGGGTAGAAAACATTATTTTAAAAAAATATATATATATATATATATATAAACAATTTTATAAAAACATTACATATGTGGAAAAATATATAGAAAATATTTTGCCCGTTGTCAAAAGTTTACAGTAACTACATTATTAATACATCAATTAAATGTAAATATTATTTGATGGTCTATTTTTATCAATGAAGTCACATCAAGAGATTAGACAACGATGTCCTGTGTATGATGCACATTCAAGACGACATAATATAATAGAACAACTATAACTATATCAGTGTTACCCTACATGTTTCTCCATTTAGACGTTATCACGTTATTTTGCTGCTAGTTTTTTCTGCCCACACCTGCATTTTCACTGCCTTGCCGAGGCTTTCTTTCTGAATTGTTGTTTTCCTTGTTATTGGCAAGTGTATCTTGTTTACAGGGGCCCTGTTACTTCGAAAAGTCACAGACTGTATGCCTGCTGTTTAATTATGGCGTACAATGATGAGGAATATTTTTGGGTTGGCATCTGTGCCATACAAAAAACAAGAGATAAAATACTGCCATGTTACCTCACTGTGGTGATCACAGCTCTGGGAACCTTTGCCAGAATACATACCCATGAAACACAAAATGAGTCATTTTGGTGAAGCTCTCTGGAGAAAGTGTTGGAATTTTAGATTAATTTGCTCAGACCTCATCATTAATCAAGACTGGTTTTGCCCTTTAAATGCCCTTTGTGGGCTATGCCCAGCAGAGAGCTGACTAAGACAACGAAGGCAAAATGAAGACTTTCCTGCTGGCAGCTAGCAGACTTCTTGTATGCTTAGCAAAGGACTGGGGTGGTTTTGGGTCAATGTTGAACCTCTGGAAGCTGCTCTGAAGGCAAGGGAAGCTAGCCACTTAATAACTGCCACAGACCTATGGGCCCTGGTTGCAATCAGGGGCCCATTGGAACTACTCTCTGGTGTCTGGGGAGTGCAGAGGGTCCTGTAGACAAGAGGAGCCGGTTCTGATGCACAGCAAACCAAAGGACCACTTGGAACTGGGCATTTTTCCTGTGGGCGCGAATTGGGAGTTGTGGGGGATTCACCATCCACCCGGAAAACACAGACTGGAGGCTGAGGAACTAGCCCTGAAGATCTGCACACCTGCCATCAAGGACACACAGTCACATCTATAGCTTTTACCTTTACTCACCCCTGAACCAATGCTTAAACTCACATCAGTAGATGTTTATCTGCATTCACCTGAGTATCCAGGCTAACTGAGGTTACACCTGTCGCTATTTACCTTTACTCACCTGTGTATCCAGGCTCACAGACTTAGCTGTACTCACCTGTGTAGCCAGGCTCACAGTCATACCTGTACTCACTTGTGTATCCAGGCTGTCTAAGATTACACCTGTTGCCTTTTACATTTACTCACCTGTGTATCCAGACTTGGTTTGGATCACCTGTACATCCAGGCTCACAAACTTAGCTGTACTCACCTGTGTAGCCAGGCTCACAGTCATACCTGTACTCACTTGTGTATCCAGGCTGTCTAAGATTACACCTGTTGCCTTTTACCTTTACTCACCTGTGTATCCAGACTTGTTTTGGATCACATGGGCATCCAGGCTCTCAGACATAGCTGTAATCACCTGTGAATCTATGCTCACGGTCACACCTGTACTCACCTGTGTATCCAGGCTGTCCGAGGTGACACCTGTCGCCTTTTTCCTTTACTCACCTGTGTATCCAGACTTGGTTTGCATCACCTGTGCATCTAGGTTCACAGACATAGCTGTACTCACCTGTGCATCCAGGCTCACAGTCACGCCTGTACTCACCTGTTTATCCAGGCTGTTCAAAGTTACACCTGTTGCCTTTTACCTTTACTCATCTGTGTATCCAGACTTGGTTTCGATCACCTGTGCACCCAGGCTCACAGTCATAGCTGTACTCACTTGTGCATCTATGCTTATGGCCACACCTATCCTCACCTGTGTATCCAGGCTGTCCAAGGTTACACCTGTTGCCTTTCACCTTTACTCACCTGTGTATCCAGACATGGTTTGGATCACCTGTGCATCCAGCCTCACAGACATAGTGTGATCACCTGTACATCTATGCTCATGGTCACACCTGTACTCACCTGTGTATCCAGGCTCACAGACATATCTGTAATCACCTGTTTATCTATGCTTATGGCCACACCTGTACCCAACTGTGCATCCAGGCTCACAGATATAGCTGTACTCACCTGTGTATCTATGCTCACGGTCACAACTGTACTCACCTGTGTATCTAGGCTCACAGACATATCTGTAATCACCTATTTATCTGTGCTTATGGTCACACCTGTACTCACCTGTGCATACAGGCTCACAGACATAGCTGTACTCTCCTGCAAATCTATGCTTATGCTCACACCTGTACTCCCCTGTGTATCCAGGCTGTCCAAGGTTACATCTGTTGCCTTTTACCTTTACTCGCATGTGTATCCAGACTTGGTTTGGATCACCTGTGCATCCAGCCTCACAAACATAGCTGTGATCACCTGTACATCTATGCTCATGGTCACACCTGTACTCACCTGTGTATCCAGGCTCACAGACATATCTGTAATCATCTGTTTATCTATGCTTATGGCCACACCTGTACCCAACTGTGCATCCAGGCTCACAGATATAGCTGTACTCACCTGTGTATCTATGCTTATGGTCACACCTGTACTCCCCTGTGCATCCAGGTTCACAGCCATAGCTGTACTCACATGTGTATCTATGATTATGGTCACACCTTTACTCCCCTGCGTATCCATGCTGTCCAAGGTTACACCTGTTGACTTTTATTTTTACTCACCTTGGTATCCAGACTTGGTTTGGATCACTTGTGCATCCAGGCTCACAGACATAGCTGTAATCACCTGTTTATCTATGTTTATAGTCACACCTGTACTTGCCTGTGCATTCAGGCTCACACACATAGTTGAACTCATCTGTGTATCTATGCTCACGGTCACACCTGTACTCACCTGTGCATCCAGGCTTTCAGACATAGCTGTATTCACCTGTGTATATATGCTTATGGTCACACCTGTACTTCCCTGTGTATCCAGGCTCACAGACATAACTGTATTCACCTGTGTATCTATGCTTATGGTCACACCTGTACTCCCCTGTACATCCATGCTGTCCAAGGTTACACCTGTTGGCTTTTATTTTTACTCACCTTGGTATCCAGACTTGGTTTGGATCACCTGTGCATCCAGGTTCACAGACATAGTTGTACTCACCTGTGTATCTATACTCACGGTCGCACCTGTACTCACCTGTGCATTCAGGCTTACAGACATAGCTGTAATCACCTGTTTATCTATGTTTATAGTCACACTTGTACTTGCCTGTGTATCCAGGCTCACAGACATAGTTGTACTCACCTGTGTATCTATACTCACGGTCGCACCCGTACTCACCTGTGCATCCAGGCTCACAGACATAGTTGTACTCACCTGTGTATCTATACTCACAGTCGCACCTGTACTCACCTGTGCATCTAGGCTCACAGACATAGTTATACTCACCTGTGTATCTATACTCACGGTCGCACCTGTACTCACCTGTGCATCCAGGCTTATAGACATAGCTGTAATCTCCTGTTTATCTATGTTTATAGTCACACCTGTACTTGCCTGTGCATTCAGGCTCACAGACATAGTTGAACTCACTTGTGTATCTATGCTCACGGTCACACCTGTACTCACCTGTGCATCCAGGCTCACAGACATAGCTGTACTCACCAGGCGCCTTGATGCCTTCGGGTTTTAGTTGCGCGGTATAAATTTTCTTTCATTCATTCTTTCATTCATATCTATGCTTATGGTCACACCCGTACTCAGCTGCACACCCAGGCTCACAGTCAGACCTGTAGCCATTGAGTTGGTCCACACAATGCCCACACAGGCAGGGGGCTCTGGCACACTCATCCATGTCTGCCTGGCATGTTACCCCTGTGGACTAGCATCAGGCGTGTCACAGTGACCATGGTGTTCTACAGTGTAGGGCAATGGGCTTGGGGGAGGGGCAATCACTACACCTGTCGCTAATTCCACCTGCATGTGTCTTCTTGAGGGATTAGTATTAAATATATGGGTGAAAATGTTCATTGCATTAATATTCTCCATCACTATGTTCATGATCCTAGACGTCTTTACCAGCTTAGACACAGCCCAACACCAGAGGCACCTCAGGGCAAAGGCTTGAATAGTTCTGGTCAGTCTCAAGAGACTTAGAACAGCAGGCACATTTCTAACCACCCTCGCCACCCCATGTGCACCTTTTCTAGTTAACATACAAATGTTACAGCTCAGGAACATACTTAGAGACGGCAGGCTCTCCCTCCGCTCACAAGTGGGCACTACCCAGATCCCCACAGACCCTGGTGGTCATCCAACATCCACATCTACAGCAGGCTGCACCTCCATTAGGACAGGAAGGAAAGAAAAGGTCAAGCCAGGCAACTAGAAGGGTCCTCCTGCTACCCCACAACACATTTGCCATGCCGCAGCGCGCGGTCCAGCCTTCTGGTGGTACCAAATCACCTCAGCTACTTCTGAAAAAAATCAGGGGTCTGCCCAGCCATCAACCCACGCATGACCAACGGACCCTTGGGCTAGCATGGCCATTGGAGCCTTGGGCTAGCAAGGCCAATGGAGCCTTGGGCTAGCAAGGCCAATGGAGCCTTGGGCTAGCATGGCCAATGGAGCCTTGGGCTAGCATGGCCAACGGAGCCTTGGGCTAGCATGGCCAATGGAGCCTTGGTCTAGCATGGCCAATGGAGCCTTGGGCTAGCATGGCCAATGGAGCCTTGGGCTAGCATGGCCAATGGAGACTTCGGCTAGCATGACCAACGGAGCCTTGGGCTAGCATGGACAACTGAGATGGACTGTCCTACACCACCCAGAGCAGCAGCCCTGACTCTGGCCAACGCCACACTAGATATGAAAAACCCCTCTTAAGCTCACACCAGTCCACCAAACAGACATCAAGGCGGCCAGTCCGAAGCTTGCAGTGATGACTCTTTAGGGCCAGAGTAAAGGTCAGAGCCCCCTCTCTCACATGCAAGAGTACATACTACTCTTTCCTATGTGTAGTGCATTGGCTGTGCCTTGTCCACTACTTCTGCTTAAAAATAACCCTCTACGTACCAACACAGCTGCCTACAAGCACACAGGAAGGGGAAGCAGTTGGCTCATCGATTAAGCCTTCCACCCTCGGACAGCCAGAATGCCTTTCTGATTACTGCCACCCCCGTGTCCTACTTAGTCCCAAAGGTCATACATCGACCAGCCACCCGGATGTAATACTGACTCTGTCACCACCTTATTTGCTGCTATTCTGGGCTATGGGTCATGTTAATTACGCATTATTTTCTCAGCCTCTAGTTATTTCTTTTCATCATTTTAGCCCAAAGTTCCATCCAGATTTGCATTTCCAAGTCACTTCCATGGATGTTTCATCTCTTCCCTCCCACTCTTTTTTATTGGATGTGGTGATGTTGCAATTAGTTGCATGGCAGGTTTGAAACCCGATCTACAAGAAGGGGTCCCCTTTGAGCCCGGCAAACTATAGGCCTATTAGCCTGATAGATGTTCCCCAAAAGCTTTTTGCGCGCCTCATTTTGAACCATCTGTTGGACTGGGTGGAGGAAAATGACATCATGAGTCCCCTGCAGGCTGGCTTCAGGAAAAACACGTCGACCATGGACCAGATCTTCCGCCTCGTTCTCCTCTACTGGAAGACGGTGAGGATCGAGGGGGGGAGATTGTACATGGTCTTCGTAGATCTGAGGTCAGCCTTTGACCTAGTCCCGCGCAGGAAACTGTGGGAGGTGCTGGAAAAGCTAGGAATTCCCCCCCAGTTACTTAACATCCTAGCCAGGCTGCATGAAAACAACTATGCACAAGTCAGGTGTGGGAGAGATGGCAAACTTTCATCCAGGTTTCCATTCCGTCGAGGCGTGAGGCAGGGTTGTGTCCTGGCTCCGACCCTGTTTTGTTTATTTATCAATAACGTCATCTCACACCTGGAAAACGTTAAGGATAACGACGCCCCCTGTCTGGCAGGTAGGAGGGTACCGGCAATTATGTTTGCCGATGACACCCTCCTCCTTTGAAAATCCCCCATGGGGATTCAGAGGATCTTGGATGGATTTGGTCTTTTCTGTCACCAGCATGGGTTGGAAGTGAACACAGAAAAGACCAAGTTCATGATCTTCAATCCTCCAACCAAAACCAGGCCCAATCCCACCTTGGGGACCGCCACCCTTGAGAGGGTGTCTACCTTCGTATATCTGGGGGTAACATTGCAGGAAAATCTGTCATGGGACCGCCAGATAGCACGATCCAGGGCCAAACTGTCCCAACTGTCGGGTGCAATCCTGAAAGTGGCTAATTCTTCTTCCTTCAAGCCTATAAGCCCGGCCCTCGAAACTTATAAGACTCAGGCCAAGGCTGCGGCTATGTATGGCAGCGAACTATGGGGGCACAAAGCGGTAAAGGACTTATCAATGGTTGAAAACAGTTTCCTACGGCGCCTTCTAGCCCTTCCAAGCTCCACGCCACTCCAGCCTCTGAGAATGGACATGGGTCTCCCCCCTATTGCAGAGGAGCTTGTGTCAAAACCAGTGAAGTTCAGGCACAGGCTCTGGTCTACGGACGAACTTCATCATTATAGGGAGGATCTTACCCATGTCATGAGTTTAAACCGTAGTGGCAAAATCCCCTGGCTCACTTTTGTGGAAAATGAACTGTCTGCCATCAATCTCCGTGAACTGTGGGAGGACCCCGCGCGAGGTTGCAAATCAATCTCGTGCAAAGCCCTGGCACAAATCTATAAAGCCAGGTCTCTTGCTCACCTGACGGACGCTCAAAATAGCGGCACCTTAACCTTGCGTTTTTTAGAATCCAAAAATTCATATGTTTTTGAACCTTTTATGGATTTTATCTTTCCCATCCTGGCAAGGAAATTGTACGTTCAATGGAGGCTCGGCACGCTCCCTATTAACTCATACACGTGCAAGTGGACAAATGGGGGCAATAAATTATGTCCCTGCTGTAACAACCATGTGGAAGATGACCCCCACATCTTGTTTGTGTGCCCTGCATACCAAAGGCCCAGAAAATACTGGTTAGCGCCGCTATGTAAGAACTTGGGGTTCAGAGAGTATGCACAGGCATACAGGATGTTGAAAACCAGCACCCTGGGTCACATTGTGTTCGCTGTTTCAAAATTTCTTATGGCCATATGGTTGATCAGGAAGAAAAGATCCACTGAAGCCGCCTGAACTTTGTTTTTTGTAACTTTAAATTACCCCTTGCTGGGAGAGCGGATTTTATTTATATGTATTTTTAACGTATTTTAATGTCTGTAATGTTGCATTGCATCTTTTATGGTCTACATGACCGAAATAAAGAATTTTTGGAATTGGAATTGGCAATTAGTTGCATGGCAGGTTTGAAACCCAACTATCTTCATTCCTCCGCTAACCAACAGTGTGGAAGAAGGTATTTGAACCTAAACCAAAGATGAATGCAAGTGTGGGTTGTCAGCCAGTGGAGGTAGACCTTCCTATCAGCTATTTCCAAACAAGCAAGTCAAAAGAAGAAGCGTGTGGGTCATAGGAATGCCTGGGCGACTTTAAGACACGTGTGAACTTTCAATGTCAAGCGCTGCAGCATACTTTCTGTATCACCGTTCTGCAGAAGAGTTATCCTGGTTTTTTCCTGATACTTTGTCACCCCTCAGTCATTTTGACACTCCTGTCAGAGTTGGTCAGGTCTCTCTTTCGATGCAGTCCATTCTCAATTCACCTTTCAGTTTTGTTTCTGATCATAGACTTTAGAATGTAAAACTTGTACTATTATTCAAAAGTCCTTGTGAGCGCACAAAAGAATAATGGTAGATTATGTTTAGGCTTTCCTGTTTTCAGTTTCTATTTTTGGTAGATTCTGGTGGGGTTTTTTCAGTGTTTTCAAGTGATTTCAATATGTCAAAAAAACAGTGGTTATCAGTAGTTACACATTTTCACGCCAGTAAAGACTAGAGAAACAGTTGTTTTCCGATGTTTTGGAACATTTTGCTTTTATTATTGCTTGCTTTCTGCACAGTATATAGACAGGTATATAGACAGTGCATGGTATGTAGACAGTGTAAGTCTAGTGTAAATGAGGTCCAGATAGATTTTTGCAATTTAAACTTATTTTAGTACACCACACATTACTTCTTCAGTTAGTCTTAGGTCATCTGCGCTAGCTCTTTTTTTCCCTTGTACACTTCTGTGAAAAGGCCATCTCAACATTAGCACTTAAGATGGGCAACGCCAAAACAGCCAGTACACAATTTGTTAACTCTGGCCATTGACATAGCTTTCCATGCCAAAACTGGTTCACTTGGACATTGCAAATCTCAGGGCAGGTTCTGCAACATTTGCGCTGGTCTGGGTGCTTCTGCCCTCAGAGTCATTAATGCGGTCAAAAATGAAGCAGCACTTTTGAATCTACGTAGAAAATTCCCCTTTACGGAAGAGATCTAGTACAGAGTACCACAGTGAGGTTTCATTGACTTCAAATGCCATTGGTGGTGAAGGGACATTTCTGTGCATCATTGCAAGCCATTCCTTATACATTCTAAAGTAAAAGTTCCTGAATTGCTCTTCACCGTTGCTTTACTTTCCAAGTGGCAATCACTCTAACATGTAACATGTTGAAGGGCCAAAGTCAATAAAGGTGTCGCCCAGCCCACTCTCAAGGAGATGTTTCACATCTACACCAATTATATTGAACACTTGGCAGACTCAGACTCTAGATTTTTTTATTATGTCCACTACAGCAGTTATGTTTCCTGTAAAAATCTAAGAAGGCAGTAGTGTGTACTTTTTTCACATCACTATCAATATGTGACCAAAGATCCTCACATTTCTTGCTTTTGGCATCATCACTCAGCCAAAATTCTGTAAACGTATGCCACATGGATAATATAGCATTCATAACCCCTTGGACTGCGAATGATCAGCTAAGGTACACAGTTGGGATGACTCTTTCTTTGATGCAAACCAAAGCACAAAATGATCAATATTTGCGTTTTAGTTCCTGTGCATAAGAAAACAGTGCACCAGAATGAACTAAAAAGTCAGTAGTATTCCTCATTAACGCTGAAGATTGTAAAGATGCTTTCAGCATACCATCTAACAAGTGGCAAGGATCTCTTACAGGGAAGCACTTCAGCTCAGGTATCAATTTTGACAAGTCATCACACCACTTATTCATATACATAGCTGAATCACAGCAAATACAAACAATATCACTCCATTCTTTGTTGAACTTGGAAAGAAATTTTTTTTGCAGAGCATTCTAAGTGACATTGCGTTCCATGTTTTCCAAATGTCTGGTGCCATGTTTTAACCACTATCCCAGATGCTTGGTGAAAGCTCTCTTTTCATATATACTTGTCACTATACCTTGCATTGAATGTTTAAAGCCTGAGGTGCTGGCAATTCGCTTACTATCAATACTGACTCGCTAGACACTGAAAGATGGTGTATTAAGGGTTTTTACCCATTCTCTGTGGGTAAATGTGATACCATATATTAGGAAAGATTCTTATGAAACCAGCCATTTTACCGATCAGTGAAAGAATCAAACGCAGCTAAATTATCAAATTTGATTTTGATATTTCCTGATTCTCTACAGTTTATAAAAAAATTAAACAAGACCTAAAACATGCGTCTAAACCCTGCATCTTTATACCAAAGACCACAAAACTGAAAAATACAAAAGGAAGAAGAAACAATATTTTAGTGGCATTCCTAAACAACAAAACTCAAGCAGAATAATGTTAGCCCAGACTGCTAACTTGTATAAAAAAGTTACATTGTATTGGCCCCTTACGGAAAAAAGGAAATTACTCTTTCACTCTCTTTTTCCTTTCTTTGAATGGCATTTAGTTTGTTGTTGTGCAGGTGTTTTTTCAGTGTTTATATGTTTTCACTGGTGAGGGCTATTTCTCTTTCAGTGGGGTTTTATCAGTTATTATAGGTTTAAACCTAAAACCGGACAGCCAAATTATGTTTAATCTTGTCCAAAACCCAGTTCTTTATTTTCTTCTTCAACAGAAACTAGCGACCAGTCCAAATATGTATTTTTCAAAAGAACAACCAAGTTTCATCTGTGTGAATATATGTGAAAAATGACTATCATGTGAGCCCACAGTGCTCTAAGTCACTTTCAAAAAATCAAATCCACCGATTACCGCATTGCAATGTTGGGTTGCTCAACTTTAACTTGAAACCTTGTTGTTCTGTTGAGAAAGACATATTAGGACTTTGACTGGGGACTAAAGGAAGGACACAGTTACCAGGAAGATATATTTCTGATTTGACCCAAGTGTGTTGATATTCGAAAAAAGCGTGCAGCTTTAGAGATTTGGTGTCATAGCCCTGATGAAGTCCAGTTGATGATGTCGGATGAAACATGTTGGTTAGTTTCTGTAGAAGAGGAAAATAAAGAACTGTATACTGTAACATTGTATTTGGGATTTCCCTTGAATTTGATGGGCAATAGTGTAATTACCCTTCCCTTCGTTTGAGCGCCTTAAAAATGTTAGTATCTACAATATGTTTACTTGGGATTAGCTGCACCAGCTTTTACTCTCGTCATCAAACAGTAACTTATACTTTTCTTTATTTCATTCTAAGGTCTTTCTAGGCTGCAAGGGATACTGTCTGTCCTATCAAAAGATCTTCACCTGCTTGTGGAGCTATGTGATGTCAGTGGGGATGTGGCAGCAGTGACTCACATTTGAAGCCTAGAACTTTTGTGAAATGGGCACCATGTTTAAAGTGCCAGATCTACAAACTTTTTGTTTAGAGAAAGTCCAAAGATGGAGTTTCTTTTCTCTAAACTAAATTCAAAAAGACTTTGAAGTGCAGGGAGTTTTCTCCCTGTGTTGGGGCCATTCTACACTTTCCTTTCCTCTGCCTAGCAGGTAAAATCAGTCACAGTTGCCTCGCCCTCAATAGGGTGGGACAATTGCCACTATGGCACGGTGGTCCTGGGATGGACAGGCCTCCAGGTCAGGAATTACCACTGGCAGAGCCAGCTGAGTCTCTTCTACCAGAGGCAACCCAGTGATTCTCCCACTTCTAGATGGTGTGGGCTGACCGTGGGTTTTGTGGTGCATGGAGATCACTGGTTTGTAGTGGTCTGTTCTAGCTTTACATTTTAATTTTTACAAATATTATTTACACCTAATCACAAATTTCCTTAAGTAGTTGTTCATACTAAGTAGAAAAACGCCCTTCCCCTCGATGGCCAGGTGCTCACAGTGGAAAGGAAACTTTGCTGCCCTGTTTATTTGTTTCTATGTATTTTGTAAATGTTCTGGAGTCATGTGACATAGGGTTTCACTGCTCATCACAGCTGTCCAATGACATCCGCGCGATGAGTGTAGAAGTGATGGGGTGAGGTGGAATACCTTGCACTCAATACGTTTCTGTGCCATTGAGGAACTTCAAACCTTCCCAGGACTTGTCAGATAGCTTCATATGATCGTTTGCTTGCTGTAGGGGATGGGTAGATGTGCGGCTGTTTAGACAGAGCAGGGCTCTCAAACCCCACACCCTTCTCCCAGTATGATCAAACATTGAAAATTATTAATTCTAAGGTTGGCAGGTCTTGAGTCTAAATGACTGACTCTGCTTTGGACATCTGTCACTTTTGTTTCTGTGGCCTCCAGAGCTCCCAGGGCCAGCTTGTAAGCTGGGAGAAAGCCTATTTGGTGATGGTTTGGACAATGCACTGCGAATCGCCAGAAGGAGTAACTGGCTAGGAGCAAATCTACTTTTTCAGAAATGCAGACACACAACTGGAAGCCAAATTTAGCAGGCCCACCAGAAAGTAAGGTACTGTGCTTGTTGTATGCTACTGTGGATGCCAACTGGGTGTCGCCAGGTAGAAGCCATAAAGCGCGTCTTGCCATTTCATTCCCATGCCTGCACCCCTGGTCTCAAAGGTCATGAAGGGTAAAAAAGGAACAGAAAGTAAACATTGCAATGTTTATATTGTGAAGTGTCCACTCCTTGCTCTTTCTGTAGTTTCTCAGCAACAAACAGGAGGCTCTTTTGGTTCTAGTGAAAGTGCAAGGGGTCAACAGCATGATTTCACCTGGGGGAGTCAAAGGGCTTGTGATGTCACTACTGCAATCTCTGCATTTCAGTGATGTAACAAAAAGTGGTATGGAGGAGAGTGAAATGGTCTGTGCTCTCACCTGTGGTCCCCAGCGGGCATACACATTGGTACCCGCTCACCAGGTCCTGGCAGCTACCTCCATTCTGGCATGGCAGGGACAGGCAGTCGTCGATGTCCACCGCGCACATCTGGCCCGTGTATCCAGGATCACAGACGCAGGAGAAGGCTCCAACACCATCCACACAGTGCCCATGGTGGCAAGATTTGTTCAAGCAGTCGTCAATGTTATCCTGGCAAAGGTGTCCGCTAAAGCCTTGGAGAGATCAAAAAGGGAAACATTGAGTGGGGTGAGCAGCAGGGATTGAATAAAGACAAGAGCTCGTAGGCTACCATCATAGTGCGAGCCATGTTTGGTTCAAACTTTATTAAATAATTAATAGAAGCTATTTCAATTTAAACATTGAGACAAACAAAATAGATTCCAACGTTTCACAATAAAAATCCCTTACTACAAACTTCTTGGACTGTTTAAAACCACAGCTTGCCATAAAAATAAAGCCAACTACATTCAAGTATTTAAAAACATGGAATGAATTTCACATGTTAATCTTTGCTGACCCTTCAGATTTTTGATATTTCGAGGTAACAGCATTCAACAATTCCCATACGCATTACGAAGTGAGCAGGCATTGCTTCTCCTCTACACCAGGGCTGTTTTAGCCCAAGGTCCTTCCTCAGCCAAAACATATGATTTGGCATCAGTCAACCCCATTGCTTCAGGTAATGGGGTTGTCTTTATCCTAGAAGGATTCTTGGCTCCACACCTACATTCATGCTAGGTACACTAAAGTACATCTAGTTAGGGTAGCATCGTAGGAGTATGCATTTTTACTGTCATGTATTTTTATACTTGCCTCTATTCATTGTTTTTAGCACTATGGTAGGAATCCACCATCCTTTTACTCTGTTGGTGCTTATAATCATTCATATCTGTTTCGGTTTAATGGTTGTTTCAGCACACCTATTTTACACTAGAATGACGCTGATTCAATAAATGCTTATTGAAAGACATCCCCATCATTTGTTCAGTGCATCTCTCTCTGAAACAAAGTGAGCACAAGTGACTGAGCGAAAAGTATTGCACTGTTTCCACGATCCCTGATGGGACAGGATTGTCATGTTAGATAGTTGCCAATAATTTTTCTATCCTTGGTAAGATGGGTTTCTAGTGGCACTTGAGCTAGCTGGTATACAGGCTGGCATACTCTGTCGGGGTGTCTGGAATCAGTCTGGATAACAATCCTGCAGTGTATGATGTCTAAACAAGCAGATCCTATATAGGTTTATAGGAACTACACAATACCATTGCACATTTATTCCATTACATGTCATAGCTTTTGGAGTAAAGAGCAGTGCTTAATAAAAAATAAGTAGGTGCCAGGGCCCTCGTCAGGAGGCCATGGCAGCTTGCCCCACCCATTTCCCCTGCCAGCGCTGCCAATGACAGTGTTAGCACTACGACTAACCATCACAAGTGTGCTATTTTAGACTTTTCCAGACCCCAAAACTATAAGGATTGCTTGGGCGACAGGTGCTAGTCATTTTCAATGCATATTGAATAATTAAACAGCTATTGATGTGCTGAACTCTAAATTAAATTTACAGTGACACCTTGTGGCAGACTGCCATGAGAGCCGGTGCCAAGCACCAGAAACCTCAGGCTCAAATTAAGCACTGGTAAAGAGCAAAGCAGATGTTCATGTATCACATGCTGATATAAGGAAAATGTGTTAGGAAAAGGGGGAAATGATGGAAGAAAGATATAAGGTTCATGAAGAATGGAAGGAGGAGGGATGGTGGAAGAATGGAAGGGAAAGGAAATGTTGGAAAGAGAATGGAAGGATGACAAGGAAAGAGACATATGGGCAGAGAATAGAAGGGTGAAAGGGGGAGGGGCGGAAGGACAGAGAACAGAAGGATTGAAGAGAAAGGGAAGGCTTGGCAGAGAATGGGAGGATGGAAGAGGAGAAAAGGATAGAAATAACAGAAGGATGAAAGGGGGGACGGATGGGCAGAGCACAAAAGGACTGAAGAGAAAGGGAAGGATGGACAGAGAATGGAAGTTTTACAGTAGCAGAGAACGGAATGGAAAAAAACTGGGCAGAGAATGGAAGGATGAAAGGGGAGAGGGGGATGGGTAGAGAACAATAGGATAAAAGGGGAAGGATGGGCAGAAAATAGAAGGAATGAAGAGAAAGGGAAGGGTGGGCAGAGAATTGAAGGGATAAATGGGCAGAGAATCGAAGGATGGAAAGGAAAGAAAAGCTGGACAGAGAATGGAAGGATGAAAGGGGAGGAAAGGATGGGCATAGAACAGAAGGATTGAACAAAACTTGAAAGGTAGGTAGCGATTGGAAGAATGAAAGGGGGACAGAAAGATGGGCAAATATTAGAAGGGTGGAATGGAAAGTGAAGGGTGGGCAGAGAATGGAAGGGTGGAAGCGAAGGCTGGGTAGAGTATGGAAGGGAAAAGGAAGGGTGGGCAGAGAATGGAAGGATGGAACAGAAAGGGAAGAATGGGCAGAGAATGAAAGAGGAGGGAAGGATGGGAAGACAATGGAAGGATGGACCGGAAAGCGAGGGTGGGCAGGGAATGGAGGGATGAAAGGGAAGGGAAGGGAGGGATGGAAGGGTGGGTAGGATGGATCCGGAATGAGTGAACATGCAAGAATGGGAAGAGTGGACACACACTCGAAGTGTTATGAAGAATAGGCAGATGGACAGGGATGGGCAGAATGGACACACAATGGCAAGAGAATGGAAAAATGGAAGGATCAGCAGAGAAAGGAATCATGGGCAGATAGTTGAGACTGACGGATACAAGATGGAAAGGGTGGATCATGGAAGGCCACATCTAACCCCGTTTGTCACCATGGTCACAGGTTCGTATTACAGCAAGTCCACTCAGAGTTTGCTAAGTTCCGAGGTCAATAAAAGGAGTAGAATTGAGTTAGGAAACAATAAACAAGTTACTGAGCATCAAGACACCTCAGGAGTTGACCAGTGAGTGTTACATATTCACTTGTTATGTCATCTTACGTCAATGGTTGGACAAGTAAAGATTGGATGGATAGGTGGAGAATCAAAGGAGGGATAGAGAGTAGCAGGGTGGAGATTCGAAGGATGAGTATTGACCTAAATATTGGGTGAGGAATATTTAAGGGTAAATGGGTATTAGAATGCCCCAAAACTGGAAGAATGGGTAGAGTGTGGAGGATTTGGGGAAAGTTGAAGGGTGGGTGAAGACTAGAAGGCTGGTAGGAGAATCAAAGGATGGTATTAAACGAAAGGATAGGTGGAGAACTTAAGGATGGGTATTGAGCAGAAGGATGGGTGTTGACTGTAAGGATTGATGGTTAATAAAATGAATATACACAAGAAGGATGGGAGGAGAGTAGAAAGGTGGTTGGAGAGTAGAAAGATGGGTGGAGAATTGAAGGGTGGCTATTAAACAGAAAGATTGATGTTGAACATATGGATGGATGCATACTTGAATGCACTTTCATAGAAAGGATGGGTGGGGGTTAGAACAATGGGTTGAGAGTAAACGGATGGGTGGAGAACCGAAGGACTGGTATTGAACAGAAGGATGGATGTTGAGTATATAAGGATGGATGGATAATAAAATGCGTAGACACTGGATGCACGGGTGGAGTGTAGAAGGATGGGTGGAGAATCGAAGGCTTGTTATTGAATGGAAGGATGGATGTTGAGTATATAGGAATGGGTGGATAATTGAATGTGCAGACCCTGGATGCACGGTTGGAGTGTAGAAGGATGGGTTGAGAATCGAAGTACTGGTATTGAACAGAAGGATGGATGTTGAGTATACATGGATCGGTGGATAATAGAATACATAGACACTGGATGCACAGGTAGAGTGTAGAAGGATGGGTGGAGAATCGAAGGACTGGTATTGAACGGAAGGATGGGTGTTGAGTATGTAAGGATAGATGGACAATAGCAAGCGCAGACTCTGGATGCACGGGTGGAGGGTAGGATGGGCGGCAAACTGGTCAGAGTATGGAAGGTCGGTGCATTATCCAATATTGGTGAATGGAAGGATGGGTAAATCATTGAAGGTTAGGCAGAGAATAAAAGGGTGGAGAGAGAATGGAAGGGTTGAAATGGAACTGTTGTACTATCTGCTGTGGACTGAGCCCTGCTGAAAGGCCCTCAGTCGCCATATACTTACTACAAAATGGTGGAATGGGCAGAGAATAGAAGGATCAAGAATGGAAGGATGATACTGATTAGAAGGCTGGTGGTGAATAGATATGTGAGTGGGGAATGACCGGGTAAGTGGATAACAGAAGATGGAATCTAGGCAGTAATCGAAAGGGTGGGCAGAGGAGGAAATCTAGGCAGTAACGGAAAGGGTGGGCAGAGGATGGAATCTGGGCAGTATTTATTTATTATTAAACTATTTGCACATTTAATTAAAACCATTGTAATGGTGGTACCTTCAATACATCCTTGGAAGCAGAGGTCATACTGCCATCACATTTAAAAATCATTGGTCATAAAAGACATTCTTGCACAGTGACCTTATTACAAATAAAAGCGTTAAACTCAGCAATAAAATGAATAAAGTGACTTAGTGTGGTGATAAAACTCTGGGGCATGCTATAAAGTAATCAATTATGAGTTTTTGAGGAGCGAAGACCAGTTTGGGAGGGGCTCTATGAGGGGAAAGTACATCTTCCAGGATTCTCACATATTTTCTGCACCTTGCAAGCCTTTGAGTGTCTGTTAATGTGAAACAAAAGTGCAGATGTCTCCAAGCATGTGTAAGTGCCCCTCTTTTGGTATAATGAGTTCAGAAGAAATCTCCTGGGGGCATCAAAAGAAGGACAGCAGCACAAAGGATGGAACCATTATTCAGACCTATAGTTGCATAACCTGCAGGCCCCCTCCTCTCTACATGGGGCCCTTTGGTTAAAATCGATGGTTCGCAGGCCTAGAAGGCGCATAAACATAATATTCATGCGAGCAGCAAGATTAACCCCTTCAGCGCGGCGCGAATTTTCGCGCTGTGCGGAAGGTTCTAAGAAACGGGTGTGGCCGTGACGGAACGGTTCCGTCATAAGCACAGCCCAACCGGCGCTCATGGCGGAACCGCTCCATCATGATCACCGAAGAGGTTAAGCAGTCTGAAAGGTATGGTTGCTGTAGGCCTGGGAAATATGAGTTAATCTGAACAGAGAGAATAGTTGACCATTTTAATGTCCGGAAGTCCAGCTGGTAGGAGAATTGTCTCGCCAGCTTGTTTATGGACCTTTTCCAAACTGCGCAGGAAATCGAGTTTGATTTTAGCGCTGATTCATCAATTTGTAGGGATCTTATGGCCTTTTCATGTGTCGGTGCCATGGATTCCAAGGACTCGCAGAGATTTCTTGTAGACAAGCTTTGAGGGTGTTGTCTGGGGCTTTTAGTACATTTATGGAGTACTTCAAGGTAACTGCTTCACATGAAAGAGACTGTGTTATGAGGCCCAGCTCGAGTCACAATCTTGCCCTGTGTGTACATTTAGGGAGTTGAAAAATGTGTTTGTAATTCATGTTCTGGGCGTGGTCAAGGCTAGCCGCGCATGCTTCGGGAAGAAGGGTAGCTTTTATCACCTTCAGTATGGCTCGGCTGAGGGGTTGCTCAGACTCTGATTGAGACGGGTCAGGCTGTATGTTATAACTCCGGATCTTTTCTTCAGGGTGGCTGGGTGGGCTGATGGCCTGGAGGACTCGCTAAACCATACACCCAGGTAGTTATACTTCGGTGTCGATTTGATCTTCGCAGACCCAATGATCCACATTAAAAATGTCTTTTTTGGCAGTAGCCAAAAATCAGGACCTTGGTTTTGTCCTGATAAATTTTAGGGCATTAACTTTATTATATATGTCGCGCTCACTCAGGGCGTGTTGAATGCCAGGTTTGGCGTGATCCATTATGACGATGTCATCAGTGTATTGTAAAATGTGCAGTTTCGGTTTCGATTGGCCCAGTTGAGGCGGAAGCAGGCTGCTGTGCTCCAAGAATCACCCAAGGTCGGCGGTATAGAGATTAAACAGGAGGGGTGGCAGAACGCATCCTTGCTTCAGGCCGTCTGTGGTGGAAAGTTTTGCAGAGATAGTCGAAGGGCCTGTTCTCACTTGATACCCATGCATTCTTGTGCAAGGAGATGAGGGCTACGAGCAGATCCCCTGGGATCCCCCCGGCGTCTAGTTTCCACCAGAGTGTTGCGAGACACTTTATCAAATGCAGCACTATCATCTATGAAGCAGCAGAAAAGAGGAAGAATCTGGGCAGTAATGGAAAGGGGTGGGCAGAGGATGGAATCTAGGCAGTAATGGAAGGGGTGGGCAGGAGATGGAATCTAGGCAGTAATGGAAGGGTGGGCAGAGGATGGAATCTAGGCAGTAAGGGAAGGAGTGGGCAGAGGATGGAATCTAGGCAGTAATGGAAGGGGTGGGCAGAGGATGGAATCTAGGCAGTAATGGAAGGGGTGGGCAGAGGATGGAATCTAGGCAGTAATGGAAGGAGTGGGCAGAGGATGGAATCTAGGCAGTAATGGAAGGGGTGGGCAGAGGATGGAATCTAGGCAGTAATCGAAGGGGTGGGCAGAGGATGGAATCTAGGCAGTAATGGAAGGGGTGGGCAGAGGATGGAATCTAGGCAGTAATGGAAAGGGAGGGTGTTGGACAGGCCACATGAAGGGCTCGCTCCCTCCCCGCCCGACAGGGCCCGGGCACCGGCTCTCCAGGTGCTACCCACAGAAGCAACTCGCAAACCGTCCCCTACGGGACTCCTGCTCCCGGACATCTCTGTATTACTGGCCCGGGCCACCATCAGCACCATTGCCCGGGCCGGCCGCCATCTTGGACACTGCACCACGAGGCCGCGTGGCCTCAACTCGACCCCAACCCTGGGCCTGGCCAGGCCCCGACATCCCGGCACCACCATCCACCAGGAGGTGAACGGACCACTTGGCAGGTCAATGGGAGGAAGAAGTGTCGATGGCTCTCCCCCGCCAGGTGCCGATCGCCCCCAGCCTCCCCGGGCACTGGCTCCACCCCCCTGCTGGGTGTCTGGACTCCCTCATCCCGGACCTCCCGACCTCCAAGTGCGAGGGTCCGGACATCAAAGGGCGCCAGACCTATAACTGGGGCAGCTCCAGAGCAGGAAGGCAGTTGTATCCTGGAGTCGAGAGACACCGAGAAGAACTCATCCTTGACGGACTGCTGGCGCTGCCGCAGCCCTGCCTTGTGAGCTGTCGTCCTGCCGCTGGCGCTGCCGCGGCCCTCTGCAATCCACCATCTTCGTTGGGACCTGCTGGCGCTGCCGCGACCCGTTGTAACTACCATCTTCGTTGGGACCTGCCGGCGCTGCCGCGACCCGTTGTAACTACCATCTTCGTTGGGACCTGCCGGCGCTGCCGCGACCCGTTGTAACTACCATCTTCGTCAGGACCTGCTGGCGCTGCCGCGGACCGTTGCCACCTTCGACCACTCCGGGATCTGCTGGCGCTGCCGCAACCCGTCCTTCAAGAACGCCGAGCTCGAGGATTGTGAGCTACCCGTCATCTCATCGTAACCACCAGATTGGTAATAAGACTGTCCCGCTACCCCTTTCCCATCCAAGAGACTAGAATCGAGGGGACCCCTGAGTCCAGACCTCCTTGTACCATTCTACCGTACTTCAAGATTGCTTATAAAGAACGTTAAATCTTATCCTTGTGTGGTGCCTATTCTGTGGGGGGGAAGTTACTTGTCTGTACGATCGCTGGAGACGGCTCTCCCCGGAGACCTCTCCCCTTGTCTTCGGCCGACCCTCCAGGTCCCGTCTAACAGCGGCTGTGAATTGTTGATCGACCACCCTATACAAACAATCGGAACGGGACCCCGAGCAATCTTCCACGTCCCAGAGGTACTTAGCGCTTCATTACTATTCTAGTGAACTAGCTCAACGCTACTTTCCCTGTATTGCAAACAACTCATGGTACATATGTCTTCCACGTTCACAGCCTTCACATAAAAAGCGCCTCGTCATGATGGCTCCCTGACGACTCCCATTTTGCACGCAGCCCCTTTGGATTAAACAACACTTGATGCAGGTATATTTCTTTATCTGTACACCCCTATAGATGACTGCAGGTTTGTTATATATTACTAACCATAGGCTAACTCTTTGTCCACAGCAACCCCCGTGACCTAACACTGAATACACACAGGTAGGAGGCTATGCTTGGCTTTGTTGGTCGCTGTTCTCACTCTGTAAACGTAAAGTTACTAAAGGAAATTTTTTCCTTTTTTCAGATTCTCTGGTCCTGATGAGAATCGGACAAAGGGTCCGATTCGAAACGCGTCGACCTTGTGTACCTTTTGTTGTTTTAGGTTTTTCGGTCAGAAAGGAATTGTATATATTATGCCTGTCATACAATTGCTGTGATATTAAGTATTTTTCAACATTTTTAGTGTTATTTCTGATTTGCTCTTGACTTTGCTTGCCTGACCTCGTTGATCTCTTTGCTTGTCTTATTTCACATGCACAATGTTGATTATGGTATGGAAGGAATGCGAGTGTGAATGTGGAATGACTGATGCATGAAAGATTGTGTTCACAACACGGACTGCCTGTCCTACTTTGTAATTTATTCTGCTCATCTTCTGTTTGTCTTTCTATATATATACATATAAATACACAAAGTATCTTGCCATTGTTTGTTTGTCTGTACAAAAAAATAAGGCATTTCAAAAATATATATAAATAAATATAATTGATTTATTTCAAAAGCCGACTAGCAATTGAGTCATTGTTAGTCTGGTTCCCAATTGAGTTGTTTTCTGTGAAATCAGTCACAGTATTTGCACTTCTTTTGTTTATTCTAGACCTATAACTGGGGCAGCTCCAGAGCAGGAAGGCAGTTGTATCCTGGAGTCGAGAGACACCGAGAAGAACTCATCCTTGACGGACTGCTGGCGCTGCCGCAGCCCTGCCTTGTGAGCTGTCGTCCTGCCGCTGGCGCTGCCGCGGCCCTCTGCAATCCACCATCTTCGTTGGGACCTGCTGGCGCTGCCGCGACCCGTTGTAACTACCATCTTCGTTGGGACCTGCCGGCGCTGCCGCGACCCGTTGTAACTACCATCTTCGTTGGGACCTGCCGGCGCTGCCGCGACCCGTTGTAACTACCATCTTCGTCAGGACCTGCTGGCGCTGCCGCGGACCGTTGCCACCTTCGACCACTCCGGGATCTGCTGGCGCTGCCGCAACCCGTCCTTCAAGAACGCCGAGCTCGAGGATTGTGAGCTACCCGTCATCTCATCGTAACCACCAGATTGGTAATAAGACTGTCCCGCTACCCCTTTCCCATCCAAGAGACTAGAATCGAGGGGACCCCTGAGTCCAGACCTCCTTGTACCATTCTACCGTACTTCAAGATTGCTTATAAAGAACGTTAAATCTTATCCTTGTGTGGTGCCTATTCTGTGGGGGGGAAGTTACTTGTCTGTACGATCGCTGGAGACGGCTCTCCCCGGAGACCTCTCCCCTTGTCTTCGGCCGACCCTCCAGGTCCCGTCTAACATTGGTGGCAGCGGCGGGATCCGAACCAACGCGTAATCGTACAGAAAGCAACTCACCCCACGACTAAACCACAATGCCGGCCCAAGAGAGCGGGTCTACAGAGAAATTCCAAATGGACAAGCTGGAAGAGTACAACCATCGAGAATTAAAACAATTTTGTATGGAACTGGGCATTGCTACCACCGGTCTGAGCACAAAAGATGACTTTAAACACGCCCTAGAATCATGGGCAGAGGCAAACCCCGCTGGTCCCCGGGACCAACGCGTCGAAGCACCGGAAACCAACCCCGCTCCTTCCGAGGAAAGGAGAACGGGTCTCTCCCGGGAAGAGATCCAAGAGCGAGAGAAAAACAGACTGCATGAACTAGAGTTGGCACGGCTCAAAATGGATGGAGAACTAAAACTGGCGGAACAAAAATTGAACCTAGAACACTTACGGCTCCGAGAAGAGCGGGAGGAAAAACAGAGACAAAGAGAGCTGGAAGAAAAAAGACTGGCATATGAACACGAGCGCAAACTAGCAGAAATAGAACTACGTAAGCAAGGCAAGGACCTGGGGGTGCCCGAGCAACCACGCACCCCAGGAACTTCAGAACCAAAGGTCCACATTCCCAAAGATGTCGTCCGAGAGTTCTACCGAAACGACGACATACAGCAGTGGTTCAAGGCCTATGAGATCGCCATGGCCTCTCACCGGATCGATCGAAGTGACTGGGGAGCCGGTCTATGGGGGAGGTTCGTCAATGAAGGCCGTGATGCCCTGTTACAGCTCCCGGATCACCAAATGACGTCCTATGATCACATGAAGGCCGCCCTCCTCACTCGATATGGGCTGACACCCGAAATGTACCGCCAGAGGTTCCGCGACTGTACCCGAATCCCGGGTACAACTTGGGTGGAATACGTGAACTATTTCAGCCGAGCCCTCGAGGGGTGGATCAAGGGGAGCAACGTAACGACCTACGAGCAGCTTTTTAACCTTGTTGTGTGGGAGCACCTCTCCAATAACTGCTTTGTCGAGCTCAGGCAGCAACTCCTCGACAGTAAAATGACTGATCCACGGCAGCTCGCCGCCGAGGCTGACCGATGGGAGAGCACCCGAGTGGGCCAGGGTGGCCCGAACGAGCAGAACAGGAACAACCAAGGCCATCACCGCCCCCGAGGAGGAGGAGGAGGCCAGGGCCGGGGGAAAGACACCGTCCCGGCCGCTCCCGCCACCAGCACCCCGCCCCCGGCCAACAGGGGCAACCCCCCGATGCGCCCGGGGTCCAGAGCCAATGTCACGTGTCAGCGATGCCAGCGAGTCGGTCACTACGCCAATGACCCGAACTGTCCACAGAACCAGACTCCGAGGCCCCGCCAGGTAGCAGCCGCCGCCCTCGGAGAAGAGCACGTCTCCGAGGACCAAGAAGAGTACGGACACGAGCAACAAGAATGGGAGCCGGCCGCCATGGTCCTGGCGTGCCTGGGAGGGAGAGACATGGTCCCGCGGGCTCCCCTACCCGCCAACACCAGAAAGTATAGTCAGTGGGTGAGCATCAATGGGCGCAAGGCCGAAGCCCTACGTGACACAGGGGCCAGTGTGACGGCCGTCCGCTGTCACCTGGTGACCCCCGAGCAAATAATACCGAACATTCTCTGCCCCGTCCGGTCAGCCGACAATTCAGAGAGCATGTGTCGGATGGCCTGCGTCCCCTTCGAGTGGGGAGGAGTATCCGGCATGCTGAAGGTGACGGTCCGCGATGATGCCCCCGTGGACTGTCTCCTGGGGAACGATCTCGAGAGTTCCCCATGGGCCGCCGTAGAAAGAAGAGAACACCTGGGGATGTTGGGCCTTCCGGACTGGGCGTGCGTAACCACCCGGTCCATGGCGGCCCGCGCCATCCCCCAACCAGAAGAACCCGAATGGCCAGCACCTCCCCCCTCGATCGCTCCAGTGGAGGACGCCGACACCGTTGAACTCGCTCAGCCCCAGGATCTCCCAGACCTGGCTCAGTGGCGTCAAGAAGGGGGACCGACACAGGAGCAATTCCGTCAAGAACAGAAGACATGTCCCTCCCTCGAGGGACTACGCCAACAAGCCCTCGCCCAGAGCGCGGGAGATACCGCCGGGGCCCACTGGATCTATTGGGACAATGATCTATTGTACAGTGAACAGAGAATCGCCGAGTTGGGGGCCAGTCGAGTGTTAGTGGTGCCCCTCCGTTTTAGAGACTTCCTGCTGAACTTGGCCCACGATGTCCCCCTGGCCGGACACTTGGGTCAGGACAAAACCTACAACCGCCTGGTGACCCACTTTTACTGGCCCAAAATGAGAAATGACGTACTCAACCACTGCCGGTCTTGTCCCACTTGTCAGGCCAGTGGAAAGAGCGGCCGCAAACTCAAGGCACCCCTGCAGCCCTTTCCAGTGGTTACCACCCCGTTCGAAAAAGTGGGAATAGACATTGTGGGGCCCCTGGACCCCCGAACAGCACAAGGACATCGTTTTATCCTGGTACTGGTGGACCATGCCACCCGCTATCCCGAGGCCGTCCCCCTTCGAACTGTAACCGCACAGGTGGTCGGCCGAGCCTTAATGGGGATCTTCTCCCGAGTGGGCTTCCCCCGGGAAGTCGTCAGCGACAGAGGCACAAACTTAATTTCGAAATACATGAAATCCCTCTCGCAGCAGTGCGGGGTCACCTACCGATTCACAACCCCCTATCACCCCCAGGGGAACGGACTGGTTGAGCGGTTCAACCGTACACTCAAGGGAATGATTATGGGGTTAGAAGAGCCCCTCCGCCGCCAGTGGGATGTGCTCCTCCCGTGCCTCCTCTTCGCCTACCGAGAAGTCCCTCAGAAGTCCCTCGGCTTCAGCCCCTTCGAACTCTTGTACGGGCAACCTGTTCGAGGGCCCCTCAGCCTAGTCAAGGAAGGTTGGGAGATGGCCCCCCTGAAAACCCCTCCAGACGTCTACAAGTACCTCCTGACCCTCCGCAATCAGACCAGGCGGTTCCGAGAAATCGCCAAAGCCAATCTTGAAGCCAGTCAGGAGGACATGAAGAAATGGTACGATCAGAACGCCTCCTCCATAGAGTTCGTACCTGGCCAGCAAGTATGGGTGATGTCCCCCACTGAACCTTGTGCCCTGCAAGATAAGTGGACGGGGCCCTTCAAGGTGGTCGAGCGCAAGAGCCCCGTCACCTATCTCATCGACATGGAATCTTCCCGGAACCCCCTCCGGGTCCTCCACGCCAACAGACTCAAGCCTCACTTTGTACGCTCGGAGCTCAGCCTATTGATGGCTACAGACAGTGGAACGGAAGAAGACTCCGAGCCCCTCCCTGACCTCCTGAGGGCACGTGAAAAAGATGGTTCGGTAGACGGGGTCCGGCTGTCAGATGCCCTGACCTCAGAGCAGCGCCAAGACTGTCGGGCTCTCCTGCTGCAGTTCGCAGCCCTCTTTTCCCTCACCCCAGGGGTCACCCCCTGGTGCCTGCACGACGTGGACACGGGGGACAGTCCCCCCATCAGACATCGGGCGTACCGCGTGCCAGATCGGGTACGTGCCTGCATCCAAGACGAAGTCTCCAAGATGCTCACCCTCGGAGTCATCGAACCCTCGGACAGCCCCTGGGCCAGCCCAGTCGTACTGGTCCCCAAAGCTGCTGCCCCCGGCACCACCCCTGAGCTCCGATTCTGTGTTGACTATCCGGGTCTGAACGCTGTCACCCGAACCGACGCTCACCCCATTCCCCGAGCAGATGAGCTGATCGACCGCATGGGGGCTGCCCGCTACCTCAGCATCTTCGACCTGACAGCAGATTACTGGCAGATCGGCCTCACCCCCAGGGCTCAAGAACGATCCGCTTTCTCCACCCCGGATGTCCACTACCAATTCAAAGTGATGCCATTCGGCATGAAAAATGCTCCAGCCACTTTCCAGCGACTGGTGAACCAGGTATTGGCGGGCCTCGAAGATTTCAGCGCCGCCTACCTGGACGATATCGCAGTGTACAGCCGCCACTGGTCAGACCACCTCAACCACCTCCGAGAGGTCCTGCAGGCCCTCCAACAGGCCGGCCTCACAATCAAGGCCAGCAAATGCCAGATCGGCCAGGGGTCCGTGACCTACCTCGGACACCAAGTGGGGAGCGGTCTGGTGGCCCCCCTCCAGCTCAAGATCGCTGCCATCCAGTCCTGGCAGCCACCCATCACCCAAACCGAGGTCCGAGCCTTCTTGGGGCTCACCGGGTACTACCGGCGGTTTGTGAAGGACTACGGCAGCATTGTGGGGCCCCTCACGGCACTGACATCCAAGAACCAACCAAAAAGAGTCAACTGGACTCCTGACTGTCAAGCGGCCTTCGAGAAGCTGAAGGCCGCCATGTGCACCGCCCCTGTGCTCCAGGCTCCCGACTACAGCCGAGAGTTCATCGTCCAGACTGATGCCTCCGACCATGGCATTGGGGCCGTCCTCTCCCAACTGAACCCCGAGGGAGTCGACCAACCAGTGGCCTTCATCAGCAGACGCCTACTGGACCGGGAACAGCGCTGGAGCACCATCGAGAGGGAGGCCTTCGCAGTAGTGTGGGCCCTCAAGAAGCTCCGGCCCTACCTCTTCGGTACCCACTTTCGGGTGCAAACAGATCATCGCCCCCTGCAATGGTTAATGCAGATGCGGGGGGAGAATCCCAAGCTATTGCGATGGTCCATCTCCCTGCAGGGGATGGACTTCACTGTGGAGCACCGCCCTGGCCAGGATCACGCCAACGCAGATGGCCTGTCACGCTTTTTCGGCCTCGACGTGGAAAGTCCCCAAAAAGATGGGTGTCTCTCCCCGCCTTCAGCTGGGGGGGACGCATGTTGGACAGGCCACATGAAGGGCTCGCTCCCTCCCCGCCCGACAGGGCCCGGGCACCGGCTCTCCAGGTGCTACCCACAGAAGCAACTCGCAAACCGTCCCCTACGGGACTCCTGCTCCCGGACATCTCTGTATTACTGGCCCGGGCCACCGTCAGCACCATTGCCCGGGCCGGCCGCCATCTTGGACACTGCACCACGAGGCCGCGTCGCCTCAACTCGACCCCAGCCCTGGGCCTGGCCAGGCCCCGACATCCCGGCACCACCATCCACCAGGAGGTGAACGGACCACTTGGCAGGTCAAGAAGTGTCAATGGCTCTCCCCCGCCAGGTGCCGATCGCCCCCAGCCTCCCCGGGCACTGGCTCCACCCCCCTGCTGGGTGTCTGGACTCCCTCATCCCAGACCTCCCGACCTCCAAGTGCGAGGGTCCGGACATCAAAGGGCGCCAGACCTATATAGCCTATACGGGGACATCATAAATGTGGCACCTGTGTGTGTTGCGACAAAACGATTGAGGGTGACGTCTTTTCGCACAATGGTGTTTTTTGGAGGCACCAGACATTCACTAATTGTAAATCTAAAAATGTTGTCTACGGAATCTTATGCCTCTGCCAAAAATTGTATGTTGGCAAAACATCTCAGGAAATCAGGCAGCGCATCAGCCAACATAAATCAAGAGTGAGAAAAGTTGTTGCAAATGCACCACTTGTCAATCATTGGACTGCTGCTGGACATACGGAACAGGACATCAAATGGACTGTGTTATCAAAGGTGGATCTAGACATAAGGGGCGGCGACATCGAAGAAAAACTGTGTCAACGTGAAGCTACCCTTATCCTAAAATTCGATACGGTCCTTAATGGGCTAAATGAACTCTCTGAAGTCTCTCGAGTGCTCTAAAAAACAACGCGATTCACCTCATTTTCACTTTGCAACTACAACTCCCATAACTCTCCTTGAGACCATGTGACTGAAATCTCGCGCACTGTATGCCTTCATTCAATGGTCCTGCTTGAACCCAGAACATGAACACCGGCTTGCTGAATACTAAGAGACACCCCGGTTTACGCTGCGAGAGGAGTTCACACAAGGTAACACTGCTATGCGGTTTTTGCGCGACGTTTAGTTATATTTTTTAATTTCCGAGCGTAAGAACTAACGCGCGCTTCCCGGTTCCTTTTCAGCCAGCGGCTGTGAATTGTTGATCGACCACCCTATACAAACAATCGGAACGGGACCCCGAGCAATCTTCCACGTCCCAGAGGTACTTAGCGCTTCATTACTATTCTAGTGAACTAGCTCAACGCTACTTTCCCTGTATTGCAAACAACTCATGGTACATATGTCTTCCACGTTCACAGCCTTCACATAAAAAGCGCCTCGTCATGATGGCTCCCTGACGACTCCCATTTTGCACGCAGCCCCTTTGGATTAAACAACACTTGATGCAGGTATATTTCTTTATCTGTACACCCCTATAGATGACTGCAGGTTTGTTATATATTACTAACCATAGGCTAACTCTTTGTCCACAGCAACCCCCGTGACCTAACACTGAATACACACAGGTAGGAGGCTATGCTTGGCTTTGTTGGTCGCTGTTCTCACTCTGTAAACGTAAAGTTACTAAAGGAAATTTTTTCCTTTTTTCAGATTCTCTGGTCCTGATGAGAATCGGACAAAGGGTCCGATTCGAAACGCGTCGACCTTGTGTACCTTTTGTTGTTTTAGGTTTTTCGGTCAGAAAGGAATTGTATATATTATGCCTGTCATACAATTGCTGTGATATTAAGTATTTTTCAACATTTTTAGTGTTATTTCTGATTTGCTCTTGACTTTGCTTGCCTGACCTCGTTGATCTCTTTGCTTGTCTTATTTCACATGCACAATGTTGATTATGGTATGGAAGGAATGCGAGTGTGAATGTGGAATGACTGATGCATGAAAGATTGTGTTCACAACACGGACTGCCTGTCCTACTTTGTAATTTATTCTGCTCATCTTCTGTTTGTCTTTCTATATATATACATATAAATACACAAAGTATCTTGCCATTGTTTGTTTGTCTGTACAAAAAAATAAGGCATTTCAAAAATATATATAAATAAATATAATTGATTTATTTCAAAAGCCGACTAGCAATTGAGTCATTGTTAGTCTGGTTCCCAATTGAGTTGTTTTCTGTGAAATCAGTCACAGTATTTGCACTTCTTTTGTTTATTCTAGACCTATAACTGGGGCAGCTCCAGAGCAGGAAGGCAGTTGTATCCTGGAGTCGAGAGACACCGAGAAGAACTCATCCTTGACGGACTGCTGGCGCTGCCGCAGCCCTGCCTTGTGAGCTGTCGTCCTGCCGCTGGCGCTGCCGCGGCCCTCTGCAATCCACCATCTTCGTTGGGACCTGCTGGCGCTGCCGCGACCCGTTGTAACTACCATCTTCGTTGGGACCTGCCGGCGCTGCCGCGACCCGTTGTAACTACCATCTTCGTTGGGACCTGCCGGCGCTGCCGCGACCCGTTGTAACTACCATCTTCGTCGGGACCTGCTGGCGCTGCCGCGGACCGTTGCCACCTTCGACCACTCCGGGATCTGCTGGCGCTGCCGCAACCCGTCCTTCAAGAACGCCGAGCTCGAGGATTGTGAGCTACCCGTCATCTCATCGTAACCACCAGATTGGTAATAAGACTGTCCCGCTACCCCTTTCCCATCCAAGAGACTAGAATCGAGGGGACCCCTGAGTCCAGACCTCCTTGTACCATTCTACCGTACTTCAAGATTGCTTATAAAGAACGTTAAATCTTATCCTTGTGTGGTGCCTATTCTGTGGGGGGGAAGTTACTTGTCTGTACGATCGCTGGAGACGGCTCTCCCCGGAGACCTCTCCCCTTGTCCTCGGCCGACCCTCCAGGTCCCGTCTAACAGAGGGCAGGAAAAGGACGGAAATATTGTGAAGGGGTGAGCAGATGGAAAAGAATGAACAAAATGCATGGCGAGGAAAACAAAATAGTTAAAAAAACACATTTCTATACAAAGACAACCAAAACATGTGTTATAAAGAACCACGAGCAGAAAATAAAACAAATCCAGTTAGAACATAACATTTCTACAAATCTTTTTAAAAAATCTTCAAATAGCTGCCATAATGTCCATCTCTTGCAGAGTCCATACAGATGTAAAAGCAGTTACATGTACCCTTCTGCCGTACTTGAAAAGCAGAGCTGCCATCGGCTGCGTTCTGGAAATGCAGAGCTTCCGACGGAAAACATATACACAACCTGCTAGGACTTTTGAGAACTCAACCACAAGTTTCCTTGTAGTTACAGGCTAATTTGGAGACGAGTCTAAGTGATTAAGACCTAAACCAAACCAGGCCCTTCATAGTAAACAAAGCATGAATTTAGCAGGCACTCTGGTTAGATTAAACCGAAAGCCTCTATTAACTTGATTCCTTCTAAGTGGACATTTTAATGTAGATAACATCATTTGTAGAAGAGATATTGTTCCAGGTCGCTTATCAAGATTGAGGCTTGAAAGGAAATGAAAATGAGGCACCGTTCTTAAACAAATTAAGAAATAGCGCGACTCTCTGCCTGCCCAACTCGAATCACTGAAAGAAACGTCTGAAAGAGCAAATTCTTGTCAAGCGAAAGAGAAATGTCCCTCCTACTTCAAGCTTCGGGTTATTGTATTGTAGATCTAAGATTAACACTAACATCTAGGATAAGCGGTGGACAACCATACAAAACAGCTGTCAATGCTTTGGATGTCTGCCCTAAGGATAAGTGTGACAGGGGACCATAAACAGAGGAGAGTAAGAGCCTTCCTTGGAGTTCGGTGGACAAGGTGCTCCATCACAAACTTGGCAGGGTGCCTGGCCGGCCAAACTCTTGGGGGCAGATTACAATAACTGGTGCATCCCTGCAGATCAGCAGTGATGCGCCAGTTATTTTGCGTGACGTTAGGAACCCCTTGCGCCTCCATGGGTGTGCCGCATTTACAATACGGTGCACCGTGGCGCAAGGAGAGACAGATGTGTGACGCATCTGTCAGCGTATAGGTGACGCAGTGCTGGAGTTGTGTCTCAAGTGAAACGCAACTCCAGGACTGCTCAGGGGCATCCTATACTTGCGATGCTGCATCACTCTTTACGCCTGCATGTAACAGACGTATGGTTTTGATGCAGCATAGATGTAAAAGGGACTCAGTGAAATCTTGTAGATGCGTCACTTTTATGGGGCTTCCTTGCGATGGAACACCGATCCTGCATTATACCTGACACAGGTATAATGTAGCGCAGGGCTTTACAATGTGACGCATCTCAATAGATGCGTCATGTTGTAAATCTGTTGCATAGTAGCGCATGGTTTATGACGCCGCTGCAGTCACAGAAGTGACGCAACGTTGTCGTAAAGATGACGCAAGGGACTTTTAAATCTGCCCTTTGGTTCGCCAGATTTATTGAGAGTCGGGCAAACCGCTGTGCTTCTGCTGCCCGAGCCTCCTCTCGCTCCACCAGCTGAAATCCTAGACCAACAGGGCCATGGACATTAGGCCATCTGTTTAAGCACGTTTAACCATCTGTCCTATCAAGGGAAGGCATTCTGGTGTGCCTTTGTCCCGCTCAGGACCGCCATGGAAAGCCTGGTGGTCCCAAAAAGGACAACACACAAATGACTTTTACACGTTGGGATACACCTCCCAGTGTGTCAGAGACATTTAATTTCTGTTTTTGAATAATAAGCTTTCGCTTTGAGAGTTTTTATTTGAAAAACTAAACCCTATACTGTGTCGGCGGATTGAAATGGCACCCGTACAGCAAAGTAAGTGTCTATTTTGGAGCCGGTGTGATGGTGACCGCTCTAAAGGCACAGAGAACTCTGGGCCTGAATTAGAGTTCAGCGGGTGGGTCACTACATCACAAACATGACAGATATACCGTCCGCCGTATTACTGGTGCCATAGGTCATAATGCATTTGTAAAACGACAGACTGTCACATTTGTAAAGAAATATACAGTCTGCCAAATCTAAATCATGCCCTCTGTCTGTCTGGTGGAGAACTCTAAATACGTTGAGTTGTAGATCACCTGGGAATGGAGTGAAGACAGCCAGGTACTAAATAAGGCCCTATATGGCCTCAAATCACTCACTAATTAAACAGCAGTTTTAGATGTACATTTCCAATCAGGTTTCTAGTTTAGGTCACCCATGAATAACACTCTGTGATACGTGTGTTGCTTGACAAATGCATAATGATGAAAAGAGAACAAGAATATATTATTACAAATGGGAGAAACAGGGTGGACGAAAGAAGGACACTTGCGAAAAGAGAACAAGATTATATTATTACAAATGGGAGACACAGGGTGGACGCAAGAAGGATGCTGGGTGGACGTAGGAAGGATGCATGGTGGACACAGAGCAGGTGTAGTCAGTTAAGGAAGCAGAAGGACAGTTTCATCACTTACCTTCCGAGCAGTCGCAGGTGAATGTGCCCACCCCGTCCATGCACCGTCCTCCATTAAGGCAGGGGGTGCTGGCGCACTCATCTATGTTATTCTCACATAGGGAGCCATTGAATCCTGAGAGGAAGGAACAGCAAGTGTCATAAACCAAAGGAGTTCAAGGACTTGGTGTGTGACCATCCAGTTGAGAATGGCGTCATCTGCTTGCCCCCCCACAAGTATTTAATCTAGCCTAAGCCTACTCTCCTGCACATACCCCTGCTTTAGTTTCTCATCAGACCCCCTTACACTGCCTCTAATTTATTGATGGGCCTCAGCAGTTTTACAATGACATTTACACCAAAACAACTATACATGAAAGCAGGTATGTCCAATTGTAGCCCATATTATAATTGTACGGAATTAGGACCCACGTCAATCCCATCGGAACAAACCAGAAACCTACAATTTATCCTGGACAACAAACTCACCATGGCACCGCGGGAAAATGCTGTCACTTCCTCTTGCTTCCTCACCTTACGAATGCTATACAAGATCTTCAAGTGGTTACCCCAAATCGACCAGAGGAGCCATCACTCAATCCATCATCACAAGCAGGCTAGTATATGGAAGCACACTCTATGCCGGAATTCCAACCCACCTCAAACAGAGACTGCAGACCATTTAGAACACCGCCGCCCGACTCATCCTCTACCTCCCTCGCCACACCAACATCTTGCCTCACTTCAGAGAGCTCCACTGGCTCCCCTTTCAGAAACGCTGCTAATTAAAGCTGCTCACCCACGCATTCAAGGCCCTGCACAACACTGGACCTGCCTACCTCAACCACCGCCTACACTTCTACCAACCCACCACACAACTGCGATCTACGTCTCTCTCTCGCACATATCCCACACATCCACAGAAGTAGCGTTGGAGGTCACTCTTTTTCCTTTATTGCCACCAAGACCTGGAACTATCTCCCCTACACATCAGGAGCTCTTCTTCACAACTAGACGTCCGCAAGAAGCTGAAGACCTGGCAAGTCCACTAACCCTATGGATCTCATTCGGTTGACTCACAACCACTCTTGCTTGACCTACAGACCTGCTCAAGAGCCTGGATATCTTCACAGGTGACAAGTGTGTGCAACAAATCGACTTAACAGAGCATAACATACCATACAGAAATGTCAACAGAAATTCTCTCACAGGCTACAATGGAAATAAACTGAGAAGTGGGGCCTTTCTGTCTGGGCTCCCCTCGCTTTGTGGAGACAAACCCCTGGATTGGTTAATAATATATCTGTATCTTTATATACATATGAATTTCTCCTCTAAAGCTTATGCTATCTTTGATCCTTATACTAAGCAACTATGAATTTTATATTTTGGATTTCCCAATGTTTGAATAATCTGATGCTGATGTATATGTTTCTTAATACATATGATTTTCTCCTCGAAGATTTATCCTGTTTTGGAACCTTATGCTAAGCAACGAAGAATTGTATATTCTGATATATCAATCCTTAATCAATCTTAAGTAATGTATTGTACGAGGTAAATTGAAAAAAAAAACATTTTTTAAAAAGGAATAAAAAATAAGTGTGATACTGAAAAAAAAAATAAGGAAATAAAATGAGAATCCCATTTAGGGCCTTGTTGGCCCAACCACTGTTTTCTCCACCTCATTTAGAGGTCATGTGAAGGGGGCGTGGCTTGGACGCCGATCGGGATGGCGGCGTGAGCTCGCAGCTCCGCGCGGAATCCCGCTAATTCTCCTGTTTTCGGGACCCTAGGCGACCCGAAGACGACGTTCCTGCCCTCTGAAGTGTAAGGGGACAGCTGGGCGCAATCGGAGAGTCGCTGGGGGACTGCTGGCCCCGAGAAGATCGAGTGAAGAGGCGGCCGAGGTGTTGCCGAGGGTGAGAAGAAAATGGCGGCGAGGAGGTCGGACGGTTCCGAACTTCGGCCCTGAACCAAGTTGTCGCCGAGTGGCACGAGATCCTGCACTTGGCTGCCTGAGGCACTAGGATTGGCGGTGCTCTGTCCTGAGACCAGGGGACGCTGACCTGATTCACCCAGGAGCCCGGGGACCCTCGTTGGCCACCGCTCTGAGACTTATCCTTCCCCCCTCAGGCCGGAGGGGGGTGGCGGAACGGAGCCCGTCCACCTGGCCATTGTTCCTGAGAGCGTCGGCGGGGACATTGCGCTGCCTGGTGCCCGGTGACCGGCACGGACCCACGGGCGTAATCGCAAAACGGGCGACAGGACTTGTGACGCAGCACCCTGGCATGGCGGCGATCGGAGGGCCGATGCCCGGTAGTCGCGAGGGGGACTCGGCGACATCAACTCAGCTGAGTGAGAGTCCCTCCCCGGAGCTTGACCAGGAACAGCGGCTGAACCGGCGTTTGGATGCCATCCTTGATGCGATCACCTCCACTAAGGAAGCATTGCACAATGACATTGCCCAAGTGGCCACGGGCCTGGGGCTGCTACGCGCGGATCACGCGAAGCTGGCAGACAGGGTCAAGGACCATGACCAGCTGTTGCTGGACCTGAAGCCATCGGTGGTGACCGCGGAGCACAGGATCACGGACATTTTGGCCCGACTGGACTCACTGGAATGGAGGGCGGAGGATGCCGAAGGCCGCAATAGACGGAACAACGTGCGGGTCGTAGGCCTGCCGGAACGGATTGAGGGGGAGGACGCGGTGGCCTACATGGAGAACTGGTTCCGCACTGTGGTGGCACCGGAGGGGCTTACTCCTTTTTTCACTCTGGAGCGAGCTCACCGGGTGCCTGCTCGCCCGCCGGGGCTTGGCCGCCCCCCCCCGACCGATGGTGGTGCGGCTCCTCCACTACAAGGACCGGGATCTTCTCATCCAGCGGGCCAGGATGTCGGGCCCGTATGGGGTGGAGAACAGTAAGGTAACGATCTTCCCGGATTACACTCAAGCGGTCCAGAAGAACAGGGCATCGTTCCTTGCTGTGAAGAAGGAGCTCAGGGAGGAAGGCATCCAGTACTCCTTGCTCTACCCAGCCAAGTTGCGGATCATTATGGACGGTACTACGCACTTCTTCCAGACTCCGGACGAAGTTTGGCAATGGCTCGAGTCATATAGAGCGGGGACGGACAAATCACACCAAAGTAGGCGAGACCAACCCAAGCAGCCCCGGGTGAGGCAGTCACAACGCATCAGATCCCGCAACAGGCGCCAGCGGGAGAAGCGGGAGGCTCAAATGGCGGCGGAGAAGAGGGATGCGCTCGCAGCGACGGCGGCCATTACAGGGTCGCAACAGAACAGTGAACGGGCAGAAACGGACTCGGGAGGGGAAGGCAGCAGAACAGGAGAGGAACTTTCAGAGGCGGAAAGTTCGAAGGGGCCGATAGTGACCCCACAGACATCGGATGGTATTTTCTGCGGCTGAGATAGAACTGGGACTAGATCGGGACTTCATGGTAGGGTGATATCCTGTTGATGGAGGGCGGGTTGCCGGGAGGGGGAGCTGTGTGCGTTAGAGGGGATGAAGGTGCGGGGTGCGGGCTCCGCTAGCTGGGGTCGGCGGCGACTCACCCCCCTTGGGCCCTTAAGGTCGACTGTGGTGGAGACCACAGGGTAAGAGTGTGAGAAGTTGGTTCAAGGTTTGGATGGGGGCGGCCACTGGGTTTGTGTGCTCTGTCCTGGGGAGTGGGGTTTGGGAAGTGTTTCAGTTTTGGGAATGTTCGGGGGGGGGGGGCAACTGCAATGGGGGGGCCATGGACCTTTGTTTTTTGATTCGGACTGTACGAAGTTGAAATGGGGACATTACCTAACTTGAAATGCCTAACGTGGAATGTCCGGGGGCTGCGGACCATGGTGAAACGTCACAAAGTACATGCATATCTGGTACGCAGGGGGGTTCAGATTGCTATGCTCCAGGAGACTCATCTCACCAAAAAAGAGTGCGCTGCCTTGCAGAAAAGATGGCGAGGCCAGGTGTTTGGCACCACTTACTCAGCGTATGCCAGGGGGGTGTTGATCTGGGTGAGGGCGGGGATACCCTTTCAGGTGCTGAATCAAGTAGTAGATCCGGATGGCAGGTATGTGGTGGTGGAGGGGAGGTTATATGGACGGGATGTGGTTTTCTGCTGTGTCTATGCACCGAACACTGACCAGGGCCGATACTTTGATAGTCTCTCGGGGTCCTTGGCCTCTTTCCTGGCGGGTCCGATAGTGTTAGGGGGGGACTTCAACTCAATTACGGATGTTGCTCTGGATAGGTCCCATCCCCCCCTAGTGGACTCTCCGGTGCGCAGGCTGGCCGCGCACAGGAAGGACTGGCAGGAACGATGGGGGTTGCTGGATGTCTGGAGGGAGCGGCACAGGGGAGCCAGGGATTATTCCTTTTATTCCGCTCTCCATGATCTACATGTCAGGATCGATTCGGTGCTTTGCGGGGTATCCCTGGCCCCATTGATTACCCATGCGGAGTACCTGGCTAGGACTATATCCGATCATAACCCCCTATTAGTGCACATTCAGTGGCAGAGAGAGCGCTCAGTGATACCAACATGGCGGCTTCGGCCGGAGACGCTAGAGGACTCTGTGTTCAGCGATGCGGTTCGGCAAGGCATAGATAGTTATTTCGGAGTGAATGAGGGCACGGCTGCGAGTAGGTCTATTGAATGGGATGCGATGAAAGTGGTGGTGAGAGGGGTGTGTTTGGGTAGGTTCTCGAATGCTCGTGCGACTGTGCTGAATGACCTAATGAAAGCGGAAGAAACTTTGAGGGACTTGGAGCGCCGCAGGCCAGCTAGGCCAGGTCTACAGGCCTAGTTGTTGGAGGCGAAGGAAGTGGTTGCCACCGAGACGGAACGTTTGAGGTGCTATGACTATAGGCAGTACATCATCAGGGCACACGCAGAAAGGGACAAGGTGGGTACCCTCTTGGCCAGATTAGCTAACCCGGAACTTAGGGGCTGCCCGATTCTCGGCATTAATAATGCGCAGGGAGAGATGGTGTACTCCCAGGCAGCGGTATTGGAACGATTTAGGGGGTATTATGAGGAACTGTACAGGAGTCAGCTGGGAGTGGGGGTTCAGGACATCGCGGAATACCTGGGGGAGAGGCAGCTCCCGGTCCTGGATGAGGAAGATGTGAGGGAGCTGGGTAGCCCGATCACGCTCACGGAAATACGGGTGGCCATCAAACATATGGCCCGCAACAAGACGCCCGGGGTGGACGGACTGCCAATTGAATTCTATCAACAATATGTGGACAGCTTGGCGCCCAGGCTGCTGGTGGTGTACACGGAAGCCTTCGAGACGGGGGCATTGCCTGGGTCCATGCGGGAGGCCTTGATTGTACCGCTCCTCAAACCTGGCCGGGATGCCGCGGATGTGAGGTCTTATCGCCCGCTGTCCATGCTGACGGTGGATTATAAGATCCTGAGCCGAATCCTGGCCACCAGGCTGGCCCCGCACATGACGGGTCTGGTACACAGGGATCAGGCCGGGTTTATACCCACGAGGAGCACGGCGCTGAATATCCGCCGCCTGGTGGGAATAATGGACGCCATCTTGGACAGGGAGGGAGCACCGGCGGTTCTGTCCGTGGACATCGAGAAGGCCTTTGATAGCTTGGAATGGCCTTTCCTGGATGGAGTGCTAGAGAGGTTTGGCATGGGCGAGGGGTTTCGGAGGTGGACGAGGGTCTTATATACCTCGGCGACGGCGAGAGTACGATTGGGTGGCCTGGTGTCTGCGGCGTATCCAGTGGGCAGGGGAACACGACAGGGATGTTCTCTCTCCCCCCTATTGTTTGCCCTGGCGATGGAACCCTTGGCGGTCCAAGCGAGGTCAGGTGACCGATACGCGGGGATAGTTAGTGACGGGCAGTGGCATTATATATCGCTATACGCGGATGACTTGCTCCTGTACCTAGCTGACACCTCGGGGGCATTGGTTGGAGCGATGGACCTGCTGTCTGAGTTCGGCCGGCTGTCGGGCCTTAAGGTCAATTGGGCGAAGACTTGTGTGTTTCCGCTGCGAGCGGGATCGCCAGCCCCTAGCAGCGATTTGGGTGTAGTATGGGAACCCTCTTGCATCACCTATTTGGGTGTCCGCATTTACCACGCGGCTGCGGACCTATTGGAGGGCAACATCGGCCGCTGTGTCCGGGCGCTGCGGGGCAGCTTGTCTTTCTGGTCGACCCTCCCGCTGTCAGTCCTGGGCAGGATAGCACTGTTGAAAATGGTGGCGCTCCCCCGCTTCCTCTATTATTTCCGAACGCTGCCTGTCTGGATTCCCCAGGGGGTGTTTAGAGAACTGCGGTCAATGATAATTGGCTTTCTTTGGGGGCATGGCCGCCGTAGAGTAGCCCTGAGCACGCTACTTCGCCCCAAGCTGGAAGGGGGCATGGCTGTGCCCGACCTTGAGCTGTATTATCTTGCAGCGCAGTTGCAGGTCCTTACACAGAACGTAGCCAGGGTGTTCCGGGGCCCGGAGGAGGACCGGGATCGGGGAATGCAACGCCACGTGCTGTCCTACATCATTATGCAGCAGCGGCTCGAGTTACGGGCCCTCACCATGGAAGAGCGGATGCTCCGGCTGTGCTGGCAACGGAGCCTTCGGAGAGCGAGGGCATCGCGGCCTTATGCCCCGGAGATACCGATCGGGATGTTGACGGCATTGCCGCACGGAGGAGATTGGTCCCCGTTGCTGGATTGGGAGGAGGCGGGACTGCAGGTGGTGGGCGACTTGTACATAGATGGGGCTTTGGCGCCGTTCGAAGTGCTCCGGGACCAGTTCGGGCTGCCCGCTGGGGGCTTTCTCCTACACGCGGCAGTAGTTGCTGCCATACAAAAGCATTGGAAAGAGGGGCTCCTGGAACCCACGACGACTATGGCGTGCCAATATGTGGTGATGGCGGCTGGCACGTTCAAAGCTGTGACGTGCCTCCATAATAGGATGCTGAACGAGGGGTTGGAACCACTCCAAGGGCTCAAGGCTAAATGGGAGGTGAGCATCGGCCGGCCCATACCGGATACGGCATGGGGTCACGTCCTGCGACGCACGTGGAAGGGCACTAGAAACGCGCGTTTTCAGCAGGTGCATTTCTATGTGCTCCATAGGGCCTATTTAACTCCTGAGAAACTACAGCGGTACTTTCAGGTGCCGGATGCCTGTTGCCCGCGGTGTTCGTCCCAGGGAGCGGACATGGACCACTTGTTTTGGGGGTGCCCACAACTGGGGACCTATTGGGCGGAGGTAGGGGAACTTCTGAATGAAGTGACTGACAGGGAGGTGGAATTCGACATGGCGGCGTGCCTATTGCTCTGGTTCCCGCATAGTAAGCACACCAGGGTGACAAGCAAATTCATAGACCTGGGCCTGATATTGGCACAGAGGGAAATATCGTGGCATTGGAAGTCCAGGGGGGGACCCTCACTGCGTAGATGGAAGAATGAGCTGCTGCGGTGGTCTGACTGCGAGAGTGTGCTCCGGATGAAGCAAGCTGTAAAGTTGGGGAATGAGAAGGCACTGGATGCGGCGCGTGCATGGGAGTTAGTGGTACAGGCTATGCGTGATTCTTTGGTAGAGGATGAGGATGGCGAGACCTAAGCCGCTGGACACCGCGGGGCGAACACAGAAGTATAGCATCACGCACTGTAGTGGACCCATCCAATTCGACAGGACGAGGCACACACCTTAGCAGTTGCCAGGGGGGGGGGGCTTTGGGGGGGTTGGTTGTTGGGTGTTTGGGGAGGGCCGGAAGCCATTAGATGGTCACCTGTTAGGGCCTTGGATCTACTGGGACGGTGGTTACTATGTGGAGGGTAGAATGGCTGGGTAGTGTGGCCAGGTGCGACGACCCATGGCGCCTAGGGCAGGTCCCGACAAGGGCGACATCACTGACTATCACTGGGATGGCTGACGGGAATGTTGTTGTGGGTGGGGGGGTAAAAGCAGATACGCAAAACGATCTTTCAACCAGGGTCCTTATGGGACGTGCACTGTGATGTGTTCCTCTTGAGCGATATAATATGCCGCCCGGCCTCCGGGATGCGGGCTGAATGGCTGTGTACGACTGGGAATTCTTATTGGACGGGGGGATCTCACAAGTGTACTGGCTGCTTAATTGTATCCGGTGGTTTATAACTCTGCAATAAAAATATATTTAAGAAAATTTAGAGGTCATGTGAACACTGTGTTCAAGCAACGGTGCCTCCACCACCCGAACGGTTTATCGGCTGGCCCCCTCAAGCCTAATAGTGGTACTTATTGTTTCCTTAACACCTTGTGTTACTCTTCTGGGGTGGACTTCCTGAGATGGCAGGTAGCACCAAGAGCCTTGACTCTTATAGACAGGTCCGCATCCTATGGCTTTAGAGCATCTACGCAGCTGATATATCAATGTGAACAGACATATATGTGCCTTGTTGACACTAAGCATGGGCGAATTTTGCGAATCTCGCGTTCGCGAATTTTGCGGATTTGCGAACTCGCAATTCGCAAAATCCGCGAATTCTCGCAAATTTGCGGATTTTTTTTTTTTTTTGTGTTCGCGCGTGTTTCTGCCAGTTCGCGAGGGTTTTGTACAATTTCGCAAAACGCGAACTTACCTGTCGGGTTGCAAGTTTTGCGAACTTGTTGTTTCTACGTGTCCGGCCTGTTTGGGACACTCTTCTTCATCACTGCCACTCTCTGTCACCACTGCCACTCTCTGACTACTCATGCCACCCTCTGGCCCACCCATGCCACCCTCTGTTTCATCACAGCACCCTCTGGTTGTCCAGTTTTACATTATTGTGGCAAAGCAAAGCACACCTTCCCTGCCTCAAGTGACCTGAATTAATTTGGGGCTGATTAATGTGTCACAGAATATTTTTTTAGCTGGCACCTGCTTCCTTAGTGCTTCCTGATTAGTGATCTTTTGCACTTGCTAAGTGCTTTCATTGTTGCAAAATTAGTTACAACACCTGCCCTGCCCCAACTGACAATAATGAATTAGGGGCTGATTAATGGATTTGAACTTCCAGCCTGGCTCCTGTTTGTCTCCCTTAGCTGTAATTCAGGACCTTTGTGGCATATGTGTAACTATTCTGAGGTTCAGAGCAGGGTCACATAATAGTTGCAACTGGCAACTGAACTCTGGAGGGGCCCCTCAGGAAGCACTACAGGAAATGGCTACTAATGATGATCCTGAACTTTTGAACCTGGTAAGTAGTTTCAGTTTTGCTAAGATCGTATTTCTGCAATTTAGCGCTTATTCGCGGGGCGCGAAGTTGTACTGGGAAGCCGCGAACTCACGCGAACAGTGCGAGCAAGCCATAAAATCCGCTGCTCGCAGATTTGCGGATTTTGCGGGAGATTCGCGAATCTCGCGGATTGCGAATTTACCGAAAATCCGCAAAATCCGCGAGCGAAACGGATTTTCCGCCCATGCTTAGTTGACACTCGAGTTTCACTAGATGTGTTGTCCCAACATCCTAACACTCACTTTCTACAGTTTTGTCTCGTTTCGTTAGATTTTCTCATCTCTTCCCTGTTGCCCATTCATCCTCTTTCCACCCAGGTCTCTTTCTGCCTCCGATTGTGCTCTTTGACCTTCTCATCCATCCACCCGGACTTACCTGGTTGACACTCACAGTCAACCCCATTTGGGCGATCGGTGCAGACCCCTCCATTTTGGCATGGGCTGGCGAGGCACTCGTCGGTCTCGATCTCACAAACAACACCTTCAAATCCTGCAGCAGGGAAGAAGAAGTAGAAAGAGCAAAGTCATTATAGAGCAGGTTGGTAGGAAGAACAAAGACAATCAAAACGAAGACAAGTAAAATAAAAGGCTTTCATCCCTGGAGGCCGGTGATCCATTCGGGAGGCATGCTTACCTGCACTGAGCAACCACGTTCACATAGTAAAGTTGATCTAGGATCTTGTGCCAGTGAGTTCTCTGTCTGCTAAGATTAAACATAGCCTTAGGCTAAAGGATTTTAGCTATGAAGAGGGGAAGGCGGTAATCAGGAGTTATATGTAGAAGAACTTTCTTTGGGTCCTGAACAGGTCGCTTCAATAGCCCCCAAGTGATCCGCAGGTAGACATGGAGCAAAGCAGAAGAAGCGGACATTGAGGTAGGACAGGCAAACAGAGGGGACATTGCTTATTTTACTAATGATCTGTTAATCAACAAGTAATGGCATTTAGTACTTTCCAGTTAGAGTTTGGGAATTTGTAGACTTTTAAATTGCACTGACCATGCTTTTCTTTCATCTCATTAAGTCAATGGTGTTTGCAAATTAATCTTCCATTGTAATCTGTACTGGGGTTCAGTCTATGACTGGTGGTGTTCGATTCAAGTCTGTAAATGTTCCCAGAGGGCTGGACTCAATAATGAGCAGGACCTGCATCCAGAGAGGTATAAGGCAGTAGCACCGGCTTGCTGAGCCTCTTCCCCCTGGTGAAGAGCTCGATTCACGGAGACTTGCTCCACACGACTGGATCCACAGCCTGTGGAGCTGGGTAAGTTTGGCTCCACCCTTTCTCGTCTTGACTATGCCATATATACGTGCATGCAGTACCATATATTTGTGTGCTTTAATATCAATAAACGTAAAGTGGTGCACTTAACCGATATACTGAAGGTGCATTTGCTGTATAATCCAGATATTTGTGTATACTAATATGTACCTTATAGTGGTACCAAATTTCAGTTTTCATATATATCTGCATTTGCATAGTTTGAGAAATGTTGTTAACTCTTATATGCTCATGTATTAATTTGAATAGTACCCTGCATTTATTTTATAACTGTATATGTATCCATAACCATGCATTTGAATGTTTATTGAAGTGCTTTGCTGTGTTAGCTTGACGAAAGGCCTTAATCATGTGGAACCTACTGTTTAACCTTCAATGTGAAAGTTTGCTCGGCTTGCAATGTTTTCTTCTTCTATGCAGTTGCGTTCATGTGAACCCATAGTTAGTCAAAGGCACATTGTGTATGAGAGATAGTGAGGCTCGAAGGAGAACACCTGGCAAGGGCGAGAGGCATTAACAAAGAAAGGGGTATATTTAAAAGGGAAGTGTTAAAACGCGGTGTTAGCCTTTTTGGCTTAACACCGTGCTCCTCCACTTTGGAAACTCAGGACTGCACTGTATTTACAACAATACTGGTGCAAACCTGCGTTTCCACCTGTGTTGGTGCTAATTACAGCTGCATAAGCAGGCACCCTTGCACCATATTGTATGGGTGTTTGCATTGTGGGAATGACTGTATATGTGCAGAAAGGTGCCCCTTCCTGCACATAAACAATCTTAAATGGCGATTTGTAACTTCTAAGTGTGCTGCTTTGTGCAGCACCCCTTGAAGTAGCAACTCGTCATTTTTAAAACGATTGTTTATGTGCTATGTGCAGATTGCAGCACACATAGAAACAGCAACAACGAGGAGAAATAAAGCGTTTCTCCTCTTTGCGCCATGTTAAGACCAGGTTTTGTTTGATCTTAATTTCATCACTGCCCCATATTTATGCCACAATTGTAAATATGGGGCAGCGTCAAAGTCAATGGGTGTTGCAGTGGAACGCCCACCACAACACCCACTCTCCTCCCCTTTCATGCTAAGTATAGTGTGAAAGAGTGCCTTATTTAGAAGGCAGCGTTAAGCCACATCAACTGGCTTAACGCTGCCTTGCAAATAAAGCGAAGCCCGTATCGCAACAGGAACTTCAAAAAAAGTGATGTTCCTGTGGCGATAGGGGCTTGTACATATGTCCCAAAGTGAAGACACCTATTTGTGTTATATCTTGAGACAGGAGGAATCCAAGGACGTCCTAATGTTCAGACCATGAGATGGGGGTATCAAATAAGGTTGCCAAGTTTTAGTGTGAGAAGGTGGAAAAGTGCAGGGGCAATAGATTTGGGATTCTCGAATGCCTGTGGAAGATTAATTGGAAGTCACACTTTAGCTATAGTTAGATTCCTTTTACACTTCGAGGGGTACAGACCTTTTTGCTACATGTCTGCTGTGGGGCTTTATGCGATGCAATACTCCTGATTTTTTAGACTTCTACAGAAGTCTCTGTAATGCTGGTACCTTCCTGCTTTACTGGATCGAATTAGGATTTCCCAAATTAATAATACTTAGTTCAGGCTTAGATTAGGACATTTAGATTTACTTATGTATAGGTAAGAGGACTGAAAATCATATACTGATCACCAGATTTTGTTCCTTATTGTCTCCATTGCTATTACTGAATGCTTGCATGTTTTATACTTTTGAGACTAAACTTTGATAGACGATTTGGACTTCCAGTAGTGTTTCTGTATTTTTACATTATATTCTTGAGACTTGTATGCATCAGTTTGGCTTTCAATTTATACTAAGCTTACATTTAATCGGATTTATTGAATTTTGGGGTCTCCCTGTGTAGCCAAATGAGCTAGACTGTAAATTGAACTCTGGTATAATGCTAACTCTTCTTTATTTCCCAGGTATCTAAAAAGGCCTATCACAGAGAAATGTGGATATTCTGCTCAGTGCTTTGGTACCTCAAAATATAACATGATGCAAAAGGATGGGCAGAGGATGGAATGTAGGCAGTGATGGAAAGGGCGGGCAGGGAAAGGAGGGGTATGTAGAGAAGGGGTGAGAAGATGGGAGATAGATTAACAAAATGCATGGCAAGGAAAAAATAGCAGGAACCCTAATTTACAGAATAGTCAGAAAAAAGCAAATTTCTATACAAAGACAACCAAAACACGCTATATAAACCCACAATTAAATTAAATTAAATTAAATAAAGAACCACCAGCAGAAAATAAAACAAATCCAGTTAGAACAAAACATATTTTAAATCTACAAATAGCTGTCATAATGTCCATCTCTTGCAGAGACAATACAGATGTAAAAGCAGTTACATGTACCCTTCTGCAAAGTAGAGCTGCCATGGGCTGGATTCTAGCAATGCAGAACTTCCGACGACAAACATAGTCACAACCTGCTAGGATTTTTGAGAACTCAATACAAGTTTCCTTGTAGTCACAGGCTATTTTGGAGACGTATGTGAGTGATTCAAAACCAACCCCAATCTAGCCATTAATAGTAAACAAAGCATGAACTTAGCAGGCACACTGGTTAAACAAAGTGACTACACCAAAAGCCTCTATTAACTTGATTCCTTTTAAATGGGCATTGTAATGCAGATACCATCAATTGTAAAAGAGACATTGGTCCACGTCGCTTATCAAGATTGCGGCTTGAAAGAAAAGGAAAAAGAAGCACAGTTCTTAAATAAAATAAGAAATAGCGCTACTTTCTGCCTGCCCAACTCGAATCACTGAAAGAAACGTCTGAAAGAGCAAACCAGCAACCGAGGGCCACGCTTCTCTCGTGAAGCTAAAGAGAAGGTCCCTCCTACTTCAAGCTTCTCAAGACAGTCTGCAACCTTAAGCCATCAACTCTGGCTGACCTGGGCAGATGTAAAGCTTATTTCCAGCATCCCCTTCGGATTATTGTACTGTAAGATCTAAGCTAGGAGCTGGACAATCCTGCAAAACAACTGGCAATGTTTTGGATGTCTGCCCTAAGGATAAGTGTGACAGGGGACCATAAACAGAGGACGGCAAGGGCCTTTCTTAGAATTCAGTGGACAGGGTGCTCCATCACAAACATGGCAGGGTGCCTGTCCGGCCAAACTCTTGGTTTGCCAGATTTATTGAGAGTCGGGCAAACCGTTGTGCTCCTGCTGCCCGAGCCTCCTCTCGCTCCACCAGCGGAAACCTTAGACCAACAGGATCATGGACATTAGGCCATCTCTAATCACATCAAACCATCTGTCCTATCAAGGGAAGGCATTCTGGTGTGCCTTTGTCCTGCTCAGGACTGCCAGGGAAAGCCTGGTGGTCACCAAAAAAAGAAAACACACGAATGACGCCTACTCAGTGGGATACATCTCCCAGTGCGCCAGAGATTTTAAATTTCTGGTTTTCAAAAATAAGCTCTTGCTTTAGGAGTTTTTAGTTGAAAAACGAATCACTATACTACGCAGGAGCATTGAAAATAGCCCCCGTACAGCAAAGCTGGAGGCTCTTCCTTGGAGCCACTGTGGCAGTGACTGCTCTAAAGGTTGACAGGTGGATTACTGCGTCACAAACGAGACGGGTATGCCATCGCCGTAATACCAGTGACATAGGATATAATGCATTTGCAATGCGACAGACGGGATATCTTGTACGTTTGCAACAAAATATCCCATCTGCCAAAGTCTAAATCAGACCCTCGGTCTGCCTGGCGGAGAACTCTAAATACGTTGGGTTGTAGATCACCTTGGAATGGAGTGCAGACGGCCAGGGTCTAAACAAGGCCCTAAATGGCTTCAAATCACTCACTAATTAAACCGCAGTTTTAAATCGAAATTTCCAATCAGGTTTCCAGTTTAGGTCACCCATGAATAAACCTCTGTGATACATGTGTTGCTTTACACATGCATGATGACGAAAAGAAAACAAGATTATATTATAACAAATGGGAGACACAGGGTGGACGCAAGAAGGACGCTGGGTGGACGTAGGAAGGATACCGGGTGGATACAGGGCAGGTGTAGTTAGTTAAGGAAACAGAAGGACAGTTTCATGACTTACCTTCCGAACAGTCGCAGGTGAATGTGCCCACCCCGTCCATGCACCGCCCTCCGTTCAGGCAGGGGGTGCTGGCGCACTCATCAATGTTATTCTCACACAGGGAGCCATTGAATCCTGACAGGAAGAAACAGCAAGTGTCATAAACCAAAGGAGTTCAAAGACGAAGGGGCATATTATCAACAACTAGCGATATTTATCGCTAAATAAGCTTATCGAATTTTTTTTTATCGCCGCGCATCGCTGGAGTTCATCGCAGCGATAACATGCTATTAGCAACGTTTATCTCCAATGCGATAAAATATCCGGCGATATCGGCAGACATTAACGCCAATAGGGTCTTAACCTGAATATCCAACTCCCATTGGATCTACTGGTTAAGAAGTGGTCTGAGCAGGCGTTAGTTTTCAGCGATATTCGCACTTTGCGCACATTTTTTTAGCACTACGCCTGCGTTGATAATAGGCGATAGCGATGTTAGCGACTGCTTTCAGTCGCTAACAGGTTGGGTACGCCCACTTTGCATGTCATTAGCGATAAATATCGCTGACATGCAAAGCGGGCCCCAAACGGTCGCAAAAGCGGCGATAATTTCATTTCGCCTGCCTTGGTAATATGCCCCTTGGTGTGTGACCATCCAGGTAAGAATGGAGTCATCCGCTCGTCTCCTACAAGGATTTCATCTAGTCTAAGCCTACTCTCCTCCTGCACATACCCCTGCTTTACTCTCTCATCAGACCCCCTTACACTGCCTCTTATTCATTGATGGGCCAAAGCAGTTTTACAATTACAAAACAACTTTACATGAAAGCAAGCAAGTCTGATTGTAGCCCATATTCGTATTGTACGGAATTAGGACCCACGTCAATCCCATCGGAACAAGCCAGAAACCTAGGATTTATCCTGGACAACAAACTCACCATGGCACCTCGGGAAAACGCTGTCACTTCCTCTAGCTTCCTCATCTTATAAATGCTATGCAAGATTTTCAAGTTACTACCCCAAACAATAAGACGCACCATCACTCAAGCCCTCATCAGGAGCAGGCTAGATTACGGCAACACACTCTCTGCTGGAATTCCAACCCACTTCACACGGAGACTCCAGACCATTTTGAACGCTGCCCGTAGACTCTTTTGCTGCACTCACATCTCGCCTCACCTCAGAGAGCTCCATTGGGTCCCCATTCAGAAATGCTACTATTTCAAACTGCTCACCCACGCATTCAAGGCCCTCCACAACACTGGACCTGCCTACCGCAACCACCGCCAACACTTCTACCAACCCACCAGACAACTGTGATCTTTGTCTCTCTCTCTCCCTCATATTCCACGCATCCACAGAAGCAGAGCTGGAGGTCGCTCTTTTTCATACATCTCCACCAAGACCTGGAACTATCTCCCCTACACATCAGGCGCTCTTTTTCACTACTAGACTTCAACAAGAAGCTAAAGACCTAGCAAGTAAAGTAACCCTACCTCTCTTTCCGTTGACTCACAACCAATTTCGCTTGACCTACTAACCTGCTCAACAGCCTAGATACCTTCACAGGTCTCTCAAGCCTAACAGTGGCACTTACGGTTTCCTGAACACCTTGTCTTACTCTTCTGAGGTGGATGTCCTGAGATGGCAAATACCTCCAATCCCTCAAGCCTTGACTCTTACAGGCCACCATCCCACGCATCTACAAGACCAGAATAGGAGGAAAGTCCTTCTCCTGCCTCACAGCCAAGACCTGGAAAAACCTCCACCTCCGGCAAGTCCCTACACTGCTGCAGTTCAGGAAGGACCTCAAGACCTGGCTCTTCGGATGACCCATGGACTCAAAGAAGCCACCCCCTACACCCGAGCGCCTTGAGACCCTCGCCGGTGAGTAGCTGCGCTTTACCAACCCTCATTGATTGACTGAGACAGGCTCACGTCTTCTGGCTTTAGAGCATCTATGCAGCTGATATATCAACATTAACAGACTTTTACGTGCCTTATTGGCACTGTAGCCTCACTCAAATCGTCCTATCATCTTTTTACTCACTTTCTACAGTTTCTTCAGCTTTTGTTAGATGTTCCCATCTCTCCCCTGTTGCCCATTCTTCCTCTTTCCGCCCAGATATCTTTCTGCCTCTGATTATACTCTTAGCCCTGTTCATCCATCTAGCCTGACATCTTACCTGCTTGACACTCACAGTCAACCCCGTTTGGGCGATCGGTGCAGACCCCTCCATTTTGGCAGGGGCTGGTGAGGCACTCATCCGTCTCGATTTCGCAAAAAACACCTTCATATCCTGCAGCAGGGAAAAAGAGCAAAGTAAATATAGAGCAGGTTGGTAGGAAGAAGAATGACATTCAAAACTAAGACAAGTTACATAAAGAGCTTTCATCCCTGGAGGTCGGTGATCCAGTCCAGAGGTGCGCTTACCTGGGCAGAGCAACCTCGTTCGCATAGTAAAGTTGTTTCAGATTCTTATGCCAAGGAGTTCTCTGCCTGCTAAGATTAGACATAGCCTTAGGGTGAAAGATTATAGCAATGAAAAGGGGAATAGGGCAATAGGGAGTTGTATGCTAAAGAAGTTTCTTAGGGTCCTAAACAGGTAACGTCAATAACCCACAAGTGATCCTCAGGTAGACATGGAGGAAAGCAGCAGAGGCAGACATTGTGCTAGGACAGGCAAACAGAGGTGTCATCGTTTATTTTATTAGGTGTCTGTTCATCAACTAGTAATGGCATTAAGCACTTTCCTGTTTGTAGACTTTTAAATTGCACCATCAGTGCTTTTCTTTCATCTCATTAAGTCTATGGCATTTGCAAACTAATCTTCCATGATAATCTGTACTAGCTTTCAGGGACAGATGGTCAACCATGTCATTTTGCAAGTCGCAAATTGCGCTAAATTTTGCGACTCGCGAAATGACATATACACTGTTAGCGATTCTCAATGGGGTCGCAAATTGCATGCCTCATCAATATTCATGAGGCACTCGCAATTTGCGATCTCATTGAGAAAGGCTGGCCCTTCCAGGCATTGTGGCCTGCTGGGCTCACCAGACCTCCATGTCTAGGACTGCTTCTAAATAAAGCAGTTTTTTTAAAAATACTGTCAGTTTTCCTTAAAGGAAAACGGGCTGCATTAAAAAATAAAAAAATGAAACGTTTTTGTTTCTTCTTTTAAGGGCAGGTATTGTTCCCCTGCCTGCTCCTAAAAACTATTTCCCCCTGCATTTGGAAAGGGCAAGTGGTCCCCTGGGGACCCCTTCCCATTTGTGAGTGCATTACCACCCTCTTGAAGAGGGCTGTAAATTGTGAGTGTTTTGCAACCGCAATTGCGTAGCGAGTCGCAATTTGGAAGGGACGCCCTTCGAACACCCCTTTCTAGTTGTGAGTCGCAAATAAATTGTGACTCGCTAAATAGGGTTTGTAGGGTTTGTACATGGCCCTGTAGATTTTTGCATGCAGGGTCGCAAACCCGTTTGCGCGTGCAAAAACAAGTCATACATCTAGCCCTCATTCCTTTCCTGGTAGTGTTGGATTCAAGCCTGTAAATGTTTCCAGAGGGCTGGACCCAATGAAAGGAGCAGGACCTGCATCCAGAGAGGCAGGCGAAGAGCTCGAATCACGGAGACTCGCTCCACAAGACTGGATCCACAGATTTGATTTCAACAGTAAAACTTAGAGACCTCAAAATATAGCAGGCTGGAAAATGGTCAGGCAGGGTGAGATTCGTGCCTCAAAGGTATGGCCGGGCCACAGGAGGGCCTCCTGGTTTCACTGGCAGCCTTTATTCTCCCTTGATTACAGCATCATGGTCTGTGAAGGTATTTGAGTCTGCCCACAACTGCCCACTCATAAGTTGAAAGTCAAGAAATCGCCAACTCTGTCCTACCACGCCATCTTGCAGCCCTCACCAGAACTATTTGCATGTATGTAGCCAACTGATAGCAAACGAGTGGCGTGCCTCACGGATAATAAATAATCCTCTCTGGCTGGATCTGAAGCGTTACAACTGGTTATTACCTAAGGTTGCACACTGTGGGCTATTATGACCCCTTCCCCTCCTGCATCAACCAATGTACTGTAGTGAAGGTGAGGGCTCTCTTAGACTCATCCCTTTCTCACATACATTCTATGCTGAGAGACTGCTATATCCCCTTTACCAGGGAAAAATTCTCGAAAGTAATTTGCTAAGTCTTAATTCCTACTGTGCCCCCAGCATCTGAAAAAGGTGTCTCATATTCAGTGAATTTACTGATCTTTGAAAGATACTGCTACAATAACCACTTTTTTGGATTCAGAGTGTGTTGAGCTCTAGAAGGATGTGGCTGAGGCATGGTGGGGCCACATGATGATCCTTCCTGGTTCTTTTTTTTTTTAATTTTTTATTGAGAGTTCATAAACACAGGATAAACCATACATGACATATTAGCAGCAGAGTAAATACAGTACAAAATAGAGTGCATATCAAAAACCAAGAATCAGAAACAACTTATACTGGCTTCATTCAAATAAAACATATTCAAATTTAGACAGTTTAAAAATTTACTCATAAAGTGCAATGTGCATAGTGCAAGAGACGTATTGATCGAGCAGACTAATAATCGAGGAAGTGGTTAAAATCGCTATCCACCATATTCAGTCTAGGATTCGAAGACGCTCCAAAATGTACCATATTTCCTAAGAGCTCCTGCTCTCAGTGCATATTTTCTTCCCCTTCCCTGAGTTCTTAATAATTTTACTTTCCATGCTTGCAGTGTTGGTACTGTCTCTGATTTCCAGCACTGCAAAATAAGCGATTTAGCTTTCAGGGAGGCTATAAACAGGGACTCATCATAGGGGTTCTTGACTAGGTTCTAGCGTTGTCTAAACCTCCACTCTCTTGAGTCGGAGACTGGTTCTGGCACCCTATGCACTAGAGGAGCCAGCGATGAAGTCTGCATTCCTTTGCAGCTCATCATGGTAGATTTGTTTACAGATATCCCACTGTGAATCACATGAAAGAAAGGCACCTGTGGCGCATTTATATTAGGGTCATAGGACCACAATATCCTTGTTGCCCCTTCTCATAGTTTTTAATCTCCCCGCTCACCCCGCTAATAAAGGGATACCTGGGTTGAGTTAGGGCTTTTTATTTAAATGGAAAACAAACAGACAATTGTCTTCAAAATGCTCCCTGGAATACGATTGAGCCCGCCCTGACCTTCAGGAGTCAGGGTGAACCCGATGATGAAGCATGACACTACTAGAGTGGGTGAGGGTTGTATGTTAAAAAAAGAGGTTTTCCTCTTCCCAACTCTGAATATGGTTGAAGTACATGTTCTTTCCTCTTTTCCCTTGATCATTTACTTTCGTAGAGAGGATACCTTTTTTGAGTTAGGATTGTTCCAGTGTGAGTACGTATTCCCTCGCCTTTCATTTTTCTGTGCACCCTTTCCAGGTCTCTGAGGCACCACCCCCCCCCCCCCCCCCTAGACCCTACTAGTTAGAAGCACCTAATTGTGCTCCATGTTTTATTACACTAATAGTAAGTAATGTAATATTATTCACTATTAGTGTAATACAAAAAAAAGGAAAACAAAGCGAGTGGAGCCCCAACTCATGTCTGAAAGGACGAGCTGTCACTATTCCTGGCACTGATTTTGCCACCTCTGAGGCCAGGGGTCACAAAGGCAGTGCCAAGGGTCACACTGGGCAAGCCAGGAGGTCGCAGCTTCGACCTAGGTTTACCCCTAAATGACGTCCATGATCTGAGCTGGCTTAGGATAAGTCCATTGCCAAGGGACAACATTTTACTTATACACTCGGGAGTGGTAGTTCACACTATCCGGAACTCTGCTCTGTAGGCTTCGTTTTCTTGTAGTTTAAGGTTTACCCGCCGGTGCATCACTTTTTTTGACGCACTGGTAGTGCAGGGTGGTACTCCCTATATGTAGAGTTTTACAACAGGCCATCCACTGATTAGCTAGTATTTTCACTTTCCACTTATGCCTGCCACGAAATACCCTCTTCCACTGTGTCAGAGAAATGCCTGCTATCAGGTCTCAGAGGCAGTTGTGCATCAGCTGAATGTATACATGTAACAGTCACCCTGGCACCTAGGCCTGGCTTGGCGTTGGGCGGTGATAGAAATAATCACAATATCTAGAGGAATTGCCAAATCTAAAGAATAAACATGTAGGAATTTCATCTTCCAATTCTCAGATTTTTTTAAGGAACTTCTAAAGCTGAGGACAATTCATCAAGGGAAATTTCCATCTCCATGATGGATTTCCACTAGGGGATTCTCTTCTAAGTTTAGCCCTTCCTACAAAAATCAGAATTTCCCAATGCTACCCATATTGCTCCTTCCCGAGAAGAGGATGGGAAGACGACATGGCAAGGCGTGAAGATCAAAGCATGGAAAATGCCAGGCACCTCCTCGTCATCCAATACTGCAGGTGGGTTCAGCTTGTGGTCCCTCCCCTCAGCTCACCTGGCACACACAGGCACTGGAAGTGCCCTAGGAGGTCCAGGCAGGAGGCCCCGTTGGCACAGGGCTGGGACTCGCACTCATTGAAGTCCACCTCACAGCGCGCTCCAGAGAAGCCCTTCTCGCAACGGCAGAGGAAGGAGCCCTGGGTGTTCTCACAGCTGCCGTTGTGTTCGCAGGGGTCGGCACCTGTGGCGGAAGGCGATGGGAGAAACAGAAAATGAACAAGCGAATGAGTCACGATTGTGGTGGCCCAACCACTGGACAGGTACAAAAGTGTTGGTGGTGCCTGGTGCGACAATCTTTGTTGGTGTGAACCCGTCTGCATGCCCCAACACTGACCCCCTTCTTCTCAGATTCTCTCCCTACCACCCTCCAATGGTGCCACACATCTCTCCTCAGCCCCTTCTCACATTCATTTATTGTATTGCACTACTCATCCCAACATAGCGTATCCTAGCACTTTACATCACCAGCATATTATACAGAGACAATGAGTCATACAAGTGTGTGAATCAATGTATAGCAAATGTCATTTAAGACAATAAGGACTACAAGGTGGAAGAGTCACGTCATTCATACAGGTAGGCATTCTATGTTAAGACTGCTTGGTCTGGAGAAAGAAAGGGTCACAAAAGCACTGAGTAAGAGAAAGGGAGGAAAGAAAGTAGGAAGGCCAGAAAAAAGGAAAGAAAGAAGAAAAAAGAAGGAAAGACTACAGGCAAGTTAGAAAGAAAGCAAGAAAGAAAGAAGGCAAGAAATAAAGAAGCAAAAAAAGGATGACAAGAAAGAAGGAAAGAAAGAAGGAATGCAAGAAAGAAAGAAGGATGTAAACGCAAACAGAAGGAAAGAAAGAAATAAAGAAAGAAACGCAAGAGAGAAAGAAGGATAGAGTCGAGTAGACTGCCATAGAGTGGAGTAGCATAGAGTGGAGTAGAGTGTCATAGAGTGAAGAGACTTAGAATGAAGTAGAGTGTTGTAGAGTTGAGTAGTGTTGTGGAGTGGAGTAGAGTGCTGTGGAGAGAAGTAGAGTGGCCTAGAATTAAATGGCATAGAGTGATGTCGAGTGGCATAGAGTACAGTGGAGAACATTGTTATAGAGTGGAGTGACGTAGAGTGGAGAAGAGTAGAGTGGAGTGCCATAGACTGGGGTAGTGTAACATGGAGTAAAGTATTGTAGAGTGAAATAATGTGTTGTTGAGTGCTGTGGAGTGCTGTGGAGTGAAGATAAATGGAGTAGAGTGGAGTGGAGTGGCATAGCGCGGAGTGGAGTAAAGTGTCATAGAGTGAAGTTGTATAGCGTGGAGTGTCTTTGAGTGGAGTAGAGTAGAGTGTCGTAGAGTTAACAAGACTTAGAATGGAGTAGAGTGTTGTAGAGTTGAGTAGTGTTGTGGGGTGGGGTAGAGTGCTGTGGAGAGAAGTAGAGTGGCCTAGAATTAAATGGCATAGAGTGATGTCGAGTGGCATAGAGTACAGTGGAGAACATTGTTATAGAGTGGAGTGACGTAGAGTGAAGAGGAGTAGAGTGGAGTGCCATAGACTGGGGTAGTGTAACATGGAGTAAAGTATTGTAGAGTGAAATAATGTGTTGTTGAGTGCTGTGGAGTGCTGTGGAGTGAAGATAAATGGAGTAGAGTGGAGTGGAGTGGCATAGCGCGGAGTGGAGTAAAGTGTCATAGAGTGAAGTTGTATAGCGTGGAGTGTCTTTGAGTGGAGTAGAGTAGAGTGTCGTAGAGTTAACAAGACTTAGAATGGAGTAGAGTGTTGTAGAGTTGAGTAGAGTGTTGTGGAGTGGAGTAGAGTGGTGTGGAGTCGAGTAGAGTGGACTAGAATTAATTGGCATAGAGTGGTGTAGAATGGCATAGAGTGTAGTACAGTGGAGAAAAGTGTTATAGAGTGGAGTGACGTAGAGTGAAGAGGAGTAGAGTGGAGTGCCATAGACTGGCATAGCGTAACATGGAGTAAAGTTTTGTAGAGTGGAATAAAGTGTTGTTGAGTGCTGTGGAGTGAAGATAAGTGGAGTAGAGTGGAGTGGAGTGGCATAGCGTGGAGTGAAGTGTCATAGAGTGAAGTTGCATAGCGTGGAGTGTCTTTGAGTGAAGTAGAGTAGAGTGTCGTAGAGTGAAGAGACTTAGAATGGAGTAGAGTGTTGTAGAGTTGAGTAGAGTGTTGTGGAGTGGAGTAGAGTGGTGTGGAGTCGAGTAGAGTGGCCTAGAATTAATTGGCATAGAGTGGTGTAGAATGGCATAGAGTGTAGTACAGTGGAGAAAAGTGTTATAGAGTGGAGTGACGTAGAGTGAAGAGGAGTAGAGTGGAGTGCCATAGACTGGCATAGCGTAACATGGAGTAAAGTTTTGTAGAGTGGAATAATGTGTTGTTGAGTGCTGTGGAGTGCTGTTGAGTGAAGATAAATGGAGTAGAGTGGAGTGGAGTGGCATAGCATGGAGTGGAGTAAAGTGTCATAGAGTGAAGTTGTATAGCGTGGAGTGTCTTTGAGTGGAGTAGAGTAGAGTGTCGTAGAGTTAACGAGACTTAGAATGGAGTAGAGTGTTGTAGAGTTGAGTAGTGTTGTGGGGTGGGGTAGAGTGCTGTGGAGAGAAGTAGAGTGGCCTAGAATTAAATGGCATAGAGTGATGTCGAGTGGCATAGAGTACAGTGGAGTACATTGTTATAGAGTGGAGTGACGTAGAGTGGAGAGGCGTAGAGTGGAGTGCCATAGACTGGCGTAGTGTAACATGGAGTAAGGTATTGTAGAGTGGAATAATGTGTTGTTGAGTGCTGTGGAGTGCTGTGGAGTGAAGATAAATGGAGTAGAGTGGAGTGGAGTGGCATAGCATGGAGTGGAGTAAAGTGTCATAGAGTGAAGTTGTATAGCGTGGAGTGTCTTTGAGTGGAGTAGAGTAGAGTGTCGTAGAGTTAACGATACTTAGAATGGAGTAGAGTGTTATAGAGTTGAGTAGAGTGTTGTGGAGTGGAGTAGAGTGGTGTGGAGTCGAGTAGAGTGGCCTAGAATTAATTGGCATAGAGTGGTGTAGAATGGCATAGAGTGTAGTACAGTGGAGAAAAGTGTTATAGAGTGGAGTGACGTAGAGTGGAGAGGCGTAGAGTGGAGTGCCATGGACTGGCATAGCGTAACATGGAGTAAAGTTTTGTAGAGTGGAATAAAGTGTTGTTGAGTGCTGTGGAGTGAAGATAAGTGGAGTAGAGTGGAGTGGAGTGGCATAGCGTGGAGTGGAGTAAAGTGTCATAGAGTGAAGTTGCATAGCGTGGAGTGTCTTTGAGTGAAGTAGAGTAGAGTGTCGTAGAGTGAAGAGACTTAGAATGGAGTAGAGTGTTGTAGAGTTGAGTAGAGTGTTGTGGAGTGGAGTAGAGTGGTGTGGAGTTGAGTAGAGTGGCCTAGAATTAATTGGCATAGAGTGGTGTAGAATGGCATAGAGTGTAGTACAGTGGAGAAAAGTGTTATAGAGTGGAGTGACGTAGAGTGGAGAGGCGTAGAGTGGAGTGCCATGGACTGGCATAGCGTAACATGGAGTAAAGTTTTGTAGAGTAGAATAAAGTGTTGTTGAGTGCTGTGGGGTGAAGATGAGTGGAGTGGAGTGGCATAGCGTGGAGTGGAGTAAAGTGTCATAGATGAAGTTACATAGCGTGTAGTGTCTTTGAGTGAAGTAGAGTAGAGTGTCGTAGAGTGAAGAGACTTAGAATGGAGTAGAGTGTTGTAGAGTTGAGTAGAGTGTTGTGGAGTGGAGTAGAGTGGTGTGGAGTCGAGTAGAGTGGCCTAGAATTAATTGGCATAGAGTGGTGTAGAATGGCATAGAGTGTAGTACAGTGGAGAAAAGTGTTGTAGAGTGGAGTGACGTAGAGTGAAGAGGAGTAGAGTGGAGTGCCATAGACTGGCATAGCGTAACATGGAGTAAAGTTTTGTAGAGTGGAATAAAGTGTTGTTGAGTGCTGTGGAGTGAAGATAAGTGGAGTAGAGTGGAGTGGAGTGGCATAGCGTGGAGTGGAGTAAAGTGTCATAGAGTGAAGTTGCATAGCGTGGAGTGTCTTTGAGAGAAGTAGAGTAGAGTGTCGTAGAGTGAAGAGACTTAGAATGGAGTAGAGTGTTGTAGAGTTGAGTAGAGTGTTGTGGAGTGGAGTAGAGTGGTGTGGAGTCGAGTAGAGTGGCCTAGAATTAATTGGCATAGAGTGGTGTGGAATGGCATAGAGTGTAGTACAGTGGAGAAAAGTGTTATAGAGTGGAGTGACGTAGAGTGGAGAGGCGTAGAGTGGAGTGCCATGGACTGGCATAGCGTAACATGGAGTAAAGTTTTGTAGAGTGGAATACAGTGTTGTTGAGTGCTGTGGAGTGAAGATAAGTGGAGTAGAGTGGAGTGGAGTGGCGTAGCGTGGAGTGGAGTAAGCTGTCATAGAGTGAAGTTGCGTAGCGTAGAGTGTCTTTGAGTGGAGTAAAGTGGGTTGGAGTGTAGTAGAGTGGAGTGGCATACAATGTCATAGTGTGGGGTGTTGTAGAGTGGAGTGGTGCAGAATGTCGTGGAGTGGCGTAGAGTGGAGTAGAGTGGAATGGCCTAGTGTTATAGAGTGGCATACAGTGTTGTGGAGCTGAGCAACATAGAGTGAAATGGTGTAGAGTGGCATGGCATAGAATGAAGTAGAGTGGAATGGAGTAGAGTGGAATCGAGCTGAGTATCATGGAATAGGGTACAGTACTGGAGTGTCATAGTGTGGAAGGTTGCATAGTGAAATGTTGTAGAATGGAGTGTCGTAGAGTGGAGCAGAGTGTCGTAGATGCGTAGAGTGGAATGGAATAGAGTGTCATCAGTGGAGTGGCGTAGAGTCGAATGGAATAGAGTGTCATAATGTAGAGTGGCGTAGAGTGGCGTAGAGTGGAGTGGCGTAGAGTGGAGTGGCGTAGAGTAGAGTAGAGTGGCGTAGAATGACGTCTAGTAGAGTGGTGTAGAGTGGAGTGGCATAGAGTGGAGTAAAGTGGAGTAGAAGATATCAAGGCTCCTACACCAAGGCACGTCGTATTCCTCCTACAAGCTGTAAATTGTACACCATAGAGAGAAGAGGTGGCAGAGAAACATTTGACTTCACCATGGTTGACAAAAACTCTTGTAGGATATGGGGAGACAGATAGAAATAGGAGATAGGTGAGGGAGAGAGAGGTAAAATGAGAGAGTTGATACAAGTAGAGTAGGAGAAAGGAGGGTCACTGAGAGGGAACCTAAAGCAAAAGAAGAGGTTAAAAAGAGACATTAAGTTCAGAAAGTGGGAGGTAAACACGGCATAAAGTGTGTTTGCAAAATTAGCCATGAAGGGTGTTTCCGTGCTAAAATACTGGGGGCATATTATCAAGGACTGGTGTTAAAAGTATCACTGTTTTATCATCAGAAAACTGCCGATAAAACGGCGATAATGGGTTTGATAATACGCCCTTGTTAATTCCCATAGAATCCCATGTTAACATCAGAACATGGGCTTCTATGGGAATTAACAAGGGTGTATTATCATGCACCCAGATGTTTAAAGTTATCTAACTGAATGGTACTCATTTTATCAACCTCAGCAGCATGAAATGGCGAATGGACCCGCTGGTGTTCAAACCTGTGACGATGAGGAAGAATAAAGATCTCTGAACTGGATATATTAGTGCACTGACCCACCAGCCCCAGTAGGCGAATAAGGGAGGGCGAGAACGAGGGAGAAGATGATGGGAAAAAGAAAGGAAAAGGGAGGACATGCATAGACAAGCACAAAGGAGGCTATGAATAAGGGCTACAGAAAGGCATTTTAATTGTATCCTGAAATGGCAGCAGTCTCTCACTCTCTTTGGTCCTTCACCCAGTGATGGGCCTTGCATCGGTATTGTAAGGGCTTCAGTCCTTCAGATGTAAGGTTCCCATGTTCCATTGGCATGTGCTTGCATCCCAGAAACAGATCAGCAGTAACTTCTACATGCCATATCTGAAGCACATTGACTTGTGAGAGGGGTATGTAGGCCCAGTCCTGCTAACTGAGGCATCATCAGAGACAGAGCTGGCTTGTAAATGTAATACTGCCCCTGCCTCTCTGCCTCCCCATGGACGCGGCCATACTTCTGTGAATAGACCTCTATTCTTATCTGCACTGTGCACTTATATACACGATGATGTAACGATGCACAATTAGATGTGCACACAGCACGCATCACTGTTCCAGTGCTATGGAAGCCACACTGCAGGCACAGTGCCTTTTCTATTATCGCTATTATCAGGCACTAGGGCATCCACAGACCTATGCCATACCTCTCTTATCACCTGCTTTAGGCACTGATTTTCAGTACTTGACCAGTAAATGGCTGTGTCCTGCACTCATATGTATCCCAGCACTCAGACATTTGCAGGACTGTCATGCTGCATCTGTTTGAAACACCTGTAAATGACATGACATTGGTTCCTGTTTTCATTCACGCTGCTGCCACCTTGCATCTGTCCCCCACTGGGATTGGCTGTAGCGGGGACTGGGCGTTTCCCCAGTGGCCCATCAGGGTGGGGTCAAGCTTTAGACCCCTGGGGGGGCGTTTTTGTTACTGGGGGCCGGTTTTGCAGCATAGATGCAATATCAGCCCCTGCAACAAAAGAAACAGAAAGCTTTCCACTAGCACCCCCTAGCCCCTGGGTGCCAGCCAAGCTCTGCCGCTGACCGCGTGACCCGCAGGGGAGCATGGGCAGGGCAGCGCTTTAGTCCCACCCGGCAAGCTCCAGCCGACACCAATGGGGCGCCCCTCCCCGCGTCCACCAGTCACCGGCCAGGGGAGGGCTTACCTGTGGGAGGGGCGAACCCCCTATTTATACCGCGGTGGACAAGGCTCGGCTTCTCGCCATCCCTGTCCACCCGCGGCTCAAGTGCTGTTCCCACCCTGAACCCTGACCCAGCAGCTTGAGCGGCGGCGCGAAGTAATAGAGTGTTATAATGTTCTTCTTTGTGTTGCAGGCGGAGTTACAGGGCGATCTGGAAGCAGACGGGTACAGTAAGGGTACCTCTGCGGCAGAAGGGTACAGTAAGGGTACCTCTGCCTGGCACAGTAAGGGTGCCTGAGCCAAGGACCAGGAGCCGAAGGAGGTTCCGGGAAACCGTGACGGCGCCCCGTTAGTCCTTCGGGCGGTCGGAGGGCCTGAGCCGACCGGGGGTGTGCCACACCGCTCTGCCCTGACAGGGGGGGGCGGGAGTATAACGAAGATGATAATGTGCTGCACCGTCAGAGCATCGACTCGCCGTGCAAGATGGCTCCTAAGGCATGCAGGACAGCGAGGGGCTGCCTGCTTTGGATCGCCCGTAAGATGACCCACCATAAAACGTCATACGTGTGTTGTATGAAATAAACCTGCAGCAGTTCTTTCCCATAAATATGTCTCCAGAGTTTCATTTGGGAGGAATCGTGTATATGTACAAGCGGGCGGGAGTGAATGGAGGTGTGGGCACTATTTGCCAGGGCTGGTTTCGGTTCCCAGTCCTGCCCTGACGGGAGGGAACCTTACACTGGCATACCTGCCCACTCACACTGTGCCACCGTGTGACACACCATATCGGCTGCTATCACACGGTCTCCCTGTGAGGAGCCTGTATCACACAGTGGCAATAGTAAATAGTGTAAACTGTAAATAGTGGTTGCCCAGCTTGTTTTCCAAGGCTTTGAACTGCCGACCTCCATCGAGGGGTGTGAAAACACTCCAGGGCATCAGCACCAGCCCCAGTAAGCTTTTTAGTTTTTATGGGGAGGAGGGGGGCTTGCGGGCGGGGTGGGTTTCAAAAGTGCCTCATGGGTACTTCTCGGCACGAGGCCCCGCCCTTTCAAGTCCCTCCCCCTCCTCACACAGTGAGGTTGTTCTTCAAGTTTGCAGGTATGCACTGTGGTTGCCTTCTGAGAGAGGGACGCTTAATTTGCTTCTGCCACGCTGTACCTGTTCTATGAGGCAGGGAGGCCGACACAGTTGCCCCTAAAGCTGTGTACTGGCTCTGTGGAGGAGGGAGGTTTTAACTACTACAGCCATAGTGTATCTGCTTGGTGTGGGAAGGCAGTTTGTCCTGCAGATCTCTGCTTCATCTCTTTTACCAGATCCATATGAGGCAGAGAGGCTTGCCTCAATGATGCTCTGCCTCATCTGTGTACCTGATCTCTGAGGCAGTGAGGCTTGGCCCGCTGATGCTCACCTTGTACCTGTTTGGTGTGGGAAGGAAGCTTGACCTGCAGCTGCTCTGCCTCATCTGTGTACCTGATCTCTGAGGCAGTGAGGCTTGCCCCGCTGATGCTCTCCTTGTACCTGTTTGGTGTGGGAAGGAAGCTTGACCTACAGCTGCTCTGCCTCATCTGTATACCTGATCTCTGAGGCAGTGAGGCTTGCCCCGCTGATGCTCTCCTTGTACCTGTTTGGTGTGGGAAGGAAGCTTGACCTACAGCTGCTCTGCCTCATCTGTGTACCTGATCTCTGAGGCAGTGAGGCTTGCACCGCTGATGCTCACCTTATAGCGTTTGGTATGGGAAGGAAGCTTGACCTAGTTGCTCCACCTCATCTGTGTACCTGATCTCTGAGGCTTGCCCCGCTGATGCTCACCTTGTACCTGTTTGGTATGGGAAGGAAGCTTGACCTAGCTGCTCTACCTCATCTGTGTACCTGATCTCTGAGGCTTGCCCCGCTGATGCTCACCTTGTACCTGTTTGGTGCGGGAAGGAAGCTTGACCTGCAGCTGCTCTGCCTCATCTGTGTACCTGATCTCTGAGTCAGTGAGGCTTGACCCGCTGATGCTCCCCTTATAACGTTTGTTATGGGAAGGAAGCTTGACCTAGCTGCTCCACCTCATCTGTGTACCTAATCTCTGAGGCTTGCCCCGCTGATGCTCAACTTGTACCTGTTTGGTGCGGGAAGGAAGCTTGACCTGCAGCTGCTCTGCTTCATTGGTGTACCTGATCCCTAGAGGCAGTGACGCCTTCACTGCTGATGCTCAAATTGTACCTGTTCGGTTTGGGAAGGAAGCTTGACCTGCAGCTCATCCAACGTCCCCCTAAGTGGCCGGTACAGATACTCTTTTCCTCCACTCTTCTCAGAAAGACTATACCAGAGCACCTTCACTTCTGGTGGCAAAGACCAGTTTTCACAGTAATCGTCATTCCATATATATTTCCACTTCCAGAGCCTTGAGAAAGTCCAAAGGACGAAACACGTGTTGGCTCTTCTTTGACACAATTTGTAACTGCCCATGACGTAATCTGAAGTGAACTCAACATATCAGCTTCAATCAAAATCAAACACGACAACTCCACAAACGTTTATGAACATTATTGAGATAGATTCTCATGGTATAAATACTGGTGCGCTCGCAGTACGCTATAGAATACAGATACCTTTTCAGGCATGGGCAAGGTGGGCCCTGGCCCAGGGCCTCAGTCTTTTAAGGGGGCCCCTGATAGAGCCAGCTCTGTTCTTTCCCTGATGACCTTGAATACTTCTTAATAATTCTTTTAAATACCGTTTTTATTTTTTTATGGGGGTGATGATTTGAAGACTATTACAGACATTTGGCAGAGAATTGTTTGTGTTTCAACACCATGCCACATTCATAAAAAGTCTCTTTTCAATCAAAACAGGACCTCCCATATGAGGAATGGTAGGGCCAGAAAGATTATTAGCAATACTATTAGTGAGCTTCTGCTAAATTAAAATATTGAAAACATCCCTCACTATCCCTGGATGCTAGCTGTAAATACATTTTGAATTTGGACCAGTGTATCTGTGCACTGTCAGTGACCTGGCCAAAGAGGGCATGAAAGAGATGAAATGGCTCATAAATTCAAAACAAGGGCCCACTAAATACGTTTGGCCCAAGCCAACAAAATCCATAAGATGCCCCTGATAGAATACTTTTCACATAAACAGCATGTGCCCTGTTTTCAGCTGGCTTTCACTTGCTTCCAGAGGAGGTACTGGAACCAAGTGTAAGTAACTATGAAGCAGTGTGACACCACACCTTGACACAGATACAATTCTGCTTCATCAAACAGCAGCAATGAGAGTGAAACTTTGGCAGGAGCTCACGCACAATATCTAAACATGCATAATGAACACGTGACTAGAAAGACTCCATGTACCAGCATGCACTGAGGTCATAAGAAGTACCAGCATCTCTGAAACCTTTCAAATTGATACATTAAACCCCTGTCCTGTCTTGTCAGCAGAATCAGAGTCTGTTGGGGAAGTAGATCGGGAGCAAAACATATCTTTTGAAATCTAGAAACCCAAAAATCCAAGACTTGAGCCTTCTCTGGTCTGGAATTATTTGCTGGCTACCTTAAAAGTTAATTATTCTCTGCTGTAGCAGATCTTTCTGTAAGTTAGGTGTACGCGTTTCATTTTATGTTTTAAAATATTTTTAGAACAAGTAGAACTGTTTCCTCTGCTTTTGTTAACCTTTTTCGCTTCTATTTTAAATTAATATAACAAAAAAAAATTGAAAAACAAAAAAATAAAAAATACATTGAAAAAAGAGAGGGGATTTTACAAGGAGATAAAAAGACAAGAGAAAGGGGGAGAGAGATGGGTAAGAGAAACATGACATGAATGGAGTTTTAAAGTGGAACAATTAATTTCGATTGTGACCCCCACCCATGCCCCTCCCCCACGCACCCATCCTGCACTCGTCCAGGTCCTGCCGGCAGGTGGGCCCGGTGTAGCCAGGCTGGCACATGCAGATGGCAGAGCCCGTCAGGGGGTTGGTGTCACAGGTGGCACTCTCGTGGCAGGGGTTGCTTAGGCAGGCGTTGTCGATGTGACACAGGAGCCCTGCAAACAAGAAAGAGGTGTTCAGCTTTGACTCAAGTCGTTGCTCATTAGATGTCATGGCAAAGCCACCGACACATCTGCCTTTTCCACCACTATCAGCACAAGAGCTCTTTAAGAAGTTTGTCTCAACTCACTTTGCCAGCTGCGCACAGTCATCAAAATCATGTAATATTTACTATTAATGATACTCTTGCTCCTTTGAAACATATCAAAGACAAGCCTAAATATCTTTGTAAGACAATTTGCAATTGATCAGAGATAAATACCATAACACATATCACAAAGCAACCCACCGTGTTTGCCAACCACAAGAATGTATCAAGGTGGCATGCTACTGAGACAGCCGACCCTCGAGTCATCACTATCTCATAATAAATGCAATTTCTTTCTATTTCAGGCACACCTCCATGAAAAGCTGTGATCAATGTATGTTGAATTTATCTAAGGATATTGACACCATCATGTAATGCTATCAAAGCTTGCTTCCACAGCATTTCTCCACAAGGTTCTGGCTTTCGACTCCAAACACCTCCAGATAACCCAGGTTTTAGTTTAGCTCATCCTCTCCACATTCCTCCACAGCGGAAGAAACACACATTGTGGTCCAGGGGATCTCTGTCTGGCCCCAATCAGGCAAGGATGTGGTTCATCTTTTTTCTTTTTTCTTTTTGCTTTGTTTATTGACACCGCCTTCCACAAATGTCACTGCCAAGAAGTCTAGAATACCTTTTCTGGATCTTTCCTCTTTTAAAGCAGTTTCCATGGTATTCTTTTTGTCCATTTAACTACCGATTATATCTAACATCCTGTTTTCAGGAGAAAAAAAGGGAAAAATTTAAAGGGAAGCTGTTAGACCTGGCATCCTTGGCATGGTTTCCCACTATCTTTTTGTCTCTACCCCCTGTATTTTTGACACTGTGTTGGACTTCGTTTTTGCTGGTTTAGATGCTTTGGGCACTTTGCCACTGCTGATCAGTGTCAAAGTGCAAGTGCTTCCTAGGTAAGTTGTTATTGTGATTGGTTGCCATGATTGGCATATTTGTGTTACCAGGAAGTCTCTAGTAAAGTGCACTAAGAGTGCCACGGCAGGTGACTTGAATGTTACTAGTGGGCCTGCAGCACTGATTGTGCCACCCACATGAGTAACCCTAAAATGGTGTCCCAGGCCTGCCATCACAGAGCCTGTGAACTGTAATGCCAACCTAGCCAGTGTCCCCACTGACCAGGCCTAACCCTTTTTGTACACATTTGGCACTCCTATGGAAGGCCCAAGGTACCCCCCTGGGCAGAGTGCAGTGTATGTGAAATGTAGAGCATGTACCAGTGTAGGTGACATGCTCTGGTAGTGAATTACAGCCATTTTCTTTTCCACTATTGAAAGGCTATCTTGCCCATAGGCTATAATGGGGAATTCTGAGTATAATGTTTACCTGCATATCTTACCATAGGAGCAAGATAGGACCTACAAGTCTGGTATCCCTGGACTCAGAATTTAATAATACATCTTTTACGACTGATGGTTTTTAAATCCTGTGTTTGAGAACAGCACTTTTAGAAAGTGGCTGTTCTCTTGCCTGACCTTTCTGTGTGCCTTGTCCTGTTTGTAAATTGACTGTCTGGTTTGTGAGTGACAGGGGCTGGGGAGCCCCCAGGAGGCTGGATGAGTCAGTCCTAGGCTGAATGACTGCATCTGCATCTTGAGTGGTGGGAGGGGATAGCACCTGGGCCTGAATAGGGCTGTGCCTGCCTTCCACAATGCTGGCTCCACCTCCTGCTGGGCGGCTGACGACGCTGCCCCTCCCTCTGAAAGGAGAGGAGAAGACAGAAAAACAAAGTGCTCAGGAACTGACCTGAACTGGTTCTGACCAAGCCAAGGCCTCTCTGCCTCTAGAGAACAAAGGAAAGACTGGTATAAAAAGGGCTGCCCAGCCTACAGAAAGTTAGATCATCCTGGAATCAAGAAGGAACCTCTACCAAGGAGAAAGCTGGAAGGCTGAAGAGGAAGGACTGTCCTGCTGTGTGTTTGTGGGCTGACCTGGAGTTGCTTTGTTGCCAAGGAGAGGGGAAGAACGTTGCTTTGTGCTGTGTCCCCTTGCTTGAAGAGATCTCCAAGGGCCTGAGGAGAGCTGGCCTCCTGTTAAGATGTCCCAGAAACAAAAGGACTTCACCCCCAGCTTCCCCCTGAACTCTGCTGAGAGAGTGCGGCCTTCCTAGAGTGCCTGACCCAAGGCTGGGTCCTCTGAGAGTTGTGCCTGCTGTTTGGGAAGCTGGACCAAGAGAAACCAAGATAATCTAAAAGTTTTCGCGCATCGCTCGCTTGCGGAGCGCATCCCCGACAGTGCAAGGAAATTCCTGCCACCGCGAAGATCGAGATCGTCACAGCGCCTGTTGCTCCTGCAAGAACCGACACATTTTTTGCGTGTGAAATGCATCGCCCCGGTGTGGGAAGTTTCCTGTTGCTGCGAGTATCGTCACAGAGCCTGTCATCCCTGGGTGAGATCTTCGCCGCGCTTGCTTGCGGACCGCATCAGGTCGCTGCGAATATCGTCGCAGAGCCATCGCATCGAGGGGCCACGAGAGAAGATCGAAGCTGCACTGCGCATTGCCACCGCACCTGAGATCGTCGCCGCCCTGGAGATTGTCTCATTGTACCTTTGCGAACTGCTTCATACGGAACCTACGCACTGGAATCCATACAAGGTATCGCATCCCTCCCCACACAGACCGGATTCGTCGCAACATGCCCACTGCGTCCAGCTGAGTTGTCGCATCGCCTCCCCAGGGTCTCAGGAGTGATGCATCGCTTGTTTTCCACGGCACCAGCTTCTGTTTTAAAACTTTGTCGAATCCACAGGTACTTTGGGCTAAACGTTACGCATTAGTAGATTATCTTGACGCAACCATTAGGAACTTGACGCAACCATTAGGAACTCTTTTAAAATCATATCTTGAACTGTGTATGTTGGATTTTTGTCGTTTTGGTCTTGTTTAGTTCAGATTAAATACTTCTATTGTTCTAAACTGCTGTGGAGTCCATTTGTGATGTTTTCACTGTGTTATTGTGAGTGTTAGTACAAATACTTTACACATTGCCTTTGATAAGCCTGACTGCTCGTGCCAAGCTACCAAGGGGGTGAGCAGGGGTTATCTAAAGAGTGTACCCTCCTTACCCTGACTAGAAGCAAGGGTCCCTATTTGGATATTTGTGCCTACCTCTGCCAACTAGAGACCCTCAGATCTAACAGAAGCTGACATTTTATATTAGGCGGCCTTCAGCCTAGGTTGAGACCAAGGCACTATACAACTCTGGAATCCATTAGGGATACAGTTTAGAGGCTCCTCCCAGGGAAGGACCATGCAACATCAACCCCAGGAGACACAATGCAAGGACCCAGGGGCTTGTTCTACTGAAGAGCTGTGCAACAGGTTACCAAGGGACAAAACAGAAGCTCATTCTGGGCTACAAATGTGTAATGTGACCGCCATAGACACATAAGTAGGCAATCCTATTTATGTACTGCGCTGTGGGTGCCTCTGGGAGGCAGAGTGCTGAGGTTCATGTTACGCAGTGACCAGCACTGAAAAACCCAAGAAGGACAGAATGATGGGACTCCTTCTGTACCGGGACTGTACTATGAGGACCCACCGAGGGCAGAATTCAGGGCACCGCCTTACGCAATCGTTGATAAAAGAGCGCCAGAATTACAAATACTACATCACAATTCAGTTAACTTTTTCCACTCCAGCCCTGTCTCCCAGTGTTCCAGTACCCACCTGTCTTGTCATGCGGGCAGAGGCAATAGAAGGTGCCGACACGGTCAATGCAGGTGGAGCCTTGCAAACACGTGGCAGAGGCGCAGTCGTCAATGTTGATGCCGCAGTCCTCGCCCTCCCAGCCATTCACGCAGATGCAGCCAGAGCCTCCAGGGGTGTTGTGGCACGTGCCCCCGTTCAAGCAGACTCGGATATGGAGGAGGCACTCATCCACGTCCTGGGAGCAGTCCCATCCTGGACCAAAGGAAGAGAAAAAAAGCAAAAGACAATATGAACACTCCATTTTGTGTCAAGCTCAATGCCAAAGATGTTTCACCCAATCAGCATCCTGGGACCAGCATGTTGAACAATTTAGAATCTAATAAGGCTACTCCTATTCAAAACTAAAGAGTGTACCTCAGCAAATCAGAACACTGAATTAGCATGTATAAAGAGTTTACTAGCAAGTGGAAATGCTTCAAATTCAATGTGAAGATATGTCTCAGCCAATCCACAGGCTGGAAGTAGCATGTTGAACACACAAAGGATCCAATGGACCTATTTCATAATCCATACCAAGGGAAGAGTGTCAGCTACTCAGAAGGATGAGAGGAACATGCTCAAACAGTAACAGCCTAGATTCACTAAAGATTCAACAACTGCTTTATAGAGGGGTGAACTCACCACAAAGAACCTCACAGAATAAATGTTGAGTTTGAACGGAAAGCTCAATGCATGTCAGATCAGAACTAACGTCACACCTTGTGGCTACAGTAAGGGGAGATGTGGTGTAGAGAATAATGTTAGATGTGATCTGGTATCGGTATTTAAATGCGGATTCGTGGATAAAAAACGATTTGGTCAAGTGGTTAAGTGGAGATGTAGGCCAGTGATTCTGATGTATTGCAGTCTACCAGCTAAGTTGAGCTGTGTTCTTGAAGATGCGTTGAAATGTGGTCTAGTAGTTTGGATGAGGTGCAGTCTAGTGGTTAAGGAGAGATGTGGTCTATAGGTCACTTGGTATTTGACTTTGTGGTTAAAATGACATGTATTCTATTAGTAAATTCAAAGAGGTGTCTAGTGGTTATGTTGAGATGTGGTTTAGTGGCATAAAGTGCTGTGTTGCAGCGGCAAAGTTGCTATTAAATGTATTAGGTAAAATTGGGAAGAGGTCTGTACTTATGTTGAAAAGCAATCACTCTGCTAGGTTAGATGAAATCTAACTTCTAAACTGAGATACGATCAAGTGGCTAGGTTTAAATGTGGTCTAGGGGCTAATATGAGAAGTGGTTTGGTGGCAAAGCTGAAATAAAGTGCATAATTAGAGGCGTGGGCTTAGGGTAATTTGACATATGGTCTTGTGGATAAATTAATAGACAAAAGGATGAGTTACTTGTAAAAAATAGCAAACTTCAGTCTTTATCCAAGGTTTTCCATGTTAGCAAACATTATCGATAGATAAATCCCTTTACCTCCTTCTGCTTCACGTATCTTACATGCGCTTTCTTCAAAGACTGGTAGCTCTTACAACCAGGTATTAAAACCATGGAATTGACTGGCATCTCCATTTTATACCTTCACAAGAGGTGAATACATGTATGCCAGCTTTGGGTGGTGTGTGCTGAGGAATGACCCTATAGGAACAGGAGAGGACCTTGTCTGACCTGTCCACTGCGGCGGACACCTGCAGGTGTAGGTGCCAATGCCATCCACGCAGGTCCCACCATTCTGACAGGCATGGCTTGCACAGTCATCCACATTCAGCCTGCACCGCGAGCCCCTGAAACCTGGAACGAGAGAGAGAGAGTGTACATGCGTTTACTGCCATAGGGCACCAGCGACCATATGTCCTGTCCCAAAGGGTCTCAATCCAACATTTCTTTGATGCAGCTTTTGATTTCCTTTCCTTGTTTCCAGTATTTATGTCCGAGGGGTATCTCTTCTTTCCAGGATTTTCCTGCTGCTTACCTTACCTGAAGAGGGATAGTATTTTATCTATAATTGTGGTGTTTAATCATGGGAATCCTGAAGACCAGGATATTCCTGTAGGGACCCAGAATACATTGAGAATTTAAGTGAACTCAAAAACGTAGAAAAGAAAAACAAATCGCAGAATATTTTGTCTGTGGAAATAGCATCTGCCAGATCTTGAGCTTCCTTGTCTGCCCAGACTTGGAGCTATTAGAACAAAGGTACAGGGTATTAACAGTGCTTAAAACAGCAGCAATTGTGGGATTGAAAACTATGTAAAAGAAATTATTGTTATCCTTATTATTGACATGGAATAACAAAACAATACTTCTACTCCTACACTACGACTACTAATAATAAAAATAACATAATAATCATAATATAAGAGATAAAGTACCCCCTGACATACATTATAAGGATACTGAAAGGCACAGAGGAGTTTCATAACCATGTACAGGAACGAAGCCAAAGGCCAAGTTCCTTTACAAGGTTATGGAATACCGAGGTGACTTGCAATATACTTATCATTTACTCTAGGGAGGACTTTATTTCCCATAACTAGATGGCCACATCATCACCTTTCCCACAAACCACTAGGTTTCATATGAAAGAGAGAGCATGTTTGCAAACATGAAGAATAAAAATAAAACTTCTAGTGCAAAATTACACACTTCAAAAACCTGTTAAATATTTGTTGCAAACAGATATTAGAAACAGTTCACTGCTATTCAGTAAAAAAAAAAAAGCTGCAGTAGCTCGGAATGTGTATACACATGTAGAAAGATTGCAGCTATTCTCTATCTAATGAGTGCAAATAATAAACATCTCTGCTTGTCATTATAAGTTATATAAATAAAGCACAAGAAACAAAAGCAACATTCTGTTTTTCGTTGATTTAAACAGCTGCTTCAATTATGCTCTATGAATCACGATTCGTCGATTATAAAGAAATTGAAGACCAATGTTTATACAGGGATTACAGAACCCCGTGTATTATAATAATAGTTATAATAGTTAATAATAATAATACAAATTTTGAGACAATGTAACACATAAAAAATAAATTTGCCACACTCACCTGGGGCGCAGACACATTCCAAGAGCCCTGGTCCGATCTGTCGACAGCTGCCCCCGTTGAGACAGGCCCCGGGGCTGCAGGTGCCGGCCAGGAACTCGCAGCCAGAGCCCGAGAAGCCCTGCATGCAGTGGCACTGGTAGGACCCAACCTCATTGGTGCAGGAGGCTCCGTTATGGCACGGTGGGGGCTCGCCGGTGCACTCGTCCACGTCTTGCTCGCACAGCTCGCCTTCGAAGCCTGGCGGGCACTGGCACACGAAGTTGGGGTAGGTGTTGATACACTTGCCGCCATTGACACAGCGATTGCTGGAGCAGTAGTCCTTTTGCTGGCAGTTCTTACCTGCAGACATGCAGGAGTCACACTGAATGTAGGTATAGTGCTATTACCACCCAAGTCTGGTACCAGGACACCCATCATGCATTACCCAAGGCAAGCCATGCTTGCTGTCCCAATATGGTGGACACACCCATGGCCACTGTCTAAAGAGCTCTACTCTAATGGTTTAACAGAGGATCACTTACATACCCAACACTTGCCAGTATTGCTCCTAAGGGTTTCCTGTCTCGAACGTGAAAGTGAAGCTGCATTTGAAAACCCAAGCTATTGAAGTGCCTTTTCAACCCAGGTCCAAAGGGAAGAGTGGTGTGGTAATGCCTCCCAATGGGGTCTCTTACCCGCTGCTGGGTTCAGGAGGTAGGAGTCTGATCCTCCCACCCTTCGGTGAGTTTAGGTTACCTGGTCATGTTTCACCCACCCTGCCCTTGGAGACCGCTTAGGCTTGCACTGTTAGAGGCACATTTACAAAGAAATGGTGCAGCGCGGCGCAAAAAGCAATTTAGCAGCTCTGTGCAATTTCATAAATCCATGGAAGCGTCGTATTTACAAGAATATGGCACACCCCTGTGTTTTCCCTTGTGCTAGAGCTAAAACAGCTGCCTAGCGCCAACACAGACACCCTTGCACCATGGGGAAAGGGTGCCTGTGGTGCAGGGTTGATTCCCTGCAACTCGGGCACCCTTGCATTGGCTGAGTTGCACGGATGATTGTTTATGTGTAGGAAGGGGCACGTGCCTGCCTAACAACAGCAGTCTGCCAAGAGTGTAGTCTAGCCAGCTTGGAGGGGAATAACTCCATGACACCTTACCTCAATGTCTATCTAGCAAGCATTCAGGTATCATGAAGGGAGACGCTCACTTTACCTCACAGTGTGAGTCTGGAAACTTAGTAGTAGACAACGGAGCAGATGATGGACCCACAAGAGACTCAATCTACAAGAAAGGGACCTGCTCTGAGGCGTCTCCTCTGAGATAGAACTCTGGACCTTGTGGCCTATCAGTCCACCCTTTTCAGCGGGTGCTCTGCACCCACCTTTTCTCTCAGCATCACAGCATTGCTCTCACCTTCCTCTTACACACGGCTTCATCAGCATAAAGCAGGGACAGTGTAATATCACCATTAAACTTTGAGATGTGTCACAACCTGAGCCCTGTAGGGAAGACCTCTATGAGGATGTGGATATAACGAATATGCCTCCTTTTCCCGCTTTCCCTCACCCCGCATGTTGTTACAACACCAACACAATACCTTTGCCACGCAAGTCGTTCCAACGACTTGTGGAGGGGGCGCTGGATGTTGGAATAGTATAATTTACTATTCCAACTCCAGTCTTTGCGGACAGTAGGGAGGGTTTGGGATTTTAAATCCAACACCTTCTCCCCCCTCCGCAAGTCATTGTAACAACTTGCAGGGTAATGGTATTGCATTGTTACAACGTGGTCAATGTAACGACCGCGTTGTGACAACATGCGGGGTGACTTATGTTTACCGGATATAACGTTTGCTACCAAACTCTTTTGGTCCCAGTGATGGTCTTCCTCCTGTCACATGGAAGCCCTGTCTCCTGCCGGGGCAGAGCAGCTATTGCCTTGTTGAGCTTAGCTAGCTCCATTGGGTCCTGGGGATAAGAAAGCAACTTCAGAACTGCTGTCCAAGGCCTTATACTCCACATCTGGATGGTGGCCATGCCATGCTCCATAGCCTCCTACACCTCCTGCCGGCCGCAGCACACCTCATCAAGGAGAAGAAGGAATCGGACAACGTCACCCTACGCTTGTAGAGCCCCACTGGCTCCACATGAGGGTCCACACCATCTTCAACACTACCTCCTCAACAAAGCCGTCACCACTGGCGATCCTACCTGCATGGGTGACAAGCTCACCATCTCCAGCAGGTCTTGGCACAGCCAGGAGACCCTCAGATGGAGAGATAGACGTGGATAAGAGAAAAAACACAAGACAAAAGGTCTTCTCCATCGATGCACCCAGGATCTGGGCCGGCATCACTGCTGTCATCAGGACCAGCCGAAACCCCCCTCCAGTTCAGACAAATGCTAAAGACACCTCATAACAAAGTAACAGTCTATGGCCACTCTCAGATGCCAACTACCCCTTCAGTCACTTGTTGACTGAATCTTTGCCTTTGGACCTTTAAGCACTCTGCTGCCTTTCGGCTAGGTTTGCGCTTTACCACATACATGCATACTGTTGAGCCACATACTTTCAGAAAACTGCACTGGAAGGATGGCATCCGGTGCTGGCTGTGGTCCCTGTGATGGGCAACTGCACCAGAAATTCTACTGTTCCTAAGCATTCTGCCCTGGACGCAGTGCCAGCGGTCACTGCCCATAACTCAATCTGGTGAGTGGAGATGTAAACACATTATTATCATTTAGTACCAGGGTGTTCGGCTCCTCTGTCACCACTGCCCTCACCCTCCCCCCTCTCCCCCCCTCACTCCGCTCTTCACACTCCAGATCCGGCTCTCACCCGTCCAGCCTGGTAGGCACTCGCAGCGGTACTCGGTGGCTGAAAAGCGGTGGCAGGTGGCTCCATTCTGGCACGGCTGCTGGAAGCAAGGGTCCCCGGCCACTCCCTCACACTCCCTGCCGATGAATCCGGGTAGACAGGCGCACTGGAATGTCACCAGGACCCCGCGCTGGACACCTGGGCGACAGGTACCACCATTCCGGCAGCGGCCCGCGAGGCAGGGGTTCTGGAACTGACACTTCTCGCCCATGAACCCCACCTCGCACCTGGGAGAGAGGCAACGACAGACATGGAAGAGAGTCGGGAAATAAACAACCGTGTGTGAGAGGGAGAGGCAACGTAAGACATGGAAGAGACTCAGGGAAGAAACAACTGTGTGAGAGAGAGGCAACGTCAGACATGGAACAGACTCGGGAAATAAACAACTGTGTGAGAGAGAGGCAACGTCAGACATGGAAAATACTCAGGGAAGAAACAACCGTGTGAGAGAGAGGCAGTGTCAGACATGGAAGAGACTCGGGGAAGAAACAACCGTGTGAGAGAGAGGCAACGTCAGACATGGAAGAGACTCAGGGAGAAACAACTGTGTGAGAGAGAGGCAGCGTCAGACATGGTAGAGACTCGGGGGAGAAACAACCGTGTGAGAGAGAGGCAATGTCAGACATGGAAAAGACTCAGGAAAAACAACATGAAAGAGACTCAGGGAAGAAATAATCATATGAGAGAGGCAACGTCAGACATAGAAGAGACTCAGGGAAGAAACAACCGTGTGAGAGAGAGGCAACGTCAGTTATGGAAAAGACTCAGGCTAGAAACAACCGCGTGAGAGAGACGCAACGTCAGACATGGAAAAGACTCAGGGAAGAAACAACCGTGTGTGAGAGAGGCAACGTCAGACATGGAAAAGACTCAGGGAAGAAACAACCGTGTGTGAGAGAGGCAACGTCAGACATGGAAAAGACTCAGGGAAGAAACAATCGTGTGAGAGAGAGGCAGCGTCAGACATGGAAGTGACTCGGGGAAGAAACAACCGTGTGAGAGAGAGAGGCAACGTCAGACATGGAAGAGACTCAGGGAGAAACAACTGTGTGAGAGAGAGGCAGCGTCAGACATGGCAGAGACTCGGGGGAGAAACAACCATGTGAGAGAGAGGCAGCGTCAGACATAGAAGAGACTCAGGGAAGAAACAACCGTGTGAGAGAGAGGCAACGTCAGACATGGAAAAGACTCAGGGAAGAAACAACCGTGTGAGAGAGAGGCAACGTCAGACATGGAAAAGACTCAGGGAAGAAACAACCGTGTCAGAGAGAGAGGCAACGTCAGACATGGAAGAGACTCGGGGAAGAAACAACTGTGTGAGAGAGAGACAGCATCAGACATGGAAGAGAATCGGCGGAGAAACAACCACGTGAGAGAGAGGCAACGTCAGACATGGAAGAGACTCAGGGAAGAAACAACTGTGTGAGAGAGAGGCAGCGTCAGACATGGAAGAGACTCGGGGGAGAAACAACCATGTGAGAGAGAGGCAGAGTCAGACATGGAAGAGACTCGGGGGGGAAACAACCGTGTGAGAGAGAGGCAGCGACAGAAATGGAAGAGACTCAGGGATAAACAACCGTGTGAGAGAGAGGCAGCGTCAGACATGGAAGAGACTCAGGGAAGAAACAACTGTGTGAGAGAGAGGCAGCGTCAGAAATGGAAGAGACTCAGGGATAAACAACCGTGTGAGAGAGAGAGGCAACGTCAGACATGGAAAAGACTCAGGGAAGAAACAACCGTGTGAGAGAGAGGCAACGTCAGACATGGAAAAGACTCAGGGAAGAAACAACCGTGTGAGAGAGAGGCAGCGTCAGACATGGAAGAGACTCAGGGATAAACAACCGTGTGAGAGAGAGGCAGCGTCAGACATGGAAGAGACTCAGGGAAGAAACAACTGTGTGAGAGAGAGGCAGCGTCAGACATGGAAGAGACTCAGGGAAGAAACAACCGTGTGAGAGAGAGGCAGCGTCAGAAATGGAAGAGACTCAGGGATAAACAACCGTGTGAGAGAGAGGCAGCGTCAGACATGGAAGAGACTCAGGGAAGAAACAACCGTGTGAGATAGAGGCAGCCTCAGACATGGAAGAGACTCAGGGAAGGAACAACCTTGTGAGAGAGAGGCAGCGTCAGAAATGGAAGAGACTCAGGGATAAACAACCGTGTGAGAGAGAGAGGCAACGTCAGACATGGAAAAGACTCAGGGAAGAAACAACCGTGTGAGAGAGAGGCAACGTCAGACATGGAAAAGACTCAGGGAAGAAACAACCGTGTGAGAGAGAGGCAGCGTCAGACATGGAAGAGACTCAGGGATAAACAACCGTGTGAGAGAGAGGCAGCGTCAGACATGGAAGAGACTCAGGGAAGAAACAACTGTGTGAGAGAGAGGCAGCGTCAGACATGGAAGAGACTCAGGGAAGAAACAACCGTGTGAGAGAGAGGCAGCGTCAGAAATGGAAGAGACACAGGGATAAACAACCGTGTGAGAGAGAGGCAGTGTCAGACATGGAAGAGACTCAGGGAAGAAACAACCGTGTGAAAGAGAGGCAACATCAAACATGGAAGAGACTCAGGGAAGGAACAACCGTGTATGCAACTGTGTCGGGGCAGGGAGAAGTTCGAACCAATCCAGGCGCTGCTCCAGAAGCGCCAGGATTGGCCTGAGCAGCGACTGTCTCTGCCAATTGGAGACCGGGGGCTGCGGCCACTGGCCAGTAGCAGCCCTCGCCCTCTCTCACTCTTCTGATGTGCAGGGCACTGCAGGCTAATCTTGCGCATGTTCGGGCTGGTCAGAAAAATGACCAGCTCCAGCTCGAACCTGAACATGCGCACTATTGCTGCTGACCCTCCTGCGCTACTAGTGCTACTGTCAGTCAATGCTGCCCCACCCCCTTCAGAGTTCTGTCTGACTCGGGTGTACAGCCGGCCCGATTTCCAGTCAGGAGTTCCTGGTGAAGTGTAACATTACACTAACGAGGGAGATTGTGGCGTTGTGGACATGTGTGCGTGGCATTAGTGGGGCAGAGCAAGTACACGTGAGTGCAGGGAGAGGTATGGGTAGGAAGAACTGGGAGGAGGGAGAGGCGAGGGCAGAAGAGAGATGCATGCGGGCACGTAGAGGTACGGGGAGGGTCAGGTGCCAGCGAAGAGATGTGTGGCAAGAGAAGGGTATGTGAGCGAAGAGGGGCATGCTGGGACAGGGACAGGCTAAAAGAAGTGCGAGTGGAGAAAGGTGCAACCTGGGAGAGAGGCAGACAGGGAGAGGTGCAGAGAGAGAGAGGGGTGCAGAGAGAGAGGTGTAGACAGAGAGAGGTGCAAAGAGAGAGAGAGGTGCAGATAGAGGTGCAGGGAGACAGAGAGAGGTGCAGAGAGAGGGAGAGGTGCAGACAGGGAGAGGTGTGGGATGGGTGCAGACAGGGAGAGGTGCAGAGAGAGAGGGGTGCAGAGAGAGAGGTGCAGATAGAGAGAGGTGCAGAGAGAGAGAGGTGCAAAGAGAGAGAGAGGTGCACATAGAGAGAGGTGCAGGGAGACAGAGGTGTAGACAGAGAGAGGTGCAGAGAGAGGGAGAGGTGCAGACAGGGAGAGGTGCAGAGAGAGAGAGGTGCAGACAGGGAGAGGTCTGGGATGGGTGCAGATAGAGAGTGGTACAGAGAGAGAGGAGCAGACAGAGAGAGTTGCAGATAGAGAGAGGTGCAGAGAGAGAGAGGTGCAGATAGACAGATGTGCAGAGAGAGAAAGAGATGCAGACAGAGAGAGGTGGAGGGAGAGAGAGGTGCAGACAGACAGAGGTGCAGGGAGACAGACGTGCAGACATAGAGAGGCGCAGAGAGAGAGAGAAGGAGGTGGAGAAGGAGAGAGGTGTAGCCAGGGTGAGGTGTGGTATGGGTGCAGCCAGGGAGAGGTGCAGAGAGAGAGCGGTGCTGACAGAGAGAGGTGCAGAGAGAGAGAGAGAGAGAGACGTGCAGATAGAGAGAGGTGCAGAAAGAGAGGGATAGAGAGAGGTGCAGAAAGAGGGGCGCAGACAGAGAGAGGTGTAGCCAGGGAGAGGTGTGGGATGGGTGCAGACAGGGAGAGGTGCAGAGAGAGAGAGGTGCAGACAGAGAAAGGTGCAGATAGAGAGAGTTGCATAGAGAGAGAGGTACAGAGAGAGAGGTGCAGACAGAGAGAGGTGCAGGCAGAGGGAGGTGCAGACAGAGATAGGTGCAGACAGTGAGAGGTGCAGACAGTGAGAGGTGCAGGGAGAGAGAGGTGAAGATAGAGAGAGGTGCAGAGTAGAGAGAGGTGCAGAGAGAGAGGTGCAGAGAGAGAGGTGCAGGCAGAGAGAGGTGCAGACAGAAAGGGGTGCAGGCAGAGAGAGGTACATACAGAGAGAGATAGGTGCAGACAGAGAGAGGTGCAGGGAGAGAGATGTGCAGACAATGAGAGGTCGGGACAGTGAGAGGTGTGGGATGGGTGCAGACAGAGAGAGGTGTGGGGTGGGTGCAGACAGAGAGAGGTGTGGAATGGGTGCAGACAGAGAGAGGTTTTGGATGGGTGCAGACTGAGAGGTGTGGGATGGGTGCAGACACAGAGAGGTGTGGGATGAGTGCAGACAGAGAGAGGTGTGGGATGGGTGCAGGCACAGAGAGGTGTGGGATGGGTGCAGACAGAGAGAGGTGTGGGATGGGTGCAGACACAGAGATGTGTGGGATGGATGCAGACAGAGAGAGGTGTGGGATGGGTGCAGACACAGAGAGGTGTGGGATGGGTGCAGACACAGAGAGGCGCAGAGATAGAGAGGTGCAGACAGAGAGAGGACAGAGAGAGGTGTAGCCAGGGAGAGGTGTGGGATGGGTGCAGACAGGGAGAGGTGCAGAGAGAGAGAGGTGCAGACAGACAGAGGTGCAGAGAGGGAGAGAGAGAGGTGCAGATAGAGAGAGAGGGGTGCAGAGAGAGAGGTGCAGACAGAGAGAGGTGCAGGCAGAGAGAGGTGCAGACAGAGAGAGGTGCAGACAGAGATAGATGCAGACAGTGAGAGGTGCAGACAGTGAGAGGTGCAGGAGGAGAGAGGTGAAGATAGAGAGAGGTGCAGAGAGAGAGAGAGGTGCAGGGAGAGAGAGGTGTAGAGAGAGAGGTGCAGAGAGAGAGAGGTGCAGGGAGAGAGAGGTGCAGGGAGAGAGATGTGCAGACAATGAGAGATGGGGCATTGAAAGGTGTGGGATGGGCGCAGGCTGAGAGAGGACACAGCGAGGTGTGGGATGCTTCAGACAGCGAGAGGTGTGGGATGGGTGCAGACAGTGAGAGGTGGGGACAGTGAGAGGTGTGGGATGGGTGCAGACAGTGAGAGGTGGGGACAGTGAGAGGTGTGGGATGGGTGCAGACAGTGAGAGATGGGGCCACTGAGCGGTGTGGGATGGGTGCAGGCTGAGAGAGGACACAGAGATGTGTGGAATAGGTTCAGACAGAGAGAGGTGTGGGATGGGTGCAGACAGAGAGAGGTGTCGGATGGGTGCAGACAGAGAGAGGTGTCGGATGGGTGCAGACAGAGAGAGGTGTGGAATGGGTTCAGACAGCTCTCGTTCTATTAGCGTGGCAGCAAAATACAACAAATCAAAGAGCAAGGCGGATTAGCAATGTGTGTTGTCTCTTAATTAAAGATACAGGCAATCTCCCATCTAACAAAGGGACTACGTCAGGGCTGCTTGGAACTGAACTGGGGCAATCTAAACATCCTCAAACTGTCCTGGGCTTGACGAACATCCATCCAAGAATGCAAAACATAAAAACACATATGCAAGCCAAGGAGGGCTGACGCAAAACGCGCTCTCTCTCGCCTCTCCCTCCCACTATCTCTCTCTAACTATCTCTCCGTCTCCCCTCTCTCTCCCTGTCTCACCCTCTCTCCTCCTTCCTCTCCCCTTCTCTCTCCCTCACTCTCTCTTTCTACTCCCCTCTCTCTCTCTCTCTACCTGTCTTTTTCTCCCCTCCTCTCTCTCTTTCTCTCTCCCTAACTCTTTCTCCCCTCCTCTCTCTCTCCTCTCCTTCTCTCTCTATCTCTCTGTCGCCCCCCTCTCTCTCACTCTCACTCTCTATTTCTCTTCTTACTGTGTTTTTTTAAAGAATTGATTGTATGAGGAATTGCTACAGCTAAACCTGTCTTTAGCCAGACACAAATTTGAAATGATCGCTAAATTAAAGAGACATCCGGACGAATTTTGTCCAGTGAGATGTTTCACAAAGCAGAGGTGTTGAGTTGATTCAAAGTCTGGTCTTTTTTCAAGTAATATTGAAGTGACATAGATTTTCTCCTGGTAGTAGTTCTCGCCTCCCCATATAACGGTAATTTGTCTTTCTGATGGATACTTAAGAGGGGCTTTAACTGTGATGCAACACAGTTTGAGTTTGAAACAGGGGTCAAGAGGCAGTCAGGGAAGAGAGAGCAGCAGAGGGGGTGATATGGTCTGGTTTCTTAGCCATGGCAGGTACAGAGTAGGGTTTTTTTCCTCTGTAATGTAGGACAGCTCTACAACTTAAATGCTAGAGGTCGCCAGATAGTACAACTCTGAACCGAAGACAATAAAGCTTGTAAGTCACAACCCAGCTGCTGCTGAGTTCGAGGCCCTCCTCCACCCGCAGGCTACCACCTGCGCCTCATCCCTGGTGGCCAATGGTAGGCCCTGAGGTTTGTTTCTTCTGCCTGAATTGTTTTTGTGCCTTTAATTTACTGTTGTGCTTGTTGCCTTGTTGCCTTGTCTTGTTGCCTGCTTGCTGCTTTGCCGCTTCCTTGCCTTTGCATGTGCTTGTTGCCCTCTCGCCGGTCCCGATTCCCACCGCTTCGTCCCCTGCGGCCCGCCCCCCCCCACTCTCATTTGCCTTTAATTTTACTGTTAATTTTACTGTTGTGCCTGTTGCCTTATTGCCTTGTTTTGCCTGCTTGCTTCCTTGCCGCTTCCTTGCCTTTGCCAGTGCTTGTTGCCCCCTCGCCGGTCCCGAGTCCCGCCGCTGCATCCCCTGCGGCCCCGCCCTACCTCTCCCATTCACCTGTTCCCTCCACCCAGTTGCTACTCCCTCCCACCTGCCCTACTTATAGCAGCCGCGTGTAGCAGGAGCGCCGCTGGCGCGCCAAAGTCATACCTAAGGCAAGCCCGTCTGCGCCTGGACCGCGCCCAGCGCCAGAACTCCTGGACCCCAGAGACGCCACGACGCCCGACTGCACTACGACGCCAGCACCCTCCACGCACTCAACCCTGGTTGAGAACACACCTGCTACCGGGCAACCCCGAAGCGCACCCACGGACCCTTCACCTGTCCAAACTGCAACTTCACCAGCATCAGCCCTGCCAAACCGCTCACCAAGGAACCCAAATACCTCAGATGCATCCTCCTCAACACCCGCTCCGCCCGCAAACACGCCGTCGAGCTCTGGGACTTCCTCGACTCAACCTCCCCAGGCGTCGCCTTCCTGACAGAGACATGGCTGAACCCTGCCTCCACACCCGACATCGCCATTGCCATCCCGGAAGGATAAAAGTTCACGCGCAGGGACCGCACCAACGGAACAGGAGGAGGAATCGCCATTTTCCACAGGAACACCCTCAGAGTATCGACCTACACCAACGACACCCCCCGCCCCGCCGAACACATGCACTTCCAGATCCACACAGATCTCAACACCACCCTCAGAGGAACCCTCATCTACAGACCCCCCGGACCCCGACCACAGTTCCGCAACTCCATCGCCGACTTCGTCAGCATGCACGCCCTCGCCTCCACGGACTACATCCTCCTAGGGGACCTGAACTTTCATCTCGAGAACAACAACGACACCAACTACATCACCCTGCTCGACAACCTTGACAACCTCGGACTCAGACTGTAGTGTCAACACCCACCCACACCACCGGCTACGCGCTCGACCCCATCTTCACCGCAAGCCCCCACGTCTCCAACCGCACCACCGAACCCCACTGGACCGACTGTCAGGATTCACCCCTCGGCAGCTCCAACAGCCTAGGAACTACATTTCCCATGAGCGTTAGGGGTTATCAGGAAGTGACTTAACCGGTACCGGATTCCATGTTTCTTGCGCGTAATTCTGTTTGTTTGGAACCTTCGGCGGCGGTTGGAGGTGTGTCTGCAGGAGGGAGAGCGTCTGGAATCAGAATGTGTGCTGCCTTCCAACTTCCCCGCGTTCGTGAGTAAAGAGCTGCTGCGCTGTTCGGCACCGGCTGGTGTCCGGTTCGTTTGTGTTTCTATTGCGGAGATCTGGCTAGGAGGATCGGCTTGGGAAAGGTCGATAGTGCTGACCTGCCTATCCATTGCTGTTGGCCAGTGAATCCTTTGTGTCCAACGGGCATACCGGGTCAGTGTGCGGCTGCCTCTGTCTCCGGTTGGATACCATTTGTGGTATTGCCCACAGGACATTACAGCGGGTTACTGTGAGCGGCGGCCACGTAATGCCGGCTGTGTGGGGAGAGTGCTATTTACATACTGACTTTACAGCGGGTTACAGCGTGCCTGGAGGCAGCGTAACACCGTCTGTTATTTGGATTAGGGTTATTTTGCAAAGACTTTACAGCGGGTTACTGCGGGCTCGGAGGCAGCGTAACGCCGGCTGTTATTTGGATCCCTTGTTTTCTGTCCGCAAAGAAGGAGCGGAGCCTTGCGGTGGACGCAACCGCAGGTTACCGTGTCTAGGAGTCCGCATTTGGGGTGTGGAAGGTGCTGTGAGGATAACAGCATTGTTTTGCTTTCTTGAAATACATTTAGTACTTAACTATACTAGGTAGGGGTATCTCACCTTACAGGTTCTCAAGGTGGGCCATGGTTCTCCAGTATCCATATGTCGCATCCTTGTAAGAGATGAATATAATCTTCTACATTTCTGCTATGTACAAGCAGTGAAGGAAGGGTGCTCAGTCCTGTGAAGTGATCAAGTTGCATAACAGGGTATGGTGTGTGATAACGCATATTCATATTAGTTCGCAAACATGACATACAGACTCTGATGTATGATTCTGCTTTCTTCTTCAGATGGTGTCACATGGGGGTCTTTGTTGATGTTAGTTTAATTCGTGTACCAAGGACACACAGGTATTCTTGACCTTTATGAATTAGCGAGAATTCAAGAGAGTAGAATTGCTTACCCTTGTTTTATTATTGTGTTTATGTTTTTCAGAGCCTTTGTCCCTGCTGACCCCTCCCCTACCTGGTGACCCTCGCTTGATAACTCGAAGACCCTGGGGGGTAACCCCATGTCAGGGTACTTGGGGATGTCAGGAGATGGTCCTTTATTCTTCTGCTGCTGAACCCTGCGGAGCCAGTCCTGACACCGACCACCACTGCATCCACTTCACCTTCAGGAAGCCAACCATGCACCACTGCATCCAACTGCTGCCTCGACAATGCTGGAGCAAAGTCACCGATGACCAGCTCACCACCACCCTCGCTCAGAACCCACCCACCGACTCCACCGACCCCGACACCGCAACCTCAGACAATGGATCGACGACTGCGCCATCACCCTCGCCCCGCTCAAGACACCTTCCAACAGCCACACCAGTAAGAAAGCCACCTGGTTCACCGAAGACCTCCAGGCCTCCAAATGAACATGCCGAAAACTGGAGAAGAACTGGCTCCGCAAACGATCACCGGACAGCTACACAGCCCACAAGAATGCCACCCGCAAACATCACCACTCATCAGAGCCGCCAAGTGGGTCTCATTCAAGGCCCGCCTAGACAACAACGCATACAATAGCAAGGAGCTCTTCAACATCATGAAGGAACTCTCCAATGCCAACGTCATCCCGCCTTCGCAAGACCTATGTGACTCCCTGGCTACCTTCTTCCACCGCAAGATCACCGACATCCACCACAGCTTCAACACCACGACCCACCCGACAACCACCGCCCCCACCACCACCACATGTACCAACCACCTACTCTCCTGGACAAACGTCAATGACAAGGACACCAGCGAGATCATGAAGACCATCCACTATGGCTCACCGCTAGACCCATGCCCCCACCACATCTTTAACAAAGCCAGCGCATCCAACGCACCCCATCTCAGCAACGCCATCAACATCTCCTTCGAGACAGCAACCTTCCTGGAAAGCTGGAAACACGCCGAGATCAATGCCTTACTCAAGAAACCAAAGGCGGACCCCAAGGACCTCAAGAACTTCCGGCCCATCTCCCTGCTCCCATTTCCAGCTAAGGTCAACGAGAAAATCGTCAACAAACAGCTGACCCGCTACCTCGAAGACAACAACATCCTGAACCCATCCCAGTCCGGTTTCCGCAGCAACCACAGCACTGAAACCGCCCTCATCGCCGCCACAGATGACATCAGGACCCTGCTAGACAACGGAGAAACAGCAGCCCTCATCTTCCTGGACCTGTCAGCCACCTTCGACACGGTCTGCCACTGCACTCTACGTACACGATGCCGGAATCCAAGGGAAGGCCCTGGACTGGACCACATCCTTGCTCTCCGGTAGAACTCAGAGCGTTCGCCTCCCCCTTCCACTCCAATGCCATCGAGTTCATCTGCGGCATACCCCAGGGCTCGTCCCTCCGCCCGACGCTGTTCAATATCTACATGGCACCCCTCGCCCACGTCGCCCGTCAACACGACCTCAATATCATCTCCTACGCAGTCGGCACCCAGCTGATCATCTCCCTCACCAAAGACCCTCACTCAGCCAAATCCAACCTCCACGAAGGCATGAAGGCCGTCGCCAACTGGATGAGGAACAGCCGACTGAAGCTGAACTCGGACAAGACAGAGGTCCTCATCCTTGGGTCCACCCCTTTGGCCTGGGATGACTCCTGGTGGCCAACCACACTAGGAACTGCTCCGACACCCACAGACCACACACGCAACCTAGGGGTCATCCTCGACTCCACCCTCTTCATGACTAAGCAGGTCAACGCCGTCTCCTCCTCCTGCTTCAACACCCTCCGAATGCTCCGTAGGATCTTCAAGTGGATTCCCACTGAAACAAGAAGAACAGTCACCCAGGCCCTCATCACCAGCAGGCTGGACTATGGCAACGCCCTCTACGCAGGAGCATCGGCCAAGCTCCTGAGACGGCTGCAACGCATCCAGAACTCCTCAGCACATCTGATCTTCGACATCCCTCGCCACAGCCACTTCACTCCCCACCTGAGAGACCTACACTGGCTTCCCGTCAACAAGAGGATAACTTTCAAGCTCCTCATCCACGCACACAAAGCTCTCCATGACACCGGCCCTGCGTACCTTAACAAACGACTCAACTTATACACCCCCACCCTCGCCCTCGCCGCTGTCCCCCGCGTCTGAAGAATGACAGCCAGAGGCAGATCCTTCTCCCACCTCGCTGCCAAGACCTGGAACACCCTCCCCACCAACCTACGGCAGACCCAAGACCTAAGACTACTCTTCGATTAGTAGCAGCAACGCCCCCCCCCCCGCCCTCCCACAGCGCTTTGAGACCCTCACGGGTATGTAGTGCACTCTACAAGAGCCCTGATTGATTGATTGATTGATAAATGGATGCTTTAGGGAGCTCAGCATGAGAGAGATGAGGATGAAGGAATATCAGGCCGCTGGACATGCCCGGCAAGCGTCAGCGAAGCGCCTAGAGGTGCGGCTTGCGACAGGCCATTCTGAATGGGCAGCGGGGATTGTTTAAGGAAGTGATCCCCAACCTGTGATCCGGGGACCCCTGGGGGTCCTCAAAGCCTATCAGGGGGCTACGCGATTACTTAGAACACTAAATAATATTAACTGATTCATAAATTGTAGATAAATAAAGAAGCTAAAGGTACAATTTAAAAGTTTAAATGTTCTGTAAATGTGAAGAAAAGTGAAAGGAGGCTAAAAATGGAGTTAGTATCCTCAGATTGGTGTGTGGGAGCACTGCAAGAGCATCTACAGACTACTAGAGTATGGACGATGAATGGCCCCAATTGCATTTAGAAAAGCTCCAACCCTCCTATTAAACTTACAATATTGATTTTTGTTATATTTGAATGTGAAGTAAATCAATGATTTCATCATTTGTGTATTTGTTTGATGAATGCTTGTTTCTGTATTGTTTGTGAATCGTTTAGGCATGCCAATTATCGAAAATGCTTCGGCCAGGGTCCCTGACTTCCATTAATACCTCTGTGAGGGTCCCGATTCCAATAATAATTCAGTGGGGGTCCCTGGTTTCCAGTAATGATTACATACGGGTCCTCAGAAGTCACAAAAGTAAGAGTAAGGTATAAAGGAAACAACTTTGTGATCTGTACTGATGCTGTGTGTGGCCGTTCACATGTCAAACATTGTAAAGACATGGCTAGACTCTGTGTGATATTACTCGACTGAGAAGCAGACAAGAGCATTGTGGTATTCCTACTTATTACTTCACAGTAGTGATATTTATGTAAAGTAGAGGACAATATCTGGGGCAAAATTGAAATAAAGATCCTATTCTGATGTAAGGAAAGATTCTCCTTCAATGTAGTAAGGACTGAATCAAGCTTTTTAATCTCAGTGATCTGCTGATCTCCTTTTTGGAAGAATTTATTTTCTCAATTAATGAGAGGGCAAGTGTTAACCCCTTCCATACTGATGACGAACCCCAGCCATCATGCACTACGGTGCTCGTGTGCTGATGACGGCTGGGGTTCGTCACGGCCCGCCCCTGTTCGTGTTGTTTACAGCACACCAGGGGAATCGCGGCCGCATGGAAGGGGTTAAGGAGGACACTGAATCAATATTCTAAGTATCCTTTAATGAAATGAAGAGCTGGACAACATCAGGTAACATCCAAGCAGCTCAGGTCCACAGCATAACTGTCCTTCTCAAACATATACATTCTAAATGACACAATGGTATTCTACAACCTAGTAAGTTTTCTATATGACATAGCATTGTTCCAAACAGAGTAACATAATAAAAGATAAGAACATAACAGCAAGACATAAGTTGTGTAACTCATTTTAGATATTGGTGACCGAACACCCGAGTGGGTACCATCATTTTTGTTTTGCCAGCTAATATGTGTTGGACAGTGAGTTATCCTTGTCAAATTCGATCTGAAAGCATCTGGCAAGGTGGACGCACCGATGAGCAAGATCAATGGATGAATAGAGGTTCACACATAAGGGTAAATGTGCAAGTAATGCTAGAATCTGCTCCAGGAAATCAGAGTTTCCGATGTCAGACTTCAAGTTCCTTACACTCACTTCGCTTCCCACCTGCATCTGCCCAAAGGGAGTAGCCAATGAGTACATAGACCATCACAGAGGCAAGTAGGGAAGTGTTGTGCTGAGGAAGCATCTTTGGTTCCTGGGATTGGCTGGTCATTTCAAGACAGTCCTGGGAGGCCAGCAGGGCACTACAGGAACCAAGAAGAAGTCTTCCCTGCTTTCAAAAGGCATCAAGGAAGGGGCCAAGGAGATCTTGTGGAGGTGATGGTGAGGTTCAAGCTTCCAATTCTTGGCAAGCGAGTGCAGTCCATCGCTCTGCACCTGTACCTCATCTTTTTGGGCTGAAAGTTTAACCATTCATGTAGGATGAGTCTTCCTGCTTCTGAGAAGATACAAAATAATCCTTGTCAGAGGTGGATTTACCAAACCCCCAACCTGCACTGCAGGCTGCTAGAGCGGGGATACTCCTGTATCCCTAACAAATGTTCCCTTTGTGAGCTGACCCTGTTTCTGAGGACACCACCCATCCTTCACCTTGGATTCAACATGTAAAAAAGAGATCTCCCCAATCACCAATAGATAACCCTGATCACAGGTGCACCTTAGTTGCACACCATCTTCTGATGAATGCAAACTATGCTTGGACCATACTGGTATTCATAAATATTATCATTAAAAAAAATAAGACAGGGAGTGGCTTAGCGGGCCAAAATGGTGGTCACTCCTCTATAGAACTTCTTATCGGCCCTGCCTGAAGTAGTGATATCCTGGGTACTGACAGAGTAATCACAACCCAGAGAGCCCTCCTCCTCATCTGTGGAGGCATGCTTTGAGCCTGGAGGGAGCACTACAGCTGCCAGTCGATGGCCACGGCAAACACAGCAAAGGCTGGTGGGCCAGCTGGAGGAGGCCAAGATGGCTGCTCTGAGGAGGACTCAAGAGCTGCATGCCACCAGAACCAAAGGAATCTCAACACGGAAGAACCAGGCAACCAACCTCGCAGTGAGACTGGGTTAGGAGCCCCGGGCAGCTGGTGGGGTTCTCTCCTATTTTCCACCCCTCTTCTCCTTTGAGGAAACGCAACACGTGCAAAGGGTGCCGGAGCAGATGATGCCTTTCGCTGCATAAGCCTGCTGGGGTACGAGAACACATGGAGGGCGATAGACCGCTTCCCTCTGCCGACCTTTGCAGCGAGGGAGGCCTGGGGCAGGCACCCCCATGCACTGTACTTACACCTGTTCTTCTCTTCTGGAGGCTCCCTCTTCTCTAACTCTCCATACCCCTCCTCCGTCCCTGGAAATGCCGCCTGCTGGCTGATGTAGCCCAGAGGAACCCTGGTATCATGACTCCACAAACACCAAAGGGGGTAGCCACTATCACTGCCAGAGGCCCCACCACAGAATCACTACCCACCAACCTGTGAAGAATCAGGGGGGGAGACGTGGGCCCTATGCTCCGGCAGACACTAGATGGAAGAGTTTAGGGCTGGAGAGGCACATGGTCACTGCTGAAGTTGACCGCCAGACCACCTCCCACTGTGCCCCCTCCTGTGCCACCTGGGGCTGTCTAAAGTATGGCCAGTGCATAGACAATGACTGAGAATAAGTTAAGGGCCCCAGCGGCACGTGCGGCTCACCCCGACTAGGTGGAGCAAGCAGGCTGCCGGGCCACCCCCAACCCTGGTGTTGGTACCTGTGAACTACCCTTCTCACTCCAGCCGAACAACCTCTTGGACCGACTCAGTTCTCTTATCCAGAAACTGTAACAGACCATGTTGCTCAGCCAAGGACCACGATAAACCCACCGAAACCCAAGGGCAAACAAGATTGACAAGTACTCAGCCCCCACCTCTGGGGCCCCACAACTCTGAGGCTAATCCACCGGCCTCGTCTTCAGTGGAAGATATTGGGGCCATCCTAAAAGCAAAACAATTCCCCCACAATGTGTTTGAATTCAAGATCGGAGAGGTGGGGTGGAGTAATCCCTCCTGCACCAAGACCTTTGCGGTGTAGCAGAAAGGGTCACCAAAGCAGAAAGCGGAGCCTCAACACCGGAGGATACTTCGAGGGAGTCTCCAAACTGTCTGCTATGTCGAAACTCCAGGAAGAACGTGCAGAAGACGCCGAAAACAGGGCCTGGTACTAAAATCTTAGTTTTGTGGGCTTCCGGGAAGATACAGAGGGCCTATCCTCCGGTGACCTTCCTTGAGTGATGGACTATTTCTTAGGTGGCCACATCCCATGTATCCACCTGATTTGTGGTGGAGCAAGCACACAGGTCACTGGCACCCAAACGCCCTCCAGGGGCCCCTCCTTGCCCAACTATTGCAAAGAGCCTGAATTACAGAGACTGCAACATGATCCTTTCAAGAAGCCCGTAAACATGGAAATCTCGCTTTTCATTCCCAACGTATCATGATCTTCCCAGATTAAACTTTCCACGTGCAACAATTTTGGAAATCCTACGACATAGTCAAGGTGATACTCAGGGCAATGAACCTGAAATACATGCTGATGTTCGCAGCACGGCTCGAGATCATTTACAACACTAAGACCAGTATGGGAATGAGAAATGGAACAACAGACCCTGAGTTGTAACCTGCCCCATACCTGGGGGTCCCCCTATTCCCGTGGGAGCCCAATTTAGGGATTACACCAGGCTTCCTGTCAGATGCAGGAAATCACAAAGAAGAAGTCATAGAGCACTGGTTGCGGAATCCCACTCCGACTCAGATAACCCCCACTCAAAACAAGGGCACAACACCCACAAAGACAACCAGTACATCACTCTCGCCAACCCGTCCTGTGGCCATGAAGCCTTCCATGGACAAGACAGACATGGCGTGAAGTCTCCTTAGATTTTCATAATCATAAACCCCGTCAGAACCGATACCTCCTTTACTTATGTGCTGGAATGATCCCACGTCAGGAATATTCTCTTGGACCTACACATAAGGGGGGGGGGCAGATGCTTCTGGGGAGATGGGGGATTTTGGGAGGGGGGTGGACAGATGTTTTTAGATCAGCCAGTTTTGGCTTTCTCAAGTTAAAAGTTTTGTTGATTCTCTGTTCTACATAACTTGACTACGGCCACCACACAAGTGAAGCTTGCACTCTATTCACACAGTACATGACATGATCACTAGCTGCCCCATGCGCAGGCCAGGTAGCTGCCATGATTATACCACCCTCCTCGTGATAGGCTCCTTCACCCTGAGGATATGGAACATCAATGGTCTTAACGACTGAATTAAAAGGGGGGTATCCATGCCTTAATTTGATCTAGTGGTTTCCAGTGCTCGACACTGGCACTTAATTGTCAACACAGTGCTTGTGACAGTCTGCCGCAAGGTGGCGCTGTCTGGCTACTTTAGAGAATGACTTAAACAAAAAATAATTGTTAATTTAATACACATTAAAATGACTATTACCTGCCATTTTTATAGCTTTGGGGGCATGATATAGTCCGAATTGTCACACTTGTAGGAGTGTCATGTTTAGTAGTTGCGTTGTTACTATCAATGGTATCATGGCAGGAGCAACGTCTGGTGCAGGCTGCAGTGGCCTCCTAACACGAGCCTTGGCACTTATTTGTTTGCAAATCAAGCACTGGGGGCGGCACTTCAAATTGCAAAATCATATGGTACTGCTTTTACAGGAAACGCACCTCCTGGGGATACACTGTTCCTTTCTGGCCTGCCACGGGTATGACAGAATCTATCATGAAAGATACACACGGGAATTTAGGGTAACACCACTGGCTGTCTATCAAGTGAATTTAGAGTCAATGGGGTGATACGTTGTGGTAAAGAGCACCCTCGAAGTCCATATGCATCATTTCATTAACATATATGTCGACCCAACCTGATGCATCGCACCATGGAGGACCTGACGAAGACAGTCCTCCAACTTCCCCACTGGATTACTGTTATTGGAGTTGACTTTAGTGAGGGGAACATCCTTTACCACAAAACTTTTACAACGCGGTACCATTACCATGCAGGTTTTACAACGAAAGTCGTTACAAAGACTTTCGCTGGATGGCGCTCTAGGATAGGGAAAAGTTTAATTTACTATCCAACACCTTCCCTACTATCCACGGGGGCTGGAGTTGGAATAGAAAATTAAACTATTCACTATTCAGCGCCCCCCAACGCAAGTCGTTGTAACGACTTGCGTTGTAAAACCTGCGTCGTAACTGTACGCGTTGCAAAAGCACACGTTGTACCGTCATACATCCCTTTAGTGATATTATGGCCCCTGCATTAGATTCATGGGCCCTGGCACTGCCCATGGAAGGGGGTGGTTATGGAGCAGGTTGGACGGCTTGGGCTTATGTGATGCATGAAGAGCATGGAGCACAATTTCTCAAGCATACAACAACCTTTAAGGAGCACATAAATCTCTGTCCTAAATCGACGTAATACTACTCCCGGCCTCAGTCTTTCCATACATTACGGGTTCACAGATACTTCCCGCAGTATTTCTGATCATGCCCCTGTGACCCTAACTTTTGGCTGACGAGGAGTGGGTCCCTAGCCAATATGGCGATTTAACTCCTGGGACCTACAGCATCGCAACTTTAAGGACTTTTTGCCCAAGAAATAAATCACTAATATGCCTAAATCAGAATATTGTGGACTCCCCTGGCACGCTCTGGGTAATGGGTAAGGCCACCCTTCGAGGGCTAGCGTGATTCCTCTCGAAAGGTAAAGACCAAGACGAACGTCAACAAATGACTGACCTAGAATCCAACATCCTTACACTAGAACGTCAACATGACCGGCTCCGGTCATGGCACTCCGGGCTGGTGCAGGCGGGAACGTCCCTTCGGCAACTAGTTCTAGATGAAACCCATCAATGCTGTCTAGCATCAGCGAAAAGAATCTACGAGTGGGTGGACAAATTGGGCAAGCTTCTTTACTGGCTGGTTATGAGGGAGGTTACCTCTAGGATTGTTCCATCAATTAAGGCCACGGACGGGACAGTGGCCTAGACAGCCATGGCTGCTGCTTCTACAGCATTTTATCATGGTCTATATGCTCCACTTGATCGGCCCTCAAGGGGAGCCGACTCCCTGCTGGTGACCGATATCCCCAGGCCACAACTCAAAGGGAGTGACAGGGAAACCCTGGATCTACTACTCCCATCTGAGGAGATTACCCTAATACTCCAGGTGATGAATTCTGGAAAGACCCCGGGCAGTTTTCCCATGGAATACTATCAACACTTCCAGACCCAGCCGACTCCTCACCTCCTAAAGCTATATCAGGAGGTGATCGATTAAATGCTTTTCCCTCTCGAGTTTGACTTGGCAACCATTGAAGCCCGACCAACAGATGGACCGCTGCACATATTACCGCCCTATATCTCTCATCAACTCCGAAATAAAAATCTATGTCAAAATACTAGCCTACCGCCTCCTTGCAATCCTCCCACACGTGATTAATCCAGACAAGAAGGAGTACTAGGCACTGTCCCCGTAGAGAACACATGCTCCTAACGCAGCTTTTAATGCATGGGGGTCACACCGCTCTCACCCTCCTGTATATTGAGAAAGCATTTGTCGACAGGGCCTTTCTGGAGGAGGTAATGACAATAGTGGGCCTAGGTTCCAAATTTCAATTGCTCATTCAAGTGCTGTGCTCCAAAGCACAGGCCCAGGTCTGCGTTCACGCCACCCTCTCAAGCAGTGCTTAATTTGTAAAAAATGATGTCCCGGGGCTGAAAATGCTGCCAAGGAGGCTATAGCCCACTTCTACCTCCGGTGTGCCCAACTTTCAACACCCGCTCTGCCTCTATCCTGTAACCATGCTCTGCTGTCTCTCCCCTAAGACATGTGTTTTACTTCTTTACCTACACCGACAGATGAGTGCAAAAACAAAATGTACACCAAATGAAAATGCTTTTTTGAACATATTAATCAGTGCCGTCTGACTGGGTTTGTTGCAGGTCATGAGGCTGCTTGAGCACAGAAGGGCATGTCACTGCTAGTGTTGCCTGTACTTAGTTTGGTCCAGTAATGACGACGGCATAAGCATCCACTGCTCAGCTTGTTGTGACTCTGCCTGCCAAAGCACAAGCACTATCCCCAGCTGCAATGCTGCACTGCCTGTGAGATGTGAGTATGGCTGTTGCACCTACTGGGCTCAAGCATGCACAGCAATTAGCATGCTTGGAGGCAGCGCACCGAAACTGCAGGTGAGTCCATAGCGCACAAAAGTTGTGGCGGGCCACAGCCACATTAAGCACGATGAGGAGGTGCAGCAGACTCTGGGAATAGAATGCAAGCCATTCTTTAATGATGATTTCTATGATTCATGACAGGTTTGACAACATCATCACTAAAGTAATGATACACAATCATGCCTGCCTGAACAGATGTATGTTGGTCTATGAAAACATACCAGCCCGTCACCATGCAAGGTATGTAGTTCTTTTTATTTTAAATTGGGCAATTAATATTGAGACCACCACCCGCAGGACCAGAAATCGTAGCCCTGGCCCTGTGAAAGAAGTGCGGTGCTGAGCACCTGAAAGCACCTGCTCAAATTAAGCACTGCTCTCAAGTCCCTTTTGGAAAAGTCCACAGCATCCACCAGGGTCGCCCCCATCACGTCTTCTCTTCACCCTAGTTATAGAGCCCCTAGCAGCGTGGATTCACTGCAATGTGCACCGGTGGGGATTTAACTGGGGCGGGGGTGCGACAGAAGCCCTATATGTGGATGATGTGTTTCTTTTAATCTCCTGACCATCCCTTACGATCCCACCACTGCCCCGGAAACGAACCCTATATGGAGACGCGTTGGGACTAAGAATCTACTGGTCTAAACCTGACCTGGTCAGACTGGGAGGGAGGGGGCAGGGCAGACTGGCAATCAGAACTAACAATGCTTAGACTCAGCTTTTGCTATTTATGGATACACATGAACCAGGCTTAACCTGGAGCCCTATCAAGAAGCCTTTAATAGCCCAACTTAATGCAGACCGAAACTGCCCCTTAACATCCTGGGCCATACAGCCCTGTTTAAAATGATTGCACTGTCCTGCATACTATACACACAATAAAACGACCCTCTGCTCATAGTACACACCTGATTGCACAGCCTCCTGGCCGAAATATGCGCAGTCCTAAGCAATGTTCCCTCTAATTTTTTTCCTCTGTGTGCGGCAGTGCAAGCTCCCTGTGCACTGCAACCAAATCTATGTGCGCCAACCAACTGGATATGCAAGCGAGTGCTGCACTCAGCAGTATAAATCTATGGCAATTACCACTCCAAACTTCTGTTTACAACGAGAGCGAAAACAGGTACATTACACTCGCATATAGCTCTATATAATAAGGTCTTGAGACAGTTTTGCCATGGGGACAAAGAAACTGAAGCAGAGACTGACCAATGGCAAGGAAGCTATCTACTATCCGTCTTTATACGAATAGTTTCTTGGAGCTCTCCTTGTCTTTAGAATTCGGCTCATATGTGGAAGCCTTTTGCAATATGGAGGGGGCGCTGGTTGGTACAAATGGTGTTGGGAGATATTGCATTATGCAGTGAGTGAGGATCAGGCTTTGACCAGAACAGGTGGAGTTACCTGCCTCATTGCCTTGGGCCATATTCCCACATGAGTGACTGGCCCTGTGGGTCCGGATATATATCGGGTACTTGAGGTGGCTTCATGGAACTTGTACACAGTATATTGCTCTTGTTAGAAATTTGAGCAGAATTCAACCAGACGATGAAACCAAGCAAGCAGCAGAGAAAAAGGCTGATATTGCAAATGTATGAACTTTTCTGCCAACCCTGTCACTCCTCTACAGCCAATGAGGCGATAGCAGTGCTTTTAATGAGTCGGTACTGTCAGATACTGAGTACCTGCACTTCTTTATTGTGAGAGGCAGAGTACCTGCACTTCACTGCTGAGGTGCAATACTTTTACTTGGAGAGTACCAGCTCTTCCCAGAAGTAAGTAGGTGCTCCGGTAAATGGGTACCTGCACTTCAATTTTAAACATAAACAGAAAAAGTGTTCTATTTCAAGCACTGTGTGACAGGAGTCACTTTCTTTAAAAGGGAAGCGCACATGATGTGCACCTAACTACAAACCTACTCTGGGTTTCACTCTATAGCATGGAAAGACCTCTGTGCAGGTGCATAATCATCTTACTAGCGGATACAGCCTGCTGCAGGGGTGTATGCTCTCCTGAGCCATGCAGGGGAACTTTCTCTGTCTCATCAGGACAATACATATTGGTACCTTTCACTACAGTATTCAGAACTCGGATGCCTGTAGGTAAGGTTCCACGAGTAAATAATATAGGATCAAATGTTCCAGATTTGGCCGTTTTGCTCCACAGAAACAGATTCATTCTGTGTTTGCTACAGTGAATGTTGGCATTTTGTTTGCCTATTTGTTCGGACTGTGGATGAATGCAGTTTACTGCTAGCCCAGTCTGCTGTTACACTCTCTCTTAACTGGCACAATAGGGATTTCTCTTTAAAGCAGGCTTCTCCAATGAGTAGCCTGTGAGCTGCTCGAGGCTCTGCACCCACCTGTGAGTAGCCAATCTGTGTCCTACCGTGCCCAGTCTCAGGAACCCTGGCCCAGCAGTTATAACATGGCACGAGTTATATTAAAAAATGACACATTTTTGTAGGCTCGGGAAGATGACGTGGTGTGCCCAGGATCACAGGATGTCAAGCCCACGCCTACACTAGAACTTGGTTCTCCACTCAGAAGTCTGCAGCCCAAGGACTCCTTGATGTCACATTCTCTCCCCATGGCCGAATTTTCACAAGCCCCTGTGAAATCTCAGGGGAAGGTGGGAGGTGTAAAGGGCCCGCTTTATCATTCATTGCCCACTCCAGCTCGAGTTATATTGTAGGATTGTTTCCTTTTAATCGTATCCTCCCCTCTTTCCTCTTGAACTTTGTAATTGTAAACTGATGCACGGTGCTCGGTTATTTAACAATAATTAACAAAGAGCATGCAGGGCGGAGGCTCCAGCTCGTGCTTGAGGGGTGATGTATGGGGTTTATTTCTTGGGTGGCGTGCCTCAAGGCGCAGAGAGAAAGATTCGCCCGAGTCTTTTTATTTCAGGTACTACGCAAGATCACCCCTTAAATAAATAAATATCTGTCAGGGATAAATACAACTCATTGCCCAGGACGTTGACAGTAGACGAAAAGGGATAAATGCGGAGAGCAGGCTTGTTTGATGATTATTTTATTTTTTCTTAACCACGCAACAGCTTTAAAATGTCCTGTGAGACTGTAACGAGAGGCGCACGAGGTTCAGGGGTGCACTGCAGGTGTGTTTGGGGTCACCTGCTGCTGATACGTGTTTCCAGGACTGCCTGAAGTCGAGGGAAAGGCTCATGGGGGCATCAAAGCCGAGCTGTCTGCTTTTCTACTCCGGCCTCTAGCGCTGCATGCCCACCAATGTGAGCCAAGCTAAATCAACTTTAAAGGCCCAGCAGACACCAGATGAGACGCCGGAGCCTCCATTCTCAGACGCACACTGACCGTGCCTTGCATCAGCGTCCCTCAATGAAGTATGACTAAAGGCGGGCGCACCTATACCCCGATCCTTATCAGGCCGATTCCTTACATGTGACGATTCGACGCTACCAAGAGGGGAGGAGGGGCGGGTATTTACAAGCATTCACGCGGTCATTAGTGGCTACTTGATTGAGGGACCCCCACCTATAGCCCGGGCTGCAGCAGCCTCTGGACAGGGAGGGTGCATCATATCTTTTGTGCCCGTAACAGCTGCTTTTCCGTCTGTCTTTATAAACATGCTGCCACGGCTCCTAGCACTTCACAAAGAAACTGACAGTTTTATTACCATTTCGCATCATGTCTTTAGGTATGTGGTTTCAGGAACGGGCTCTTTGTGATCTGCGCGCTTTGGAAGTGTGTGTGCGCGCTGGTGGAAAGCCCTGTGGGCGCGCGCACACCCGCGCACGTTAGAGGGAACTATGGTCCTAAGGCTTAACTGCCCCTTCTGCATCACCTTTGGAAAATGTGCCTAATCCACCCGGGTTGTGTTGTGGGCATGGGCATGGCAGACCTCTGCCCATACTATTGGGAAGCCAACCTACTAGTGATCAATGATTGGTTGAGAGGAGGGTGAAGCAATGCGGTGGATCGGCTGGAGGTGGAAATTCTGCGATTAGACAACATTAGAGGTACACTTTATGGGAACCCCATCCCCTCACTGAACTCACTTGGGTGGTCCCTCGACGCCGCACAGGTATGGACAGACTAGGACAAAAGGATCACACTTGCTACTCTGCTGTGGACCGGACGGTGGCTACGACACTTGTTGTCCTTGTCTGAATTTGGGGGATAGGATAAAATTGGGATCTTCGCAGTTGGAAACATATGGCAGGGATCCACATCAAAACATTCCAAGCAGACTATGACCTCCACAAATCCCAACTTTTTAGATACTCACACAAAAAGAACAATTGATGGACAGAATGCAGAACAATGTCATACATTCACCCCAGTACAGAGATCTGGACCTACATCCATCGTTTTTTTGCTCGCCATGCCATTCCAGTTTGGATACTGCCTTCGAGCAACACCTCGAATCCCTCGGGACAGTCCCCAGATACAGCCCCCTCAAATCCCAAATCCTAATAGGCCCTATTGAAGGGAAGGGCATGTCTCGGATTTAGAAATCCCCTATACATAACTCCCCAGATCTGTTCACACAATTGTGTTCCCGGTGGGAGGAATGGCTAGGCCCCCGAAGGGATGCTTGATGTGCCCCAGGGTACTGGACATCCCCTCGAGACTCGCCTCATCCAACTCAACTTCTAACACATGACCTTCCTGATGCCACTGAGGCTATGGCACGCAGGCACACAAGGAACACCGCCCTGGTGGCACTGCCTAGAACCATGATCACATTTTTACCACCTTGCATGGAAATGCCCACAAACCACCCAATACTGGCAGGAAATCTTTACTAAACTAGTTAGAGTGATTGGGAGGGCAATAGAGATCTCCCTCGCAATGGCACTTTTAGGAGTCACGTGGGATCAGTGACAGGGTTGGGGAAATACCTTGATAGGGGTTGGACCCTTGCAGGCCAAACAGGACATTGCTGGATTCTGGTAACTGCCTCCCGCCTCCCTTGGTTCTCCGGGAGCAGGCAATGGACCGGTGGAAAACAGGAAGAAACTGTCCATTTGTCATGGGGCTGCCCAGGGAAACACAGCAAGATATGGGGGAAATGGCTGACATATCGAGGGCCGCTCTAAACTGTTATTATTTTTTATTGCACAGTACTATGCTGTTGCATGTTCCTCATTATGTTTTTTTGTGTGGCTATGTAACACTGGCTATTGGCTCAAAATAATACAATTCAGCTACAAAAGAAATTAAGAAAAAAATTAAGAAATAAATCATGCCCTGTTACAAGCGGTTACAAGACCTAATTTACACAGGCTGGAATACAATCCATTTTATTTAGCAGACATACTGCGCATGCCTCAGGAAGCACAAGGTATATGCTAAAATGTGTCTGTCAGGGCGCGCGTCAGTGTGTCCCTGAGGTTAACGAGGAGCCACACAGAGCCCAGAGGCAGGATCCCAGCACTATGCCAGTTTCTTATAGGGCTTTGCTTCCAGTCCTATCATGAAGCTGGGAGGGAGATCGAGGGGTCTTCCCTTTTTCAAACCCCCCCCCCCCCATGCTGCTCTGTTTTGGCTTCTTGTTGTAAATCAAGGCTCACTGGTCCAACGCCCAGCACTAGATTCACGCTCTGCTGCTGCCACCGAGCCTCCGAGGTGCAACTAATTAGGACAAAGTAAGTTCAATGTTTTCTATTTCTCTGTGTTGGTTTGTGAGTGATTGAGAGTAAATGGGATTGAGTGAAAGTGTGTGTGGGAAATTGTCAATGAGCGTGAAAGTGAGTAAGAATCTGAGTTTGAGAATGTGTATGAGTGCAAGTGAGTGTGAGAAAGTGAGTTTGTGAAGAGGTGTAAGTGTGTTGAAACAAGTGATTGATTAGAGGTTGGGATATTTTGGCAATATACTAAGGCATCATGATATTCAGTACTTGATGTGCCAGTTCCATGTGCCTTACAGGATTAAGGCGCCTGTTTAGAGTTTTGTGGAGAGGTTCTCTGTCACAAATGTGAAACGAATATCCCATCTGACTTATTACACGTGCAATAGAATATAAAGCCAGGAGTTGTTCCTGTGGTGGAGCGGGATCGTGGGTAGGGTGGTTGAGGTTAATATGTCATGTATAGGTTTGACCCAAGACTGGAATGTGTCCTGTGGTGGAGCGGGATCGTGGGTAGGGTGGTTGAGGTTAATATGTTGTGCATATGTTGGACCCAAGACTGGAATGTGTCCTGTGGTGGAGCGGGATCGTTGGTAAGGTGGTTGAGGTTAAAATGTCGTGTATAGGTTTGACCCAAGACTGGAATGTGTCCTGTGGTGGAGCGGGATCGTGGGTAGGGTGGTTGAGGTTTATATGTCATGTGTAGGTTTGACCCAAGACTGGAATGTGTCCTGTGGTGGAGCGGGATCGTGGGTAGGGTGGTTGAGGTTAATATGTCATGTATAGGTTTGACCCAAGACTGGAATGTGTTCTGTGGTGGAGGGGGATCGTGGGTAGGGTGGTTGAGGTTAATATGTTGTGTATATGTTTGACCCAAGACTGGAATGTGTCCTCTGGTGGAGGGGGATCGTGGGTAGGGTGGTTGAGGTTAATATGTCATGTATAGGTTTGACCCAAGACTGGAATGTGTCCTATGGTGGAGCGGGATCGTGGGTAGGGTGGTTGAAGTTAATATTTCGTATATATGTTCAGCCCGGTACTGCAATGTGTCCTCTGGTGAAGCAGGACCATGGGTATCGTGGTTGAGGTTACTATGTATATATTTGCCTGTGGTATGGTGCATGTAGCTGGAGATGTTTACATAGTAGGGTACATGTCATGTACATGCCCTCTGAAGGGCTGGTATGTGCGTTTTACCAGTGGGATAGGTGTATGAGAATGTTGAGCTGATGGTGTCTGGTTCGTTCATACCAGGCTATGAGGAGGGCGTTGAGAGGTGTCGGGTCAGTTTGATGTGCGTTGTCTTGATGAGACATGTTGTTTGTAAGGTCTGCTTTTCCATGATCTGGGTAGGGATCTGGGTATGTGTAAGATCCTGCTTGTTAGCACTTGGCTTGTTAGCACTACCCATGAATATTGCTGCTCTCATGCTTGAAGGATAAACTTCGATGTCTGCGGGTTGATGAAACGTCCTTATCTAAGAGCAGGCTGGGGTCTGACGTGCCTATATAGAGAAAGGCAGTGTAGCTAAACTCTAAGGGCATAGATACTCCCTGAATCAAAATCCAAACAGAATAATAGACCCTCTAGAGCAATCAAATAACTGTGTGCTGAAACAAAAGTTTATACAAAAATCCTTTAGTTTATTTGTATTTTGTTTTTAGTATATTTTGTTTGTTATTCATATTTTTTGTGCAAAATTCATTTACTTTTTTAATTCATTGTTTACATTTAAAAAGAAGCTTGATGTGTATTCCATGATATCAAAACACATTAATAAGTGAGAACAGAAAAGTTTACATAAACACAATTACATATACACATTAACCCCGTGATATACGAAATATTCAGTTGTTGGTAAATTGATGAAGGCAATGCGGTTGAGTGGGGTCTGACGTGCCACCCGTGGTCAGACCTGGTGACTACAGATGCAACAGAGGAAAGGCGAGAAGGCTACATCACACCAATACTTACTGGCAAAAGGCAGTCCCGTTCTGCTGTGTGACACACCTGCCGCCATTGGAACAGGGCTCCCAGGCGTTAAGGCACCGGAGACCTGGAAGAGAGAGAAGAACTGCTTAGAAACTACAGATTATGTGCTAAAATGCCTTGAAGTCACCCAGGGCTCGAGTTGAGGGTAGACGCAGGTAAACGCGGTCTACCCACTATTTTCAGAAATAGACGCCGTCTACCCTGCTGCACAGCTGGCCACTTTCAGCGAAGAACCATGTCCAGTTCCTACAATTCACAGAAATATTCTTAACTCATCCTCGTGTAATTTTCTGACAACAGGACACTTTGAGCAGCGCCTGCATGTTGTTTGCTTTTGTTCCGAGCAGCAACATGCAGGCCAGGCGGGGAATGGGCTAATCATATTCCAGCTTCACCCATAACTATAGCCAGAGTTTTGGGGCCATTAGGCCTCTTTTTGTTGGGGTATCCCGGCTGGGACCTATGGGGAGCCTCGCACCTAGGTGCACTGGAGGGGAAACAAAGGCGCACGCCTTATCACTTCACAGGTACTCAAAAGAGAAATGCTTTTGATTTTGTTCACTCCCTGTATGTAAGAGATATGCATACACTGTACAAATGTCAGATGTGTTGGTCGCCCCAGTATTTACACAAATAACAATTTAAATACCACTATTTTGTTTTTTTTCTTTTATAGCTCTTTTAGCAGTCCTCATCTCAATGCAGGTTGTCAGAACGCTTTACATCACGTGTGTACATCAATATAAAGGATGTGTTACATAAGACAATGAGCGTTACAAGGTATAGGAGCCACATGTCCTTCATACCTCACTGTGCTATATTAGAAGGATTACAATTTATAAACTGCAAGTAACAAAAGGGGGTCTGTCTTAAAAGCAGTAACCCACTTACTCAGTTACATAAAATAAAAACATGTCATCTGTGTGTTGCATAATGTGCTTTTCAGGAGACATATTAACCCTCTATGCTACTTTGATTCAAAACTAGGACTAGGCAAAACAGAGATCTCCCCAAGATATACTTTATCCTCCAGAGTTATTTTACCATTAATATAATTCCCTGAGATTTAGCTGGCACACAATGGGTCATATTATCAACAACTAGCGATACTTATTGCTAAAGAAGCTTAGCAACATTTTTTTTTATCGCCAAGCATCGCCGGATTTTATCGCAGAGATAACGCGCTATTAGCAACGTTTATCTCCAATGCGATAAAATAACCAGCGATAGCGGCGAAATGCTTGAATTTCGCTTCAAAACCAGCTATATTCACACATCATTGCCAATAGGGTCTTAGCCAGAATATCCACCTCCCATTGGATATAATGGCTAAGAACTGGTCTGAGCAGGCGTTAGTTTTTAGCGATATTCGCAAATTTTTTTATCGCTACGCCTGCCTTGCTAATAGGCGATAGCGACGTTAGCCACTGCTTTCAGTCATTAGCGATAAATATCACTGACATGCAAAGCGGGCCTCAAACCGCTTGCTTTCACCTAAAAGCTGTTGCTAACTGATGTTTGCGACACCTTGCTAATAGGGCGATAAAATTATTGCCGCTTTGCGGGCGATAATTTTATTTCGCCTGCCTTGATAATTTGCCCCACAGATCTTTGCAGCAGGTGCCTTAACCTCATAAGATATTTTAAAATACAGAAATTGCAACCAAGTAAGCAGAACAGATTTACTGCCAATGTTCTCCTTGTTGCCAATTTCTTTGTGGCAGGGTTTAAAAAAACATGAATGTATAAATTGAGGTCCAGATTTTGTGTTGGGGTTGAGTCAATATTTTGGCACAATCCCAATGAAAAATCTATTTTTGTTAAATATTGGAATGCGCCCAAATGTATTAATGATAGACCTGCTAAACGTATGTGTGGCATGAAGATCTGATGTCACTTCCTGTGAGGTCATGGGTTGTTCTACCACTTCCGGTGAGGCCACATGCAATGTCACACGCTGTGATGTCACTTCCTGTGATGTCACTCGTGGTGATGTCACTTCCTGGTATGTCACGAGCGGTGAAGTCACTGCAACCTTTAAGGCCATAGAGAAGGATCTTCTAAGCAATCACTAAAAATGGGAACCCTCCAGGCTACTACAAGACCCGAAGCAGATGGCTTAAAAACTTTACCCCCTACTCCTCGAGCAAGGGCAGCCCCAAGAAACTCTATTAGAATGAATGAATCAATCAATTTATAAAGCGCAGCTATCACTTCAGGGAGCATCATGGCGCTACGCCAGATATGAAACAAGAGAGGAAGCAGCGGTATGTTCTTCCAGATCAGATGAGTGAGAACACTAAGTTGTCTGGGGCTCGAAAGATCCAAGTTTGCAGGGATTTCTTGAAACTGGATTCCGTTAGCTGGGTGGTGCAAGGAGATTCGCTGATGAGGCTCAGTGAATGGTGGATGATGGCTCCAACACCCTCCCTCCGAGAGGAAGACATTCCTGGGAGAGTCTGGACTGATGGCTTCACACCATGATATATCGCCCCTGCCCCATGCAGGAAGGTCTCAGGCCGTAGGGGCACTGGCTGCGACTCCAACAGCCAAAAGCACAGCCCTGCAGCCCTGCCAACTATGACGCATCTCGTGTTAGAATAACGCATTTCTGGTAATTTTCCCTTATTACTGCAATGCCTGAGATTGCCACACAAAAGAAACGTGTTCTGAAGTTCGATAAAACCATGTAGTTCCAGTTTCTCGCTTTGCTCGGATGGACAAAGGAGCGCTGAGCACTGTTTTTCAAAAGTGCACAAGATGGCGCTAGTGTACAACAGGGGGTATAGGATTCTCAATATATTATGAAGTGGAAATATACTGCTATCACAGACACCTATATCCAAGTCAAAAGAAGTACAGCGATTTGAAGACCGAAAAACAAAATCACCCACCCGCCCAATTAACGTAATACGCAGTCCCTGCTCAAACCATAGTATCAACAGATGTGGATGTTAAGCAGCAAAACTAAGGGGCATATTACCAAGCAATAGCGATAATTATCGCTATTGCTTGGTTAGAGACAAAAATTTACCGCAGCGCTGCGGCGATTTGTACCGCAAATAAACCTTGGTATTACCAAGGTTTAACGCAAATGCGGTAAAAATCGCCGCAAAGCATGAATATCGCTGAAAAGTCAGCGATATTCATGCATTAGCGAGCTAATGCTCTTAGCCATGTTATCCACCTCACATTGGATAACATGGCTAAGAACTGGTCAGGGCAGGTGTTAGCTTTTGGAGATATTCGCGCTTAGCGCGAATATCTCCAAAAGTTGGTAATAGGAGATAGCGATGTTAGCGACTGTTTTCAGTCTCTCACATCTTGGCACGCCCACTTTGCATCTCATTAGTGATAAATATCACTGACATGCAAAGTGGGGCCCAAGATGGTCGCTATCTCCTACTAGTTGTCGCTAACTGGTGTTAGCAGCAGCTAGGTAATAGGGAGATAATTTTATCTCCGCTTTCTTGGCTTTTAAAGCCAAAAAAGCGGAGATAAACCCCCTTGATAATATGCCCCTAAGTTCCGAAATACATGCCAAAAACTGGGTCAGTCTAACTACAGTAAAAGAGAAGACTAATTGAAGAACTGTACCGGGAGAAGGCTGGACGAGATGTGGCCTAACCACCAGAAATGTCTATTTTACTGACTACATTCTCCAACATCCTAATAATTAAATGTTCTTTTGTGTCACTGCCCCCTGCTCCAATAGCCTAAACATTTAATTTACTTTTAAGAGCGTGTGACGAGTCATGATCCTGATGAGCCTTAATGTAACGTTTTCCCGCTGCTGCTGAGGAGCTGTAAGGCAGCTGAGATCCTGATCCACGCTGGGGCCCCTCTTGCATCCTGTAGTCGGCCTCGGGTCCCACGTGGCAGAGACCCTCGACAGACTCCGTCATTTGATCATGATCTGATCATGCCATTAAGTTGATTGACTGCCAGCCAGGAAAGAGCCAGGAGGTCCGGTCCGGATCAGCGCAGGCTGGCTAAGGCAGGGAATCTATGTTTAATGTATTGTTTCTCTGCCGCCCGCCCGGCAACAGGTGTCATGTGCCATGCTACAACTGAATGTGGGTGACATTATTCTGTTTACGAGTAAGTGTCACTCTTAGTCGTTGAATGTCACTCATAACTACACTGAAATTATGAAAATGTCACACATATGCAATCTGAAACCTTGGCAGCTATAACCCTGGGAGGGCACACAGTGCTCCCTCTGGTTTGCCCATACCCTGCCCTGGCATGCCGTGACACCATCCAATCTCTGCCTGTCACCCACTGACCCCCACCAGGTCCTACCACTGGCGTTTCCCTCCTGCTCTGAGCAGAAGGAAATGTCAGTAGATTCCGTAGGATTATTTCCCTTTCTGGGGTCAAATCTCATAAATGCCGCATATTTGTGTGGGTATACTGGGGGAAGTTTCGCACCAAAATCTGGGAAACTCCTAGTGAGGGCCTAGGTGGAAAACAACCACCAAGGGCAGGTGTTGCCCCGTGGAGCCCGCTACATAGCTCCTACAGATACGCCTCCAATCGAAACAGCATCACGACAACACTGCTACCCAGTGCTCTCTCAAAATTTAGAACTAATTATCTCATGAGATATATAGAACACGCTTTTAAGGATGTAAATATAGCATTCATGCTAACATTTTAGAAAAGGAAAGTGGGATATTAAAAAAAATAATAGGGAAGGATGTATTTCCCCCATTGATATATATTGAAGCAGAGACAATTCCGCCTGGATCAGGTCCATTGGCATGTATGTCATTCAGGCAGGGCCCCTGGAATTATGCGGCAGGAGAGGGTCAAATTATGCTTCATGAAAAGACAAATTATGCAGCTCAATGTGGCACATTTTGTACTAGCTTTACTGCATTATTTCGTCACTTTAAAACTTGGCAATACTGTCTGGGCATCGGTTGCACCTCATTAGTATCATTTTAATACCCAAATATAGCAATAAGCAACAAGAAGGTGACATGTCCAGCTTTGCGAAGGATCTTCCATTCAGCTACATCACAAGTCGCTGCATTTTTTGAAACTTTTGAGCTAGAAACAATTTTTATTTTGTTAAAATCTACATAATAGGTAACAGATGATGGATTATGTGAAAAGTGCGGCACATCTATAATTAATGTGCGAAAATGTCGGATACCGCACGATCGCATAATTCCAGTTGCCCGAAATATAGGGAGCATTGGCCAACCTCTTTGGGCAGCATCTACAGCACCATTTGAATTTGAATTTGAATTTGAAATTGAATTTGTATAGCGCGTAAATCACCCATAGCTCTCATAGCGCTTGCAGAAATTCGGTGAGAGAATTGGGTAGGAGGTTGACCAAGGTCTAAAAAAAGCCAGGTTTTCATGTGTCAAGTCAAGTCAAGTCAAGTCATAACATTTATATAGCGCACTACATACCCAGAGGGTTTCAAGGCGCTTAGGAAGGGGAGGAGGATTATTTGTCAAATATCCACGTTTTAAGCTGCTTTCTGAAGGCTAGGTGATTCTGGTTGAGGCGAAGGTAAGCGGGGAGTGTGTTCCATGTTTTGGCAGCCAGGTATGAGAAGGATCTGCCTCCCATGGTGGTCTTGTTGATGCGAGGTACAGTGGCGAAGGCTTGGCTGGAGGAGCGAAGATGGCGGGAGGGGGTGTAGAAGGACAGTCGGGAGTTGAGGCAATCTGGTCCGATGTCGTATAGTGATTTGTGTGCGTGGGTAAGTAGTCGGAAAGTAATCCTTTTATTAACGGGTAGCCAGTGGAGGTCTTTAAGGTGGCCAGAGATGTGTTCGTTGCGTGGGATGTCTAATATGAGTCTGGCTGAGGCGTTTTGGATTCGTTGTAGTTTCTTCTGGAGTTTAGCGGTGGTACCTGCGTAGAGGGTGTTTCCGTAGTCCAGTCGGCTCGTGACTAGAGCGTGGGTGACTGTTTTCCTTGTTTCGGTGGGGATCCAGCGAAATGTTTTTCTGAGCATGCGAAGGATGTTAAAGCAGGAGGAGGATACGGCGCTGACTTGTCTGTTCATAGAGAGTGAAGAATCCAGGATGACGCCAAGGTTCCGTGCGTGGTCTGTCGGGATGGGTGCATTTCCGAGGGCTTCCGGCCACCAGGAGTCGTCCCATGCAGAGGGGGATTTACCTAAGATGAGGACTTCTGTTTTGTCTGAGTTCAGTTTCAGACGGCTTTGTTTCATCCATTCGGCGACTTCTTTCATTCCTTCGTGTAGGTTAGTTTTGGCGGTGATGGGGTCCTTGGTGAGAGATAGGATCAATTGAGTGTCATCCGCGTAAGAGATGATGTTGAGGTTGTGTTGGCGGGCAATGGCCGCGAGGGGGCTCATGTATACGTTGAAGAGGGTGGGACTGAGTGAGGATCCTTGTGGAACGCCGCAGATGATTTCAGAGGCCTCGGACTTGAATGGTGGGAGGCGGACTCTCTGGGTTCTTCCGGTGAGGAACGAGGTGATCCATTCCAGTGCCTTTTCTTGGATTCCAATGTTTCTAAGGCGTTGTAGAAGGGTGCTGTGGCAGACTGTGTCGAAGGCTGCAGAGAGGTCGAGGAGGATGAGGGCGACTGTGTCTCCATTGTCCAGTAGTGTTCGAATGTCGTCTGTTGCTGCGATGAGGGCGGTCTCAGTGCTGTGTTTGGCTCGGAAGCCAGATTGTGAGGGGTCGAGTGATTTGTTGGCTTCGAGGAAGGCGGCGAGCTGGTTGTTGACGGCTTTCTCGATGACTTTGGCCGGGAATGGAAGAAGCGAGATGGGGCGGTAGTTTTTGAGTTCGGTGGGGTCTGCTGTTGGTTTTTTCAGAAGGGCGGTGAGTTCAGCGTGTTTCCAGTTTTCTGGGAAGGTAGCGGAGTTGAAGGAGCAGTTGATGACGTCTCGGAGGTGCGGAGCTATGACGGAGTCTGCTTTGTTGAAGATGTGGTGAGGGCATGGGTCTGTGGGGGATCCAGAGTGGATGGAATTCATCAGGCGGATGGTGTCCTCGGTGGAGATTGGGTTCCAGGCGTTAAGGGTGTTAACGGGAGGAAGATGGTCAGCTGATGGTAGGGTGGGTTGGCTTCCGGGTTGGTTGTCAAAGCTGTTGTGGATGTCAGCAATCTTGTTGTGGAAAAAAGAGGCTAGGGAATCGCAGAGGGCTTGAGAGGGGGTGATGTCGTTGGAGTTGGCCGAGGGGTTGGAAAATTCCTTGACTATGTTGAAAAGTTCCTTGCTGTTGTGGGCGTTGTTGTCAAGTCGATCCTTGAATGCTGTTTTCTTGGCTTTTCGGATCAGTTGGTGGTGAGTACGGATGGCGCTTTTGAAGGCGTCCTTGTTGCTGGTGGATGGGTCTTTTTTCCAGGCCTTTTCAAGGGAGCGGCACAGTTTCTTGGACTTCTTGAGATCATCGTTGAACCATGAGGCCTTCTTGTTGCCAAGTTTGTGTTGACGTTTTTTCAGTGGTGCTAAGGTGTCGGCGGTGTTGGATAACCAAAGGGTGAGGTTGGAGGCGGCTTCGTTGGCGTTAGAAGATAGGGTTGGGGAGGTTTGAAGGAGTGATGTGGAGATTTGCTCCGTGGTGATTTTGTTCCAGTTTCTTTGCAGAGTAGGTTGGAGGTGGATGATGGGTTTCGGCTTGTTGTAGGTGAAGTGAACGCAGCTGTGGTCAGTCCAGAGGAGATCCGTAGTGTGGCTGAAGGAGACATGGTTGCTGGAAGTGAAGATGGGGTCGAGTGTGTGACCTGCGATGTGGGTGGGGGAGGTGACCAGTTGTTTAAGTCCGAGGTTGGCGAGGTTGTCCAAGAGGGTGGCGGTGTTGTGGTCGTTGATCTTTTCAAGATGAAAGTTGAGGTCACCCAGAAGGATGTATTCTTTGGAGGGGAGCGCGTGTGGAGTGATGAAGTCCGTGATGTCTTCACTGAATTTTGCGCGGGGTCCTGGTGGTCTGTAGAGGAGGGTGCCTCTGAGTGTGGTCTTGGGGTCGATGTGGATCTGGAAGTGAAGGTGTTCAGAGTTGGTGAGATTGGCGTCAGAGCTGGTTGAGATGCGGATTGATTTCTTATGGACGATAGCGATTCCACCTCCTGTATGGTCGGTGCGGTCCTTGCGTGTGATCTTATAGTCATCAGGGATAGCGATGGCGATGTCAGGGGCGGAGGAAGCGTTCATCCATGTTTCCGTTAGGAAGGCGACGTCAGGAGAGATGGTGTCTAGTAGGTTCCAAAGGTCAATGGCGTGCCTGTGGACCGAGCGGGTGTTGAGAAGGATGCATTTTAGGTGGTTGGGGTCTGGAATCTGTGGTGTGGTCGTGGCGGAGATGTTGTTGGTGCCGCTGAATTTGCAGGAGTAGCAAGAGAAAGGTCCATGGGTGTGTCCAGGAGCGGCTTGGACGCAGTTGGGGGCTCGACCGGGGTTTAGGGCTAGGAGGGTGGTGGCATCGTAGGTTGTGCGGGGGGGCTGGGCAGCGCGAGGGGCAGGGGGTCTGGCGCTGGGCGCGGTCCAGGCGCGGACGGGCGTAGACGGGCTTACCTTTGGCGCACCTTCGGCGCGGATTGGGCGCGGTCGCTGCGCGTGAACGCTGCGCGCGGGAACTACTGTCATATATGGATAGTGGAAGGGGAGGGGCGAGGGCGGCTCAGCTGGGAGGCGTGGCGGGCTCAAGGGACGGAGCACAACAACAACAATCACAAAATGGAGGGGAGGGCAGAGCAGGGCGCCGGGGGATCTTACTAACAATGCGCAGGTCGGGTAAATGAGCAATAAATTAAAACGGGATGCACACGCACTTTGAATGGCAAATTAGATACAGTGCAGCTATGAAATCACAATCACAATCTGAACAAATGAAATGAAATACACGCGCTCTTAACTCGACTGAAATGGACACAGTGCAGCATGAAAAATGCTCGGGTAATGAGGGCTGAATGCACACGCTCTTAGGACGCAAAGTTAGTTATCAGAACTGCTTAGTAATAACGATACCAAGTTGTGCAGGTAGCGCAGGCAGGGGAGCGACCACTCGAGCCAGAAGCGAGGAGTGAATCACGAAGCTGTGTGGTCAGAGGACGCGTTTTGGCGCTAGTGGGAGGGCGGCTCAGCTGGGAGGCGTGGCGGGCTCAAGGGACGGAGCACAACAACAACAATCACAAAATGGAGGGGAGGGCAGAGCAGGGCGCCGGGGGATCTTACTAACAATGCGCAGGTCGGGTAAATGAGCAATAAATTAAAACGGGATGCACACGCACTTTGAATGGCAAATTAGATACAGTGCAGCTATGAAATCACAATCACAATCTGAACAAATGAAATGAAATACACGCGCTCTGTTACACGTGTTTGCGGAATGTGCTATGATTCGGATCAATTCTAATTGATAGGGGGATTTGAAGGCAGGGTCACAGGCAGGCACTGGGGAAGAGAGGTGCAGGCACATTGTTTTACCTTTCTTAGTATCCCTGCTGCTTGTGCTGTTCTGGCAAACAATGTCCTTTTATCGTCCCCCATCAGAAGGAGTATTCATGTTCGCCCATTAGGAATGAGATGTTACTATTTGCATCTGAAAGGCTATATCTTCCCTCTCACACCCTGGGCTGTGTAACTATAAAGAAAAAAGCCAGAAAGCGAGGAACACATTTTTATTTTGCATTTCACACGTCTGTCAAGTGCACTCTGACATATTGGTAATCCCTCGCTTTCTAGCCAGCAGCATATTCCATTGTGGGATCTTGCGTCTTGCTGTAACACTTTCTTTATGGGTTTAAAGCTCCAGAATAGAAAGTGATGTTGGCTAAAATGCCAGAACTGGTATGACATGGAGCCACTTGTTAGGTATGTTTTAAAATGTTACTAAGTCATTGTTGTAATGTACATATGCTTGTTTCTTTCTACTTATTTTATGACATAGTTACATTCTTTTACTAGCTCATTCTGTTCTACTCCTGGTCATTCCATGGGCACTGGAGACTTGGTGCCTGGAGGAGTTAGCTGTGACATTGAGAGCTGTTGGTGATGTTTTATCATTAAACTACAACTTCAACCCATCCAGTGTCTGAACATCTTTTTAACACTGGCGACGATTGGCAGCTTGGAAGGGACAAGCCACATCACCACTCAACCCTGAACCCACTCTTGGATTTTTGTTGGATTTGGCTTTTCAAATATTCGTTTTGGATCTATGGATTTGAGACTTTCTGGATTTAAGACTCCCTGGATTTGAGACTTTCTGGCTTTTCATCAAATTTAGAAGTGTTTCTTTTTCTTGGTTTTCAACTTATGTGAAGCGCTGATTTCCCTTTCGTTCACCGCGTTTTACCCCTCAAGGTGACTCGCTTTTCCCATTGAATTTACTGCCCTGTTTACTTCTGATTTCCAACGGTCTTACCTGCCATTTTGCGCGCTCCGGCCATTGCCTCGAGGTTTTGCCTCGTTCTCTCTCCATTCGGCCATCAACACGCTGGAGTGGTGCTGACATTCGCGCAAGAGCCGCGCTCGGCATAGAACTTCACCATCGAGTTCTGCTTTCCCCTGGAAATCCCGGCTTCCCTTGCGCGACGTCTGAACGCCATGACGTCATTGCGCATACGTGCCGCCATCTTCGTTTGACCGGTTGCTTAGCAACCAAGCATCGGCGCTTTCACCGACGATCAGCGCCTTCGCCGGACTGCATAAATCTTCACATTCTGACTTTGCCTTGTTTTCACAACGACTTTCGATCCTCATACATCAGTGTATTCAGGTTCTACGTTTTTTTTTTGTTTTGGTTTTTGACTGTGTATCTTCTGTGATACACACACACATATATTTGCAGTTTTATTTATTTACTTGTTCTGTCTTGCTTCACCACATTATGGCTTCTTCTTCTTCCATGACCCAACCCCCTGCCTTCCTGTGTGAAAAGGGTGAACATCTTTTTGATTCTTATCTTTTGGCCATAGGTGGTGAAAAATGTTCTGCTGTAAGAAAACAAGCAAGTTTACTGCACAATCTAGGTATAGAGGGTCGTAATATTTGTGACAGTATTGATGAAATACCCATCAATGATGGTTCTGGTGATTCTCCTACAGATGTCTTTCACATGTCTTTAAAAATGTTAGAGGATTATTTTGGTCCTAGAATTAATGTAGTTTTAGAACGTCATAAGTTCTTTGCAAGAGTACAGGAGCCTAAGGAAAAGGTTGGTTTGTATGTTGCTTCCTTAAAGACATTGGCTCGTACTTGTGAGTTTGGAGAACTCACTGATTCCTTGATTCGCGACCAGTTGGTCAGGTGTACAAATAACCCCAGAGCACAAGAGAAACTCTTGTCTAAAAATCCCTCCCTCAGAGAAGCATTAGCCATTGTTGAGGGTATTGAGAATACTTCTGGTTGGGCTAAGGAGATGAAAGAACACAAAATTTCTCCTGATGGTTCTTCCGCCTCCAGTAGTATTCATCAAGTTGCTCAACCTCTCAGTTCTTCTCAACCTACCATCTCTGAAGATACTATTTGTAAAGTTATGCAAAACACCAAGCCAAAAACTGTTTTTGATCGTAGTAAGATCAAGTGTTATAGATGTGGCAGCCCTAATCATTCTTCATCCTTTCCCAACTGCTATGCCAAATCTTCCACTTGTATCAAATGTGGCATTAAAAGACATTATGCCAGAGTATGCAAATCCTCCACCAAAGTACACTCTATCGAATGTTCCATGCCTCCCTCAGATTCTCCTAGATTTGTTGGTTCTAGTGTTACATGTGATGGGAACATTGACGCTGATCCTATTGTCATGCCTGAGTGTAATGTGATTATTGGTGGGGAAGATTTTGTTGTCTTAGCTGACTCTGGTTCTCCCTTTACCCTAATAGGAAATGAGAATTGGAACAAAACATTTCCTAAAGTTGACTTGTTCAAACCTGATATTAATGCTGTTAGTTATAATGGTTCTCATATTGAAGTATCTGGCTACACTGTTATGAGAATCCATTTCAAAGGTCGCGAAACTGTGGGAAAAATGTATGTTGCCTACAGAGGTGACAATCTCTTAGGCTGGAGACACCAGAGAGATTTGGGAATTATTCTTAATCCTAATGCCCTCAAACCCACTGACCAGGTCATGCTTATTGATCACATCTCTATCTCCAATATTTTCTTTGATGAATTTCCACGTTTTCTCTGACAAATTGGGTTTATTGAAAGACTTTTAACATCGAATTATTTAAAAAAAAAAATGCTGTTCCATGTGTGTTTAAGGTTAGAAAAGTTCCTAACATGATGCTTGCTCCTCTTAAACAAGAACTTTCTAGACTTATGGAATTGAATGTTATTGAAGAAATTTGAATCTTCAGAGTGGTTGGCCCCAGTAGTTTTGGTCCCCAAGGATGGTGGAAAGAACATTCGCATGTGTGTGGACCTTAGGGGTTTAAATAAATGTATTTGGGTAGATCGACAACCCCTACCTAATATCCCTGAGTCCATAACTATGCTTGCAGGGGCTAAAATATTCTCTGTTCTTGATTTGTCCTCAGCTTACCACCAGGTCCCACTTCATCAGGATTCCAAGCACCTCACTTCCTTTGTTACTCCTCTAGGAGCTTATCGTTTTGTTAGGATGCCTTTTGGGCTGGCATCCGCTGCTGCTTGCTTTCAGAGAATTATGAAAATGGTTGTAGGAGATGTCCCTAATGTCATATTTTTCCAAGATGACATTTTAGTTTTTGGCAAAGACAATATGGAACATGAAAAGGTTTTGAAGGCAGTTCTTTTCAGGTTGGCTGATAAAGGCCTAACAGTTAACAAAGCCAAGTGCAAGATAGGGGTAACTTCTGTTACCTATCTTGGTCATGTAATTTCTGGTGAAGGTATACAACCCAAATTGGAATTAGCCAAAAGTATTGCTGAGGCTCCCACCCCTTCTGATAAGGACTAAGTCAGGTCATTTCTTGGCCTAGCTGAGTTTTATTCCAAGTTCATAAAGAACTTTGCCTCTATTGTAGAGCCTATTATGAATCTTCTCAAAAAAGGTGTCCATTTTGATTGGAGTGATGATTGCAATGGTGCATTTCTTTTTGTAAAAAAGACCATCAGTCAGTTACCAAGCTTGGGTCACTTTGATACCAAGATAAAGACGATTCTTTCAACTGACGCATGTCTTTCCGGATTGGGGGCAGTTCTTTCTCAAGTGGACAATGGTCGAGAAAGAGTTGTGGCATTTGCCTCCAGAGCCCTAAAAAAGGCTGAACAACATTACTCTTGTATAGAAAGAGAAGCTCTTGCTGTGGTTTGGGCTATTAAACACTTTAAGTTTTATTTGTGGGGTATTCCTTTTATTGTAAAATCTGACCACAAACCCTTAATTCAAGTGTTCTCTTGTATGGAGAGTGAGAGATTAACTCCCAGACTCAAACGTTGGAGTGAGGGGTTAGAAGAATTTAATTTCGTTGTACAATATGTTCCTGGATCATTAAATAAGATTGTGGATTGTCTCTCACGTTTACCCTTACAGAATCAGGATGAACATTTAGATTTAGGTACTGTCAAGGTGTCTTGGGTTTGTGAGAGTGCTGTTTCTCTGGATGATTGGGTTCTTGCTCAGTCTAATGATTTAGTCTTACCTTTGGTCAAAGATTTGGTGGTTAAAGGTTGGCCCTGTAACAGCAGAGACATCAGTTGTGACCTTCTGCCTTTTTGGTCAATAAGACATGAACTTACTATTGTTGATGACATTGTTATGCGTGGTGAGAGGTTGATCCCTCCTTCCGTGATGCGTTCAAAACTTATCAATCTTGCCCATGATGGACACATGGGCAGGAGTTTTACTAAATCTCGCCTTAGAGAAAGGTATTGGTGGCCTAATATGGACAGTGATGTCGAGCTAGTGGTTAAGGATTGTTATCAGTGTGCCACTAATGATAAGTCCAAGGTTGTGAGTAAGGCCCCTCTTTCTCCTGTATCTGTTCCTAACCAACCCTGGTCCAAACTGGGTTTGGACATCATGGGACCTTTTGATCTACTTAGACCCTCTGAAAGATTTGTTATTCTTCTTGTTGACTATATGTCAAAATGGGTTTCCACTAAGTGTGTAGCCACTGTCACTTCTAGGGTGGTTATTGATTTCTTACGTGATGAATTTGTTTCTGAAGGCATTCCCAAATGCATCATTACAGATAATGGTGTCCAGTTTATTTCCACCGATATGGAGTTTTTTTTAAATGACCATGGTATATCCCATCTTAGAACTGCACTCTATGCACCTCAAGCCAATGGTCTTGCTGAACGAATGAATCGTGTTGTTAAAGGATGTGTGCAGAGAGCTATAGAAATGAAATGTTCCCTCAAGGATGTTTTGCGTGATACTTGGTGGGCACATCGCACCACCATCAATTACATTTCCAAGTCTTCTCCATTTTTTTTACTACGAGGTAGGCAAGCCTCTTCCAAATTGAACCCCCCTTGGCTTCCTCTTCAATCTTCTCTTCCCTTGGATAGGGGAAGTGTGGGGGATAGGATTCTTTCTCACCAACAAAGGTACAAAGAGCGTTATGATCTGAAGAATTCTACCAAACCTATGTTGTGGAGTGTGGGAGATTGGGTCCTTGTTAAAAAACCAAGATTTTCTAAAAAAGGTTCTTCTGAGTTCATGGGTCCTTTTAGGATTACCAAGATTCACAGTAATGTTGTTACTTGGCAAAATGGTTGTAAATGGAGCATGTCTAGGCTTGTTAAGTTCTCTCCTGGAGATCCTTCTTCCTCTTCCCTTGTGGATTCTTCTTGTCCCTCCGTCCCTCCTGATGCTCATGGTGCTGTTCCTTTTAGAAGGTTTCCTCAGAGAACTCATCAAGCTCCTACTCGTTTCAGAGACTATGTTTAGATCGCTTTATTCTTTATCCTTTTCAAGTGAGTTCCTCATGGTTCAATGATTTGTTTTTGTTTTTGTTTTTATTTCTCTCTTGGTTTCTCCATTTTCTTTAGTAATGGGGATGTGTTGTAATGTACATATGCTTGTTTCTTTCTACTTATTTTATGACATAGTTACATTCTTTTACTAGCTCATTCTGTTCTACTCCTGGTCATTCCATGGGCACTGGAGCCTTGGAGCCTGGAGGAGTTAGCTGTGACATTGAGAGCTATTGGTGATGTTTTATCATTAAACTACAACTTCAACCCATCCAGTGTCTGAACATCTTATTAACAGTCATCTAGTGCATTTCAAAAACTGCTTGCTTCGTACATAAAACCAAAACCAAACTCTGCTCACATATTTTTGAGGGTTCACTTTTCCATTCTCATTATACATTAAAACAATCCTTTGCACACAACCAAGGTACAACATGGACAGTAGCAGCACAACTTTCGCTAACCAAAGAATAAGATAAGGGCTGGTGGCAGTCATAGGAGGAACTTCATACATTTCATTCACATATAGAGGACGGGTATAATACATGTGGCAACCACAGCAAAAAGGGAGTAAGGGGAGTTATAGCACTGTTGTGCACTCTCTGGAAACATACAAGAAGCACAACACACCTGAAAGAGGGAACCAAACCTATAGTGGAATTACCATACATTAATGTTCTCATATAGGATAATAAAACCTACCTAGCTCGTGTACAATCCGGGAAACATCCGTTACAACGCGGATGTTTCAACGCGGTGCTGTTACGACGCGCCCGTAACAACGCAAGTCGTTACCACGACTTGCGCTGGAGGGCGCTAGAAGATTAAAAATAGTAAATTTACTATTCCAACACCTTCCCTAGTGTCCACGGGGACTGGTGTTAGAATAGTAAATTATACTATTCGATATCCGCGCCCCCAACGCAAGTCGTGGTAACGACTTGCGTTGTAAGGGACGCGTTGTAACAGCACGCGTTGTGACGGTACGCGTTGTACCGTCACCAATCTGTACAATCCACTTCTAGCGCTCAACTACTACAATTCACTGGTTGTACAGTCTCCTAGTTATAGGTTCCATAGTCTTGGTCAGGTTATGTCTTTTATGCCAACATTTATGTTCTCTCTTTGCTAAACTCTCATAGCTATATTAAAATTGAGTGTAAGTGGGCTACATTATTTTTTGCAGCGGTCTCCCTACCACAACTATAACAAGCATTTCCATTGCAATCCGTCTCGCCTTTGGGACGTTATATGTATTTAGCTATGCAGCACATTAGCCTGGGTGCTGAAACATCTACTGTTCTTTAACATGGAGGGAAAGTAGGCACCAAACTGCGTGACACGCCAGGTATGGGAACACATGGAGAGAAATATTGCCTTTCAGCGGGAAATGGTATAGTCCAAAGCTCTGTTTTTAATATAAAAAAGGGCCTTTGTTGGTCATATCACTGAAAATACAAGATTTGAAAAAAATATTATTTTCTACGGGTGATCGTGGAGGACCATTTCTATGGACTGGAATCTAGAGAATGCCAAAGTGATTCTGGTATTTTAGCGACCTCTGCTGGTCATTTTCTATCAAGAAAGGTAAATAGAGGCAGTTGCCAGAAAAATTACAGAAAGATAGTCCCTCAGCAGAAATCAATTCTGGTATTTTACTGACCTCTACTGGTCATTTTCTATCAAGACAGTTAAATAGAGGCAGTTGAACGGAATAAATAAGTCCCTAAGCAGAACCAGACAAGTCATAGGGCTGATCTACAGAGCCCACAAACTACATAAACATATAAGTATATACTAAAGTATATACAAGAGCTCTCGAATGCTCGACCTAAAAAGAGAGGTTAGAGCAACAGACCCTGCTTCTCGGTCAACCTCCTTTAGCTCCTAAATATTACCTCCATGGTGACAAGAATTTGCTCAAGACTAAAGGCATCTCACATCAAATATTGTGGCAATGTCCCTGTTCATAAGGCATGCTATGCAAGGGCATCCAATGTACTCTTTTTCCTTCATTAGCAGTGGAAACACCTTCATCGAGTAGTGGAAACACCTCTTCTTCTTAAAACAGGTCCACTTTGAGCAGAAACAGTGTATGTTTTGCTCATTCAGAGGTCAAGTACTGCAGAAGCAGCGCAAGTGTTTCCCATCACATAATACAAAAAATGTAGATAGCAGAAGCGCAGGCTTTGCTTCGTCATAGAACAGGCACAGCATGGCAGTAGCAAAGCAACCTCTCCACTGTCACAGACGGCAGCAAGTGCAATCAGCCATTCACTGCGAAACAGACCCAGCAGGGCAGGCGAGTAGAAGCTTTCATCGCTTACAGAACATGAATTGTTATTGAATGAGTGCCAAATGGAACATAGACAGGTTTCTGGAGCAGGTGCTTAACTCACTAAGGAGAATGTATAGATGGATGAGTGAGTGAATATGTGAGTACTGGCACCATTCTCACCTAGGTGACATTCCACGTCAGCATTTTCCAAACATTAAGAAGTATTAGAACACTAGAATGTTGGGAGCTCCATTACAGACAATGGAGTGCTCCCTGCTTCTATGGGCCGGTAAAGGCCCGCAGAGCAACATTCCAATGTTGTACAAAGGCTTCTCGAAGCTCAAGGGGATTTATATCCCCTCGAGCTTCGAGAACCCTTTGTTTAATTTGTTAGAACATTCTGCCCTCTAGTGGTAGACTGTTCTAATAGCCTTATAGCCCTTCATAGCAGGGCTATACCGGCAATTAAAGTCCAGCTGTCTCGTTAAAGTCCCTCGCCTTCGGCTCGGGCCTTTAACGATTCAGCGGGCCTTTAATAGCTAGTATAGCCCGCTACGGCGGGCTATAAGGCTATAGTAATTACCCTGTAAGTCATTGTTATTTGGAGCAGCCGAGGCCCACCTCAGTAACTGTGCTCTAGATAGGCGACAACCACTTTAAAAACGCCTAAATGCTTGCACACCAGGTGCCATTCAATACCAACCTTGGTGCTGCACCTGTTCAGAAAGTTGAGAGCCGCTAGTGATACATTGGGTCCATGTGCCACATACCCACCCTTGTCTCAGCTCTAATTCTCGCCCTCCCCAATAGTAACTAATTTCTCGCTTCTGCCCCTACCTCCTTCTCTGTCCCTTCTTGTTGCAGTATCAATGCATCACTTTTTATTTGTTCTAAGTGATGTGATACTACATTCGGTACAGGTAATGGTAATGCATTATGAAATAATGCATACAAAACAATGCAAAGGAGTATAATTTTCATAAAGTTCTAATTGTCCACCAATGTGAGATATGTAGGTGGGGTTTGGATTAAAATTTGATTTGCTGTTTTAAGAGAAAAGCAATCAGTCCAGGTGTGAGACTCATCGAAGTCCATAAACCTATAGTTCGAAATTTGGTCTCCAGTTGGCAGAGGTGTGTCCCAGTAGGGACCTCAATCCTATTCAGGGTAAATCAGATATACAACCTAAATTAACCTTTGCTCACCCTCTGGCAGCTTGGCGCAGAAAAGTCAGGCTTAACTTTAAGACACAATGTATAAAGTATTTGTGCAACATGTAAATTAAAGTAACACATTGAAAACACCACAAAAAGACTGCACGCCAGTTTAGAACAATAGAAAATATTTATGTGTAAAACACGACCAAAAACGTAAAAAATCTAATAAGTAGAACTTGAGATATGCATTTTTAAATAATAAATTGCAATTTATTGCCTATTTATTTCCACCACAATTCAGAATTACAAAAAATTGTGCTTTATTTGTGCTTTCTTAACTCCTGATTTATTCTGAAATATGTATACAGTTCATTAACAAGCATTTACATTTTGTTGTCTGCTAGGAAAAAATTATATTCTACAGCCTTTCCTTTAAAACTCTCAGTAGCCAGCAAGATTGTCAAACTAATCCTCTCACTTTGCAGTCAGAGAAAGAAAAGGCAACACCAAACTCCCTTCAAAAAGAAAAACAGTTATCTGTCACATGACAGGGCCTGACATTGGACCTCACATTGAAAGCACAGGAAATGTGACATGATAAAAATAACATTTAAAGGCCTCTTAATTGCTCATTGACTTCTGAACGCCAGCATAGAGAGGATCATGAAAATTATGCAATAGGGTAAAAACACAATGAACAAAATAAACAAGATTTTACACTGAACATTGTTCCTCGCAGGCATGCATGATTGATGAACTGGTAGATCTAGGGATAGGTAGAATCAGTCATGCAGAAAGATAGGAGGCAGTACACCTTTTTTTCAAAGAAATACAGCATGTTTACTGGTCCCTGAACTAGCATACAAGGAAGACAGCTGAAAACACATCCACTTTCATGGAGTGCCTCACGAAAAAGAAATGTAAAAAAAGAGTTCCTGGAAAGTGAGCACTTGTGGAAGAATATAAGGAGCCAGTCGGTGAGGTGGTAAACAGGCTATGGTTCACAGGAGGGACGAAGACATGCTGGGTGGCCTAAAACAATTAAAGTCAGAGAATAGAAAGCAAGCAAATGCGAGATACCAAATACAAACCTAATGGTAAGTAATGGGCTGGATACACTCCTAGGTAAGCTTTTAGCTCCTCTGCCATAAGTCTTTTTAACCAGACAGCTGTGCTGCCTGGTAGGTTCAACCTAAACAAATTGTACCTGATTACACATGTGTTCGAAAATGACTACTCCAACACAAACACTGGTTTGAGCACTATGGACATTGTGAAGAACATGCCTCTGTAACAAAGGTATGCAACAATGGCTGGGCACACAAAGCTGCCAAAATATCAGCTTCTGTCCCTCAAAAATCAGGATCGTGCCAGATTTAGGGTAGAATGTACCTTACTGGGCTTTTAGAGGAGCCAGGTTGACGGCTTACAGTGGTAATTGATCCAAACCCAGCCCAACCAGTCTTTCAGACATATCCCCTGAACCTCCAGTCAGTCCAGGGTGGACCTGGCTGGGCAGTTCGGGCTGGAGGGTCAAAACAGATTTGCATATGACTGGGTCTAAACTGGGGAGTCCTGGTGAGTAAAATACCAATTGATTTAACCCAGATCTCTTGACTGGGGGTTAATATTTGTTTTGTTCTACATTCCATCCATCAATTGTGGTTTTTTTTGGTTTTTCACCCTAAGTTCACTGGGTAAGTCCAAACATAGTTCCCGGGCTCACTGTACCACTGAATTCTAGCTAGCCTGGCTGATGAGGGGTGATACCTTGAAACCGGCCACAGGATGCTTTTCTTTGGTCCAGGGAGGACCTGGCTTGGCGGTTCGGGCTGGACTACTCCCATGAGGAACAGGGTCAAAAGCGGCATTAAGCGAGTTGTCCATGACTCACCACTGGAGCCCCCAGGGCCACTGCCTTCAGGATCAGTATGTTGTGCTGAGGTGAGGAGCCAGGGGAGACAACGTTAGGTAGGATGGAAGCTCTTGAAAAGGTTTACGTACCGAGTACCCAGGAAACGTGTAAGGCACCAGTGATGTGCAGTTTTAATGTGCGCAGAGGGGGAGTCCGGGAGACCCGGTATGACAGTAGGGAGCATTCCAAGGGAAAGCTGATTGGGACAGGAATAACAAGTCAAGAGCTGCTGGGACCATGCAGGAGGAATTACTTAACACCATGTGCTCCCTCCATGGTGCTGCTGCAAGCACTGGAGAAATCCAAGATCTTCTAAGCACATCTGCAGGGATACAGATGAGAGGTCCAGAACAGGAGAACTCTGAGCCTCTCCCTGAAGAAGGGCCAGTGGCCCAAGCACTAAGACCAGCTCGAAAAAGGAAAATCCCTAAAACCAAAGGAATGCCCCCTACAGTTTGAAATTGATACCAGCCTGCATGGTGGCACCAGCGGCGGAGGTATCGGTGTGGTTACAGCGTCAACAGTGAACTTTCCTCTTTTAAGGCCATCACGGCCACTCTCTTGCAAGTACCTGTTCACAGAATTACCCATTGACCAATAAAAAAGATTGTTGTTTCCAACCAGGAAGTGACCGCATCTGACCGGGAAAATGATCATCCACACCAGCACTGTGCCTCATTAGAACCAGTATATTTCTGGTCCCCTCACGAGCTTGCGCTGAGTTATGGCAAGTGCAGACGACATACAACGCTTGAAATCCATCATCTAGGCTGCGAACTGTATATGTAATATAATATTGTTATTGATATATATAAAAAAACGGAGAAAGCTTGAGTCCTAGAGAAGTAGAAGCCATTCTGACCAAGAGACTATCAGCCTGTATTGTACTGAATCTTTATTGTATTCACCTTTTCAAAGCTTTCACAATTCTAGCGGTGACTTGCATGATGGTGGCATCACATCCGCGTCAGAGAGCAGGGCCTGCAAGATAACTGTACTCATGGAAGCTCCAGGCAGGGAAAATCAGCCATGCGGCTTCCTGACTGAAAAACAGACTGACTGCTGAGCTCTATGCCGTAATCTGTCTATTGGCCGCCGGTTGAGCTTGCAACCAAACCTCTCTCATCGCTGACCACTTTGGTTCTCTCTATCCTTCATTACACTTCATGTCTATCACATGGACATGGATTAACCCAAGGCACAGACACTACAGCAGCACTCTACTCTGACCATGCCATCTTCAGTTACTGCCGCTACAGCAACCGCAGAGGAGGGGAATAGTCAACCTCCAGAACAGAACACTCCTCACCACCCCTACTTGTCCTCCATGAGCTCCCATCCTGGTTGGAATAATCCTGCAGATCAGTCATTGTCCCATTCCAAGAACATATACTGAGCATCTACTGACCATGCCCATTGCCTTTCTTGGGGGTTCAACTACTGCTCTTAAAATATACAATTCTGGGAGAGTAATGCATTAATAATTTAAGAAGAATACAGTGGGATTATTCGTGGTATTGGATTGATTTCCTATTGATTTTCATGCTGTGCATGCGTAATAACAGACACTGAGCAAGAAGTCCCCAAACTGCAAGTAGTCCTTCCCATTTCTTTGTGTATAAATATTTGTAAAATTCATCAACATCAATACATTTCGAGACTCAAAAACAAATGCAATTGTATAAAAAATATTTACCATCAAAAGAGGAAAAATCAATCATTAAGTGAAAAAATAATTCAGTTTACACGGTCCAAATATATATTTTTACTTGTCAAACTATAATCTTTTAAAGCCCGATACTAACTCCTGAACGAGGGAGGACGAATAATACTCAACAAACGTGAATAGTAAATAGCAAGTAGGTTATTAAATAAATTATTTATGGAAGATGATATATGTCAATAGTATTGCATCCTGGTGTTATATGTTTCAGCCTATTATAAATATTCAGACTGTTAAAATCTGGTCTGCAGTGTCAACTTATCGGCGCCATCTTGTCCCCCTTTTTGAGTCCATTAGTGCGCGTAAGCGGCAGCCATTTTAAATACCACGGCCACTCTGCTCATCGCCAACAGCCAGTGCGTCTCTCTCTCTCTCTCCTGACCTCGCAGGCATCCCCCGCGCGCTGACAACCCCCGCTCCCACATGCTTGGGCCATAAACCCCTCTTCAGCGCAACCCTGCCACGGAACCCCATCCTTTTCCCAGCTCAACACCTCCCTCCATTCCTTTCATGATCCCGGGTCCTTTGATAAAACCCCCTTTCCTCTGTACTCGATTGTCTTACTCGTTCCCAGGCCGCCACCTGGCCCTGCGGATGCTGTTTATTGCCCCCCCATACAGTAGGAAGCTTCTCCCATCAAAGGATCCACGAGTTGATCAAAGCCCCCACCCCATGAGATCCGATCGACCACATACATTCCGTGAATCGGCGGAATGTCCAGCTGCGCGACAATCGTCACCTGTTGTGACCGGGGTGGGGACTTCTACTGTAAATGTGTGTGGGAACGGGCCTGAAGCGGGGATTCCGAGGATGCCTTTCCGTACTTCAAAGTATTTACGACAATGTGCCTCATGCAATAAACTGTAATAAAGATCATAAACCGGTGTATAAGAGGCCAGGCCTCAGAGATGCGGTTAGAGCACCTCGTGAAGATACCCTGTTGTCTGAATTGATGTGTTCTGCTCCGTCGGAATAAAACTTCTGTTTCCTGCCTTCCAGTCTCCAGCGCCTACCTCTTTGTCTGGTAACTTGAGTAGTATTAGAGGCGGTTAGCGCCGGGCAACTTTGAAAAAGGTCATCGGCCTCTACCTTTTTCCACAATTGGCGCACATCGTGGGGCCCATCAGCGACTCGTGGATCCAGTGGGAGAGGTCCTGACGACAGAGTGAACGACTGCAACGATCGGAAGAGCTCCTGTCCGATAGACCCTCGTCTGACAGCCGTTCATCCGAACTTCACTGGTTCCGAACAGACCTCTCTCGAGTGATCTACGGTCCTGACTGGGAACCATCAGGAGTGCCGCGACGGTCACAAAGAGTAGAGGACGATCGGGCGCTGGATTCGGAAGACAAGAAACTGTCCATGCGGTCCGGGTAAGGTCGTGTAACACGACAAATTGTGAAACGATTGTTTGATTTGGAAAATACTAGTATTACTCTTTGAATTGTTGGTTCTTTTGGAGATTCGCAATCTGCAAACGGAGAAGAACAGGTTCTCTCTTTGCAGGTAGTGAAGGATAGGTAACGCAGACTTTTGTCCCCGTTGTAATCCGTCGTGCCTATATTCCTCCCCCACAGATTGATTGTTTGGCTCGAACTTTTGTTCGCGGATTGTTTTCTGGAGATTCTCTGTCTGCAAACGGAGAAGAACAGGTTCTCTCTTTGCAGGTAGTGAAAGGGTAGGTAACGCAGACTTTTGTCCCCGTTGTAACCCGTCGTGCCTACTTATTCTCCCCATTGATTGTTTGATTGACCGAACATTGACTGTTCGATATTGGTTCTTTTGAGGTATTCACCGCCTGCAAATAATGAAGAATAGAAATATTCTGTCTAGACTTTGCACGCAGTGATAAGATAGGTAGTGCAGACTTTTGTCCCCGTTGTAATCCGTCATGCCTATCTTCTCCCCACTGATTGGTAGCCTGTTTAGCCTGGACCGCTTATTAGAGATGGACCATCCAGCTCCACTGGAAGGCACGCCTAATAAGGACATGTTTATGAAGCATGGATTGATCGCTATAGCCTTTAGCAAGCTGTGGCATAAATATACGAAGAAGGATCAGAAAAGTCAGTGGCCACTGATAGGATCCTTCGACGAGGATAAAATAAGCACGCTAGAAACAGCCCTTGGGAAACACAAGAAAACACCCACTACGCTCGATAGTCTCGGCATGTGGCGCAAAGAAACAGAACAACGTAAAAAGAGAAATGAAAGTAGGTTGGAAAAAGAGCTGCGAAAGGCAGCCCACCTAGCTGCTAAGAAATTAGAAGAAGAGATTAAGGAGCAAGAGAACAAGCCAAACAGAAACAAGAGTTAGCGACATCAAGCCAGTGTCCGGTTAGAACACCCTCTACGCTCTACCCTGAATTACCCTTGAAACAGCGAGCCAACGATGATCTTTTGTTAGGTCCTCCGATCATCTACATGCCCCCTCCATATGCCCCTTCCCAACCTTCAGCACAGCACCCATCACCCTCAAGCACAGACGAGAGTAGTACCAGAGCTTCGGTCCCCATGGCCTCCGCGCCGGCCGAACCCCTTGTACTAGAGACAGCACAAGCAACAGTGTTAGATGACCCAGAGGCCCGAAAAACAGATTCTACAAGAACGAACAGGTTAAGCAAAGATGAGCGAGCAGGGATCGACAAGGTAGTGAGGACACTGGTAGAAAGAAAGGAGAGTGGGGAGCACATCACGGATATGTTCAACTCGTATGCAGGGAGCCACAGACGGCACTTTGCCGTACGACTGTGTTATCATGCCCTGAATGCGTATGAGGACCGATATCGAGACAAAGGTCCCGAGAGCCTAACGACTCTGTATAGAAAGGTCGATATCGGGGATGAGGGCGAGTGTGACGTGACGGACCTCCTTACGCGTACGCTTGAGGTTTTCTGCCACCTCACTGAACAAGAATCGGAAGCTAAACCTACGACACCCGTAGCGACCGAATCACAAACTGAGCGAGCTAGCACCATGATGCCAATAAGAGAGGCTGCCCCCTACTGTGTTCCCCCACGAGGTCTGGGAACACACGATGACGTCAACCACCAAGATGCAAGAGGGAGGGTAGTGTACAACTAGGTCTACCAGCCATGGGATCGGCAAGATATTCTGACGTTCCGGAAGTCTCTGCCCGATTTACGTAAAAACCCCACTGCCTTCTACACTGAATTGGGTACAGCCCTAGGTTCACCGATTATGACCCTGGCTGACATCGACTTGTTTTTCGGGTTATGTCTGCCAGCTGATGTGTGGAAGCAAATCCGGAAAGTCGACCACCTTGAGCTGTTCGGGCATACCTGGTCACAACTCGATGGTATAGATAGGCAACGAGAACCTAGACAGAAGCCTTTGAAATCCATTTTAGAACTCCCAGACAAAATTGTACAGAAATTGAAAACCCTGATCCCAGAAAAGAAAGTGGACTGGTCGATAGTAACGGCCTGTCGTCAGAAACCCCAGGAAGACGTATCGGAATACTTCTCCCGGTTTGAAACGGTGTTCTCCGATTACAGCGGCCAGGACATGACCACTGCAACCGGACACCATCTGTTTGTCCAGAATTATGTAAAAGGTTTGTCGCAGGAGGTCTCTCAGAAACTGCAGGCCAGCGAGAGTAGTTGGGCAGCCTCCAAACCCGCGGCTATCCTCCAGATGGCCCAATATTACGAGCACCAGAAAAATGAAAACGATAGAGCGACAGAGAAGAAGAAGAAAGACTTAAAAGAAAGGGTGATGATTGCTCAATTGCAAGGAGTGACTGTAGGACGAGAGCAATACAAAGGGAACTTTCAGGCAAATGTCCCAAGGAACGCACCCCCTAAAAACCGCACCCCAACACCCCATGTTGGACGTAGAGACATTAGCGAGGACCAGTGTGCTTTCTGCAAAGGATTCGGCCATTGGAAATCCCAGTGTCCGGTTCTGTTGGAGATGAACAGAAATAGGGACCCCAAGGACGTAGCGGGTGGACCGAGAAATAGAGGACAGCAACGGGGGTCCGCGAATGACACGACTAACGATAGATCAAACCGACCGAGTACATTTGACCGTCCCCGACAGAACCAGTACCAGCAGTCTGACTGCGACGATGCCCGCGACTTCGCATAGGACTGCCTATGGCAAGGGAGGGATCCAGTCGAGCTCTATGTTGACCAGCAAGGTCCTTATGTCACCGCTAAGGTCCTGGGTACAAAGTCTCCATTTCTGGTAGACACTGGAGCGACACGTAGTGCGTTATCTAAACGACTGATTCCAAGGGCACCCTTGTCTGGCTCGCTTGTAACATAGATAGGTTTCGATGGAACGCCCTCCACTAACCCTTTGTCCACGCCGATCTCCTTTGACTTAGAGAACAACACAACTGACACAACGTTTTTGCTTTCCGCCAATACTCCTGACGCCATTATGGGACTTGACTTGCTGAAACATTTCCGAGCTACTATTAGATGTTCACAAGACGGAGTTCGAGTTTTCCTGAACGACAACCCAATTCTGCTCAGACATTGCCCTTCCCGACGCATGTTTTCCATCACTGACACTGACTCGTCCCTACTTGACACTCTGCCTCCGTATCTGTGGGCAAAGACAGATTCGGACGTAGGACGCATGATGATTGACCCAGTGCACATCACTGTTCGACAGGACGCAATACTCCCGAAACTTCCACAATATTGGATATCGCCCGAGGGCGAGAAGGCATTGGTAAAGATTATTCAGTCACTGATAGACGCAGGAGTGGTAGAGGAAGTGGTTAGCAATGTTTGCAACAGCCCTATCTTGCCCATCATCAAGAAACAAGGAGAGGGGGGGAGGAGCCAAGATGGCGACCGGGACGGACGTGTGAGCTACAGGCTCCGCGAACCGTCCGATCCTGCACCGAAATCCTGCCACACATCCTGATTATCCCGTGCCTAATTACGGGCACGAGAACGCTGTCGCCACCAGTGCTCTTTTGAGACCTCCGCCGTTCGCCTACGCGGCGAACTCACGCTGTTTCCCGGCCTCTGAAGCTGTCCCGGGACCTGGAGCCGACCGCAGATTTGAAATGGCCGGGCGCCGTCAGCCGATCACGCTCCCGAGACTCTAACTGGGACGAGAGTATTCCTGACCGCGGAGGCGAGACACGTCGCCCTTTCGAACTGGTAAGGCTCTTGGCCAGATAGCCCTGCTCACGCGATCCATGGGAAACCGACCCACACTACCTTCTCCCCGGTGAGCCTGGGGACTGCACGGAGTCCATCTTGGGGTGCCTGCCCTGACTCAACTCGTCCACGTCGCTAGCTATATGGACAGCGCTCGTTCCGCCTCGGCCCTGACCTGTGTGCTGCCTGTTTGTCGGGGACTCCCGCTTTCCTATCTCCCGCCTGTGTGATCGCCCCCCTGTTGCTACCGTGGGCCTGCTGCGGAGGTGACCAAGACGTCCCCTCCCATGTGGAGGGAAGATGGCGGACTCCTCGTCCTCAACGGGAAGGATCCTGTCTATGCCTAATCAGGTGTTCAACGGGGGGGTGCGCCCATCCTGCATGAGTCAGCCAGCGATGGGACGGGAACCGACCCGCGGTGATGTCCTGACTGCCTTGCTGGACGCCCAGGAGACATGGCGGAGGCAAACCTACATTTTGGAACAGCGGATAGTGGGAGCTGCGGAAGGTCTGACACAACTGCGATTGCTTGTCCCCCTGTTGCCGGTGATTAACCCTGTTCAGGAGACAGTGTCACACTGCGGGGCTGTGAAGAGTCGATCGGACCTTGGAGATACAGTTGCTTGTTTCACTTCTGGCGAGGCTACTGTTGCGAAGCCGCCCCTCGATTCTTTGCCTGCTACTGTTGCCACCGGCTTAACACTGTTGCACCTCCCAGAGACCCTCCGGGCGATGGCTTCCCTCCCTGCCCACATTGTGACTTTTCCTCCACGACGGCAGTGTGTGAGTCATCTAACAAAGGGGGGGGCGCCCCATCATTTGTATACTGCTAGTGATGTCGACTGGGGGCACTCGTACCTTCCTCCTCTTCGCCTTCTCTGCTGGAGGAGGCCATTTTGTTCCTTTGTCTGGCCGGTGAGGAGTGTATGGCGGCGGACATGTGTGGAGATATTTCGGCGCTCTGGCCAGGGCTGAGGATACTAATACGCTGGCTTGCTTACTGACTGGTGACGACTTGGCCTGTCATGGTATTTGCTGTGCATTGCACGCCGGGGAAGGGATGTTTTCTTTCTTTCACGACCGCAGTACTAAAATCCTCTTGCTAGTCTTCGTGGTTAAGATCTTGGTCCTGGGCGACACGGGGGTCTGGAGGTGGGCTACTTGTTTATACCTGTTGTGAGGTCTTTTAATTTTGAAGCTCCGTTTGGGATATTAACCATTGCCTTGCTCGCGAGCCTAGAGAGCTTGATAATTGTTGGCTCCTCCCCACCTTTTTCATTTTTGGGGGGTCATAGACTAGTTTGCACACTTGTCTTCCTCCCTATATGTCAAATGTGACGCTTTTTCTTTTATGCCTTTCTTCCGATCTTGGACTTTACTTTCTCTTCCTTTCTCTCCCCTTTTCTCTTTTCTTGCTACATTTCGGGTTTATGGGGCGACAGACACTCTGCTGGGGGGGGGCAGGCCATAGCCTCTGCATGTGTGTAGGGTGGGGGGGTATGTTTTAGTTTCGTTACTTTCTATGGTGCCTATTTATGATCTCTTTATAATTTTCTCTTTCCTTTTGTTCTGGGTCTGTAATGGGGGTTTGTAAGGAGTGGGTGGCGCTGTGGGTGGTATGCATATGCGGACTGATGCTCCTGTTGTTTAGAGCTGTGCCGCCAAATTGTTGGGTGTTATCACTACTGCCATGTTTATTGCTGCCTGCATGTGCTGTAAGCGGACTGTATGGACTCAGTTCTCCTTGACTTAATTTTTACCGATTTATGTTTAAAAAAAATTTTAAATTAACCTTCACTGCTCCTTCTCCTTGGCGGCATGATTCAATTTTGTGTAACTGTTATTACTTGTTGCTATACTGCCTGATACCGCTGGGGGGTCTGAATTGTTTGCTCTCGTGCTCAACTGTTTCGTGGCCGGCCTGACAGTTGTAGGCCCGTATTTGTCCTCCTTTTTCATGCACAATAAAGGTTTTCAAAAATTTAAAAAAAAAAAAAGAAGAAACAAGGAGAGGGAGATGAGAAAGCGTACCGCTTCATCATCGACCTTCGAGAGATCAACAAAGTAGTTGTTCCCCAGTACCCCGTGGTCTCAGACATCACCACTATACTGACTTTGATTCCTTCTACTGCCACCACCTTCACTGTCATTGACCTCAAAAATGCTTTCTTCTCTATCCCCATCCATCCAGACAGCCGATACCTCTTTGGCTTCACCCTAAAAGCCCGCTCATATAGATTCTGTCGAGCACCCCAAGGCTACACAGAAAGCCCCAGCATCTACAGTCAGGCCCTCAAGAGACAACTGGATGAATTCCAGTTACCCGATGGAGTGGTGTTGATACAATACATCGATGACATCCTTTTGGCGGCCGATACCACTCCACTAGCAGTCACAGCCACCATTCAACTCCTGCACTTCCTTGCGGAAAATAGCCACAAGGTCTCCAAGAAGAAGTTGCAATTCTGCCAACCCCAGGTCACTTACTTAGGCCACCTTTTGTCCAAAGACGGAAGGAAGCTTACTCCCGACCGGATCCAAACCATTCTTGAAACCCCTGTCCCTAAGACTCAGAAACAAGTCCGCTCCCTACTAGGCCTCACCTCCTTCTGTCGGCAGTGGTTACCTAACTTCAGTCTCATTGTGAAACCGCTGCTTTCTCTGCTAGCTAAAGATGTCCCCTTCCCACTCCCTTGGATCCCTGAATGCCAATCCTCCTTCATAGAACTACGAGATGCCCTTTGTTTGGCCCCTGTCCTAGGAACCCCCGATTACACAAAGCCCTTCTCCCTCTACACTCACGAAAGGGAGGGATGTGCTTTGTCTGTCTTGACCCAGTCCATTGGCCCAAAGCAACGACCATGCGCTTACTTCTCTGCCACTCTTGACCCCGTAGCCCGAGCCTTGCATGCCTGCCTTCGACTGTAGCTGCTGCTGCTATCTCTATCCAACAAAGTGAGGGGATCGTGCTCTCGAATTCCCTCACGGTATTAGTACCCCATGCAGTTGACACCCTCCTGAACCAAACTAAGACGCAACACCTGACAAGTGCACGACTGACTAGATACAAACTGACTCTGCTTGCACCCCACATCACCCTGAAAAGATGCACCACACTGAACCCGGCAACCTTGTTGCCCCTACCGGAGAACGATACCAATGTGTGCCCTGTACATGACTGTGTGACCCTCACGGACGAACAGACTAGGAGTAGGGTCGACCTCAGAGACACGGCTTTTTCTGACCCCGATGGAGAGCTGTGGGTGGACGGCTCTTGCATCAAACTCCCTGATGGCACCACCTCAGCTGCTTATGCAGTCACCACAGCCCGGACTGTAGTAGAGACAGCCCGCATCACACAACGATCTGCACAGGCAGCAGAACTCATTGCCCTGACACGAGCATGCATCCTGGCAGCAGGAACCACAGCAAACATTTACACCGACTGCCAGTATGCCTTCGGGGTGGTTCACCATTTTGGACTCCTTTGGAAGGAGAGGGGATTCTTGACCTCACACGGCACCCCCATCTTACATGGAGATCTAGTCTCCGCCCTGATCGAAGCCGTCCTCCTCCCCAAACGACTTGCGGTCATCAAATGCCAGGCACACAAGAAGGTGACAGACATTATTGGACAGGGAAATGCACTAGCCGACATCACTGATCGGACCACAGCTGAGAATAGGACGACGACACGCATGTACGTGACCAGGTCCCAAGCAGAGAAATGGACCGACGCTAGGGACACTATTAGGGACATTCAAATGGCTAGCTCGCAACACAAATTGACTGAATGGGCACGGGTGGGACTGAAAGACGACGAAGGCTGCTGGCGAACAAAAGACACAAAAAAATGGTTGCTACCTGACTCATACCTGATTCCCATATTGACTATGGCACACTCCCCTGCACACATAGGATCAGCCCCCATGATCAAACTTGTCTCCAGAGTTTGGCACAACCACAAAATCACAGACTCTGCCAAACGTCTGGTCCAACAATGCTTGATATGCTTGCAACATAACCCTGGGAAAGGAACTATAGTACCCCGGGGAGGTTTTGGGGTTCCCAATCACCCATTTGAAGTCCTACAGATGGACTACATCCAACTAGACAGATGCCAAGGCCTGAAATACGTACTTGTTGTGGTGTGTGCATTCAGCAAATGGGTGGAAGCATACCCAACCCGTGACAACACTGCTATGGCCACCGCAAAAGTACTATTAAAAGAATTTTTCCCTTGCTACGGCCTTTGCCGAATTTTATGGAGCGACAATGGCCCCCACTTCGTAGCCGAAGTTATCTAGCTCATCTTGAAGGGGCTGGGTGTAAAACAGAAGTTCCACGCAGTCTTCCACCCCCAGTCGGCTGGACTTGTTGAGCGGCACAATGCCACACTAAAACTAAAACTAGCCAAGATAGTGGCTACCACAGGACTGAAATGGCCAGGCGCTCTCCCACTGGCATTGCTATCGATGCGCTCCACCCCCACCAAACACCACTTGACACCTTACGAGGTCGTTTTCGGCCGACCCATGAGCGTCTGGTCTGCACCAAAACCGACTTCCATTCATGACGTCCCGGACGTCCTAATGTCTGATTACTTGCATAAATTGACTGGAACTCTGTCTGTCATTCACCAACAGGTGCTGCATGCCATCCCTGACGCTTCCAGGGGTCCCGGACATAACCTGCAACCCGGGGACTACGTCTTGATAAGAAACTTCCAGCGTGCCAAGAGTCTGGAACCCCGGTCGACGGGCCCCTGGCAAGTCCTCCTCACCACCCGAACAGCTCTTCGAGTGGAAGGAAAACCAACCTGGGAACATGCGCACCACTGCAAACGGATCCCCCCGACTCTGACGACGACCGAAGACGTGTCCACCCAGGAAGAGCTCCTGAACAGAGACCGACCATCATTGAACTGCTATCCAGACACAGAGACACTCGAACTAGCAAAGATTCCTGACCCCACAGTGCCATCCAGAGAAGGGTATAACCTGCGACGAAAGGAGGGAGTTTCGGCTAAGTAGACCATTGACTAAGTCATAATTCTCAGATCGGTGGCCTAACACTACAGAGGCTTTCAGGAGAGAAAGCCAGACGAGGTCTTTGGTTCTGCCCGCTACCGAGCTCCCTTGAAGATGATGGAAGCGCCCGATAAGAAGATGATGGAAGCGACCGGACACCCGAAGATTCACTACAGAAACCCAAAGACTGGCAAAATCCACAGTTCAAAGACAATTGCACTCTTCATTGCAATCCTCTTTTGCCTCCTCCTCATGACCACCCTCTGGATTGTGGAAGAAAGCGCACCCGCTCATGAGACATTCCTGACCACTGCACAGCCTACCACCATGAAGGAACATTATCTGATTTCTCTTTCACCCCAACTCAGAGAAAGGCAAAAGGAGTTTTGGAACAACTCCTTCGTGCAACTGATACACCAGCACAATCTTGCCACCAATGCCACCAACTGCTGGATCTGTGGGTTGCTACCCCACGCCACTGGACATTCGATACCCTTCATCCCTTCACCCTTCTCAATTCACGGCTCCTGCCTTGCTTGGCTGATCCTCTTGCAAGAGAGCTATAGGGATAATGCCACCTCCAGCAAAACTATGACGCATTTCTTTCATGAGGTCTGGCGAAACAAAACGAAGACACACTTCTGCCCGCAGACCTCCAACGACTCTATCCACATGGACATCCCTGTCAAAGAATGAATTGAAATGCAGGTGTTTAACAATCCGACCAGACCCACCTTCTCTTACCTTCGGAAACGAACAGCTGCCACCCTGACTGTGGCCCTATCCGTCATCAACGTCACAGGCCTTATGTGCATAGAAGGGCTCGGGACACAGCTGGTGGGCCGCAGTGCCTGCCGCATCACCAGAACTTTGGACTCCACCGATCCACCTTCCTTTGTATCCTCTCCAAACATGTACTTTGTTTGCGGCACAAAAGCCTACACCTGGCTCCCCAAAGGCTGGGGGGGCACCTGTATTATCTCCTTCGTCCTTCCTCCGACCTATGTGGCTCCAGCGAATCACCATAGACAAAAACGAGCCAAGGACATTGAACAAGCTGACTCTACAGGAGCACAGTTCCTCGATGCAATGAAGGGACTTGTTCCGCTCTGGGGCCCGATGGCAAATAGCCGTGCCATCCGACATTTGACTCAGGCAGTCGAGACAACAATGAACATCACAGCTGGCATCCTTGCCAACAATACAGCCGAGCTTCAAGCGGTCTGCTTGGTGGCTCTCCAGAACCGCCTTGTTCTAGATGTGGTTCTAGCGGATCGTGGTGGAGCATGCCGCATTATTGGGTCCAGCTGCTGTACATATATACCGGACAATTCACCATCAGTGTACAAAGCCATCGAACATCTCCACAGACTCTCCTCAGAAGTTCACCAGGAGCAAGAAGAATGGTCGCTTGGTGGATGGTTTTGGAGTACTGTTAAGAACTGGGGCTGGAGACTGTTTACTATTATCCTGATTCCTGTGGTTGTAATATGTTGGTTCTGCTTAGGAATTCAATGCCTGCCGCCTCTGTGTTCACTATGTGCGAATTGTATCTGCCCTAAGACTGTGGACTTTGAAAAAGAACGCATGAGAGCACTGTATGATGTCGAGGTTAGGAATCTGATGCAGATAGACATTGATTAGACAAGCTGGCTAGATATGTTGAAAAGGGAGGACTGTTAAAATCTGGTCTGCAGTGTCAACTTATCGGCGCCATCTTGTCCCCCTTTTTGAGTCCATTCGTGCGCGTAAGCGGCAGCCATTTTAAATACCACGGCCACTCTGCTCATCGCCAACAGCCAGTGCGTCTCTCTCTCTCTCTCCTGACCTTGCAGGCATCCCCCGCGCGCTGACAACCCCCGCTCCCACATGCTTGGGCCATAAACCCCTCTTCAGCGCAACCCTGCCACGGAACCCCATCCTTTTCCCAGCTCACCACCCCCTCCATTCCTTTCATGATCCCGGGTCCTTTGATAAAACCCCCTTTCCTCTGTACTCGATTGTCTTACTCGTTCCCAGGCCGCCACCTGGCCCTGCGGATGCTGTTTATTGCCCCCCCATACAGTAGGAAGCTTCTCCCATCAAAGGATCCACGAGTTGATCAAAGCCCCCACCCCATGAGATCCGATCGACCACATACATTCCGTGAATCGGCGGAATGTCCAGCTGCGCGACAATCGTCACCTGTTGTGACCGGGGTGGGGACTTCTACTGTAAATGTGTGTGGGAACGGGCCTGAAGCGGGGATTCAGAGGATGCCTTTCCGTACTTCAAAGTATTTACGACAATGTGCCTCATGCAATAAACTGTAATAAAGATCATAAACCGGTGTATAAGAGGCCAGGCCTCAGAGATGCGGTTAGAGCACCTCGTGAAGATACCCTGTTGTCTGAATTGATGTGTTCTGCTCCGTCGGAATAAAACTTCTGTTTCCTGCCTTCCAGTCTCCAGCGCCTGCCTCTTTGTTTGGTAACTTGAGTGGTATTAGAGGCGGTTAGCGCCGGGCAACTTTGAAAAAGGTCATCGGCCCGTACCTTTTTCCACAAGCCTTCATCAGATCAAGATTGGAGCTTCCAATTTCATGGTTACGGATTCTAATATGTCGCTATTCCGTTTTATATTGAAATTCAAGAAAGAGACTATCATGTAATTCATGCACTTGAAAATTTCTTTCAACCTCAATAATCGCTGTATTTATTGAGACCTTATTGTTTTTAACTGGTTATTGATTGTTCTACTTTGCTATTCTTGTTATCCTAGGTAGACTTACGGAATGAGGGTAGTTTATACTTCAGTTTTAGATTCCATGTGTCCCACTGCCAGCTCATTGGCTTTGTTCCTTATGTGCTAACTCACCCTCTTTGCCTTCCCGTTCTGTATTATAGGTGTAATATGTTGTTTCTGCTGTGTGCTTTAGGACTGAGTCACTTCTATATTTACCTGCGGTCGCCTCTGGCTTCTTCAAGAAACATAAGTGATTGTCCTTCTGAGTTTGAAAATAGAGTTTCCCACCTTGATGATAGGTAATTCTTACACTGATACATAAAGAACGTTCAAAGTATTTATAAAGCATACGTATCAATGTATTTCTTATGTCTAATTCTATCCCCATTCAGAACTCATATTATGTATTTGAGCTCTCCACTAATTAAGCACATGAGTGTGCAGAGGGAGGCTACAACAGAACTGCAATAGACTTTGTCAGTCAGTCAGTCAAAAGCTTTTATTATAGGTAAAGAATCATAAAAAGACATATGTACATAATTACAGATAAAAATACACAGTTACAGCTAAAAGTAAGAATGTTTTAAGGAGTTGCACATTAAAATTCTAGCAGAAAAAAGAATCATAAAATGTGATTGAATATGTTAAAAAAAAGAGACACAGCGCACCCGATGAACAATCAGGATGTGGACTTTCGTTTTTTAATTTTGCACACCTCGAGTACCACATGGACAAAAGAAATCTAGCAGTTGCAAACACGACAGGTGGGGTGGTATCATATTTAAGGATTCTAAATACCTCCCTGTAGTCCCTAAACCCCTGGACTTACAAAGTTGAATGATCCATTTCGTTCTTGCCCTAGCGTAAAAGGGGCAGAAGAGCAGAACGTGCAGATCGGTCTCTCTGCTACTCGCACACCCTGGGCAATAGACTTTGTTAAATTACCAAATTGAATACTTCTGTATGAAAAATATATTGCTGTACAGATTGGTACTTCATAGTGTGTCCTGTACAGCTCAGATTCACAACTTTCACAAGCCAATTAGAAGAAATAGCCCTGGGTAGAAGTGGCTGCCTGACCAATAGGAGTTTCGAGCCTTCTGAAGTAACCAGTCCCACATAACACATACCCACCACATATGACATCATACCATACTGGAGACTGTAGACTGAAGTCACTCCGTAAAGGGACAGTGGGGCATATTACCAACAACTAGCGATAATTTTTGTCTCTAACTTGTTTAGAGACAAAAATTATCGCCGCACATCGGCGATTTTTATCGCACATAAACCTTGCTATCAACAAGGTTTATCGCAAATGCGATAAAAAACGGCCGCAATGCATGAATATCGCTGAAAAGTCAGGGATATTCATGCATTATCGAGCAAATGCTCTTAGCCATGTTATCCACCTCCCATTGGATAACATGGCTAAGAACTGCTCAGGGCAGGTGTTAGCTTTTGGAGATATTCGCGCTTAGCGCGAATATCTCCAAAAGTTGGTAATAGGAGATAGCGATGTTAGGGACTGTTTCCAGTAGCTAACATCTTGGCACGCCCACTTTGCATGTCATTAGTGATAAATATCACTGACATGCAAAGCGGGGCCCAGGATGGTCGCTATCTCCTATTAGCTGTCACTAACTGGTGTTAGCGACAGCTTGGTAATAGGGAGATAATTTTATCTCCGCTTTCTTGGCTTTTAAAGCCAAAAAAGCAGAGATAAACCCCCTTGATAATATGCCCCAGTGTTTCTTTAACTATCCTGCCAATTGGGTCAACGTTCCAGTATGTGAGTTTTCGTTTTTCATAGTGAATTGCCAGCTATTTTAATGTGTGTGTACTTTTGTCGTCTTGAAAACAGGGTTTAAAGGACTCTGACACTGTTCATTTTCCTAGTATTTTCCTTTCCGGTGCAATCTAACTCCACATAATCTGTGGACCGAAGCAAGACATGAAAGGTGTGAAACATGACATATTTGGTCAACAGTGATGCATACACATTACTAGGTAGTAGGGGTGTCTTTTCCTCAGGACCATATTGTTTTCATGAGCTACTGAATCTGGTAAATTATGGAACTTCACTAAAGGGCAATACAAGCCATAACAAGAACTAAACAAAATAAAAATGAACAAATGGGCGTATTTACTTTTTATTTCTGGTGCTAGCCAAAATCTTTTGATTTTACTGAATTATAAGTATAAGATGCTTACTTATAGGGGCTTGTAGCCAGCAGTCTTCATCCATTGGTCTATTATTGAGTCATTTACTTTTTTCTACTGCTCACTACAGCATACAAAATGAGGCAATGGGTCAACCCACTTCAGCCATTGGCTAACATCATTGCTGGTGAAGGCGTTCTGCCCTTTCACAAGGAGCACACCAGCACATAAAGTAGTTCCCTTTAGTGCAAGGGACCACTATTGCAATGTGTGATTTTAGAGAGCAAAAAAAATATTTTGGCTTTTGCACAAACCATGACAAAATAAAACAATAATTGACAAAGTCAAAAGGCTGGTGGCCAATGCTACGCCTACTGTTCTCTGTGCATTTGTCTTACATCTGTTTTAAGTCAAGGAAGGGGAGGTACCAGCACAGCGTGACAGAGTGACCGGATTATGAAGAAAGAGAGGGGGAGCCGCGCTGCTGCAGCACTGACAGGAAGCTGGCAAGCATTAGAGGACCATTCTGATTGGCTGGCCAGCTCAATTCCATGCCCAGTGTTTATATGTGGTATGCATGCCATAAAGCCAGCAATAAAAACTATGGAGACAAAAGAATATCCAAAACGCACTCAGATAAAAATTCTGTATAGAAGTAAGTCTGATTTCTCACTGAATCTTGTGAAAATTCTGTTTCAGTTGCAAATTTCTTATGATACAACAAGTTCTTTATCAGTCTAGCAAAGCCAACCTCTTACAGAGGGAAGGGGGTAGTGGATCTTTTAAACAGCACCCTCAACCCATTGACTTGCCCTCGAGGAAATGGCTTGGGACATTTTCAATCACATCTTGGAATAGAGCACTTTAGTCTCACCGTCATATTATTAACTTTTGTGTTTGTCCTTTCACCTGCACGATGGACTATTTTACATTTGCAAAGTGCGCTCAATCATCATACATTTTGTCATGCATGCATCCTAGACATACTCAATGGTAAAGAAAACACCCTGCGCTCCCTCCTTGCAATCAAAAATTCTCTGGATTTTGATATTTCTGAGAAGAGCCACTTCAGACTGAAAACTATTTTGTTTAGCATACTGAAATAAGTATGCCTGGGTGCCAACGGCTTTAAATTCTGAGATCTGAAGCTGGAATGCTTGCAGAAACTTGGTTAGTTTTGTTAGTGATATTGGAACATATTTGAAGATAGATATTAGTACTTACAAGAGATCACATCTTGATGGCTTGTTGAAGAATTTACACTTAACACTAAATCAGCAAAGATAACCAGAATTGTTATGTTATGTTATGTTATGTTATGTTATTTTTTTATTTAGTATAGCGCAACGGTTACTCAAAAAGAGAATCCCGGCGCTTTAGGTAAGGTGAAACTGGTTTCAGAATAACACAACACAGATAAAAACAGATAAAAGTCCACAAAAGAAACAGGGCTACAGGCAAACCTATTGAGAGAACAGCCAGGTTTTGAGGCCTTTCCTAAATTCAAGAAGACTGGTCGCCCCCCGCAAAGGGAGCGGTAAAGAATTCCACATCTGTGGGGCCAGAAGACTGAAGGAGCGGCCACCTAGGCGAGCCACTAATTGTATGTAGTGTTTTGAAGTTGCTAGAGGGAACCATTGGAACTTGATGGGTTTCCTGACAGATTTTCCCCCGTAACATCTGCAAGGCATTATCTTTGATTAGGTGCTCAGCCAGATCAATGTCAGAGCTTGATGTGGACAACTTCTCCGGTACACCTACAAAATGTAAACGAGAAGGCCTTGCCTATTCTCAAAATCGAATTGCTTGGCCTTCTCCGGTATTTGGCCTTGCAGAATGCTATTTAGTAGTTAATTTAGTGAATTGTCTCTGTTGAGACACCACTGAAGACAGAGGCAATTTGAAAGGGATCAGTTTTACCATTAAAGCTAGGAGACAATAACTGCACCAGTGAAATCAACCTTATCAAGAGGATAATGGTTCCTTTGTTTTGAATTCTTTTCAAGCTACAGTTATTTCCTTCTCTTTGATAGCCTCGTTGGTCTTATTGTTTCTGAAACAAGGTGTATGAATTTGTGATTTAATCTACCAGTTTTAAATTTAAGATTACTTTGGAAGTCTGAACCCTTACATTTTCTTCTCTCTTTATTTTTATGAAATCTCCGATTTACTTTCAAATGTATGTGGAGTCTCTCACTGAGTGAGGAAATCTTTACTCAATAAGCAACGGACTGCGGAAAACTTTTCCTCAAGATGATCCAACACTCACTGTGATGATCAAATCCCCATGACCTTGCAGAAAACAGCATCCAGGACTGCATGTCCAACATTGCTGCACTCTTCTCCACAGCTGGAGCCTTCGCTGCTCTTTAGTGGTATTTACCTGATTGTGGCACGTGCGCTCTAACGTGACCCCAACAGGTTCGCTCATTGAGGTTCTTTTCTATTTTGATTGTCTCGCTATGAAAAGTTTGGGTTTTATTACTGTCTCCACTAAATCATCATCACTGATCCTAGAGAATCCAGCAATTCTCAAAATCGTTTGGACTGTAGCATTTCTCCTTGTACCTGGATGAACTGGGCTCAAGAAATGGTTCTCGTCAGCCTGTTCTTGTTGTAGGACCACAGAAGGTCCATCACAGACCTTTCCAGCAGTATAGGGGGCTTTCTCAGTTCTCCTGGTGGTAACACCACTTAAATCATTTGCAGTCACACAACTTTAACCCCCTCGAATAAATGCACTTGGTGACCCTCAGTCAATAACAAAAAGGAGCACTTACAAGGAGACACAAAACTGAGCAGTCGCACCGAGTACAAACAGCAGATTTCAATCAGCCTTTCCTGGCCCTTCCTAGCACTTCCAGGTGAACTCCAAACCCAGAGGGTGTATAGCAAAACTTGAAAGTCTGAGTTTATTTATTTCAATGTAAATCTAGATATATTACCTTACTTGTACATACACACCTTCCATGTACTTATGTGCCTTTATATTTATTACTTTACTCCTAATTCAGCATCTCCAATGCACCACCCTATATCTCACCCCATCACTCTCTCAGTATATCCTCTATCTCCACTCTGACTCATCTCAAACCTCCTTCCACTACTGTCTTCAATGCACTGCCCTATTTCTGACCCTATTCCTCTCTCAATATATACTCTACCTCCACGCTATGACTACTACGATCCCCAAAATAACCCTTTCTAGACTCTTCCCTCATATACCACTCCTTGCATCATCTCAAACCTCTTTTACTATTCAGATCTCCCAAACAAGCCTTTTTAAACTCTTCCCTGTGGCTCTTCCCCTTCTCTACTCATCCCAAATTTCCTCCTACTGCTATGATTTCCAAATAAACACGTTCTAGACCCTTCTCTCTTCTATCCCTCCACTATCCTTTTCACTCCAACTTGCAGACTCATGTCCAAAGCTCAAATTAATTTTATATTTCCCTATACTAATTCAGCATTAATCCTTTGTGGGTTCTGGAGTATCGAGACGACTTGCCTTGTCAGGGGTAGTAAGTGCCATTTAAATACAATTACCATGGCACCAGCCACTGTAATAATCAATGCCATAGAAGATGGTCTATTGTCTGTAAAAGAGAAGTCGAAAAAAAGAGAAACTGCAAACTTCTGGAAATAAGCAGTATGCAGCTGGGAGCAATCACCTGAATCCAGCCGGGATGCAACCATCACCAAGTATTTGGGGAGACCGCAGGTCTGCTTCGTGCAGTGTGCCATGGCCCCGCCTCCGAGCGAGATCTGTGAACTCCACCAGAACGATCAGCGCCTAAGTATGGGCGGAAAATCCGTTCCGCTCGCGGATTTTCGGGAAATTCGCAATCCGCGAGATTCGCGAATCTCCCGCAAAATCCGCAAATCCGCGAGCAGCGGATTTTGCTCGCACTGCTCGCACTGTTCGCGTGAGTTCGCGCCCCGCGAATAAGTGCAAAATTGCAGAAATACGATCTTAGCAAAACTGAAAGTAACTACTTACCAGGTTCAAAAGTTCAGGCTCATCATTAGTAGCCATTTCCTGTAGTGCTTCCTGAGGGGCCCCTCCAGAGTTCAGTTGCCAGTTGAAACTATTATGTGACCCTGCTCTGAACCTCAGAATAGTTACACATATGCCACAAAGGTCCTGAATTACAGCTAAGGGAGACAAGCAGGAGCCAGGCTGGAAGTTAAAATCCATTAATCAGCCCCTAATTCATTATTGTCAGTTGGGGCAGGGCAGGTGTTGTAACTAATTTTGCAACCATGAAAGCACTTAGCAAGTGCAAAAGATCACTAATCAGGGCGCACTAAGGAAGCAGGTGCCAGCTAAAAAAATATTCTGTGACACATTAATCAGCCCCAAATTAATTCAGGTCACTTGAGGCAGGGAAGGTGTGCTTTGCTTTGCCGAAAATAATGTACACTGGACAACCAGAGGGTGTGGTGATGAAACAGAGGGTGGCATGGGTGGGCCAGAGGGTGGCATGAGTAGTCAGAGAGTGGCAGTGGTGACAGAGAGTGGCAGTGATGAAGAAGAGTGTCCCAAACAGGCTGGACACGTAGAAACAACAAGTTCGCAAAACTTGCGACCTGACAGGTAAGTTCGCAAATTGCGAAATTGTAAAAACCCTCGCGAACTGGCAGAAACACGGGCGAACACAAAAAAAAAAAATTTGCGGGAATTCGCGGATTTTGCGGATTGCGAATCCGCAAATCCGCAAAATTCGCGAACGCGAGATCCGCAAAATTCGCCCATGTTTATCAGCGCCACACACAGCACTATATGATGCATTGTCTGGGTCTGGTGGTACAGTGGGCTAATGTGTCCACTGCAGGGGCTTGTGTTGGACCTCATGGTCACAGGTTCAAATCCTGGTGGGTCCACTCAGCCTTTCATCCATCTGAGGTCGATAAAATGAGTACCATTGAGTTGGGTAACGATAAACGGCTGTTATTCGGCGTCAAGATACCCAGGGGTGAACGTGCGCTTTACAAATACACATGTTATGTCATGGGGGGTGGTCACCAACCTGCAGCGTGCAGTGAGGGTGTGGCTGGACTGCATTAATGGATTACCCACTTCCCCCCCAAAACATCCTTATATATGAGAAGAACAGCAAGTAACATCCCTAGAAAATGGTTGAACATTTTCTTGGACAGAGAAGCTCTGTGAGCACAAACTGGGAAGATGACCATCTTGGTCAGGGATGAATATGACACTAACCACACCCGTCATAGGGAAATAGTGCTGTCCTTGTAGGGGGGGTGCACAAAGCGAGATCCAACGCCCAACATCCTGCCTCTGATCCATCTGGAGTCTCTGATCCTCCGGACCACAGTACTCACAGCCTGACATCATACACTGCCCATAGAGCGACCCGCAGCCAATGAAGACCCTTCAGGGCTACCGTAGCTGTGAGCGTGCCAAAGCCAGCCCACAGCACTGGGAAAAGGAGAAGGGAAATCCTTCCTGCACACCAGGCCAAGCCACCTTCCCATCTGCTGATGTTATATTGTTATAGCACTTTACTTGGCGCACAAATAGCAAAGATGTCTTGGCGCTAGCCGTCCTGCTATGTGTCCTCAGATGACCACACCACTGCCTCCAAAAACCAAAATGCAGCTGTCCGGTGAGGTCTGGCTGACACATCCTCCAAGCCTTTCAAAATATAAAAATAGCTCATAAAGCGAAGACCGCTGCAATTGCACAGGGTTTATTAAAACATAGACACCACCACGCAAATCACTGAACCCGCTTATGCATCTCTTCAGATGCAAAATGTCTAGATATTGAACCTGACATCGAGTTGAAAAGGCACCATTTCATCCTTTTAGTGGGAAGAAATAGCGGGTGACCATTCATTAACAATGCTTCATGCTGGCATCAGTATGGCTAGTACCCAGAATGTTTGTTTTTCCACCCAGGCTTCACTTTCCAAACGCTTTCCAGGAAGCATTCAGGGCACACCTTCATTTATCTGTTTCCACTGGACCCCTCCTTGATACCACCTCAGTAAGGATGGGCACACAGCTGTGGCAGAGACCAGTGCACTCTTAAAGGGAGTGTGTCAGGTTATTTCCTGCTTCGGCTGTGGCTTTTCCAGAGAGAGGCTCGTGCTAGAGTCCCGGGGAGGAGACACAACCTTGAATGTCAGGGATGATCATCGCTGATCTGGCCATTCACCCACTGGGCTGCTGTCAAAGGCGGGGGAGCTGCCATATCCTGGCCATGAAAGTCCCCATCTCTCTCTCTTTCCATGTACAGATGCAGTTTGGGGCTGGTTTGATCACTTTGACAGGGGCATCATGGCCTTTGGCAGGGCTATGGTTTACACTGCCGGCGCACAGGTACATCTGTGGAATTACCAACACCACAGATTATTTTTACTGCTAGTGTCCTTGAAGTGAGGAACAATTGCAGAAATTGGTTTTAGCGTATCAATATGACTGAATGAATGAATGAGAAACGTGTAAAGCGCACGACTATTCCTAGTGTGTCCCAGTGCTGGAAGAAAGTCCAGGTTCCCATCACTGAATACCATAAGGGTGAGAATAGGTGAGTTTAAGGGCTTTCTTGAATGTAAGGTCATTGGTAATGGCCCATATTGTAAGGGCGACAAGGTTCCATGCCTTGCTCGCTAGGACAACGAGGGCCCACCCCCCCTCTCTGACTCAACGGAACCTTGGTGTCTTGACTAACAAGGAAGATGCAGACCTCAGGTTTCTAGCACTACCCTATCTATAAGGTATTTGGGGCCAGGCTTATTGAAAGCCTGATAGATTGTAATAAGACTCTTAAACCGAATTGTTTTTTTGACTGGGACCCAGTGCTGGCCTCTCAGATCCCGCGACACTAGGGATAGCTAGAATGAGTTGCGCAGCAGAGCTTTGTACAGTTTGGGGTTTATGGATCAGTTTGTCTAGAAGGCCCAAATATAAGATGCTGACATAATATAGCTTGGAAGTGATTTGCACATGAACTGCCATCCTACTTGTATACAAAGTGAGAAGATCAAAGAAATTATTCAGGGAGTGTAAAAGAGTGAAGCAAGTTCCAGTTATGGTCATAATTTGAGATTGAAATGAGAGCTTATCAAACTTAACACACAGTTTTTGGCAACTGTTGTTGGTGCTGGAGGGGAGTGTTGTAATTTGGCATGGATTGGGTTAGCATTAGCAGAAACCATCCTGTATTTGGAGGCTAACTTGTCAGTTTTGTGGATTCCATTATGTATTTCTGGCAGCTATTTTGTTTGCCATGTGCTACCACGTGAATGCCATGTGCTCTGTCCTACCTTCCTTTTGTCTGCTCTTGAAATCTGCCCAGAGACAGGTTATATTTAGCCTCTTCCACTTTGCACATGCTCAGTTGAGCTTGTAGCTGTCCATGCAGCTGCTGTTAGTCTGTAAATGTCAGGATGTGTTCACCAGAATTAGCAACTGTTAGCTCCTCCCACTTGTTGACTGTGCATTTTCTGTATGAACTTATATGTGCCTAAAACCTACTTCTTGTACTTGTACCGCCTTCTTTTGAGCCCCTGTGTGAGTATAAAAGGACCAAGCTCCTTCCATTCAGTGTGCGCCTTCATACATTGCCGAAAGGTGTTGGGTGCATGTAGTTCCACCTCATGAGGTTAATAAACTTTGTATTTTCTATTCCAGTTTCTGTGCCAACTTCCATCCTATTGGTCTGAGGACTTGTGCAGAGAAGGGCAAACCCCTTTCACTGGTAGGCCTTGCTGAGGCTTACCACCACAGGAGGGAGTTCATTAGGGCAGCAGTTCTTTAAACCAATACCCCTTTAGTTGAGCAACAAGAAGAATCTCTGTTTTCTCCCTATTAGATTGAAGGTCGCTTTCATGCAACCAATGAAATACTTTGATTCACATGAAGTTAAGGCAGCTACAGAGATAGAGTCAATGGTGAGTAACAGATGAGTGTCATCTGTCTGTGAGATTCTATCAGTGAGGGCACAGCGGTTATACAGATGTTAAATAAGGTACGGACCACGGAGGAGCCCTGCGGCTCCCATATATGCTGCATGCTTACCGGCTGAGAAGGGAGTAAGCCACACCACCTGTTCTCTTCCTTCCAAGAATTACTTAATCCAGCTCAAAGCAGTTCCTCCTACACCCACCCTAGCTAATCACTGTAGAAGAAAATGTATTTTATTGAAAGCTGTGGATAGATCCTACAGGATCAAGACAGTGTTCGTATGTTATGTTACATTTATTTGATATCATGCACAAATCACCCCGGGATGGCTATCTTGGCGCTAAGGCAGGTCTCAGGCCCAAGGGAGACTACTGAGATAGAACAACATTGTTTTGAGCAGTTTTCTAAACTTAAAATGATCTGTGCATATTTGAATGTTCTGAAGGAACTCGTTCCAGTAAAAGGATGCTAGGTGTGAAAATGAGCTGCCAACAGCCTGGGATCTTCTAACACGTGGGACAGTGAATAAAGCTTTGTCGTTGGATCTCAGAAGTCTAAAAGGACGATGGTATTTAAGCTTGCTTTCAGATAGCTGGGGCCTTTCCCCATCAGAGAACTATGAGTAAGACAACAGATTTCAAAAATAATTCTATTCCGGACCGGCAACCAGTGTAAAGATCTCAACAGGGGTGAGAATGCGACCCACTTGGAAGGTTGCAAATGAGACATGCACCTGTGTTTTGAACCACCTGTAGTTTCGATTACAAAATCTCATTAGCAGAGGCTAGAAAAGCATTACCATAATCCAATCTGCTAGTGATAAGTGCCTGAACCAAAGTTTTCCTCGCAGAAAGAGGGAGGAATGAAGTGCTTTCCTCAACAGGCGCCTCAGGTGGAAGCAGGTGCCGAAAGTAGACAGAACCGGCTCTTCCTTGATAAGGGATTGGTCCAGTCGGACACTCAGATCCTTGACTAACTGTGTGGGTGTCGAAGCAGCACCTAATTGTGAAGGCCACCAGTCAGAGGACCTAAGCTGTTGGGCCTTGCCGAACAGCATGATCTGGGTTCTTTTTGCATTCAGCTGAAGTCAGTTCTCAGTCATCCAGGCTGCAATTGCAACTAGCCCTGCTCAAAAACGTTCTTTTACTTTGACCAGGTCTTTGTCAAAGGAGACGACCAACTGTGTGTCGTCTGCATAGGATAGTTCTCCATGTCCCTCCATCTTCTTTCACTACATGACCCTTCCTCACCTGACTCTCAATGCTGTTCCAACTTCTGATATTCCATGCATCTCAGTTTCCTGAAACTCCATACCCCTCCATCTCCTGATACTCCATACCCCTCCATCTCCTGATACTCCATGCACCTCCATCTCCTGACACTCCATACCCATCCATCTCCTGACACTCCATACCCCTCCATCTCCTGACACTCCATAGCCCTCCATCTCCTGACACTCCATACCCCTCCATCTCCTGACACTCCATACCCCTCCATCTCCTGACACTCCATACCCCTCCATCTCCTGACACTCCATAGCCCTCCATCTCCTGACACTCCATACCCCTCCATCTCCTGACACTCCATACCCCTCCATCTCCTGACACTCCATACCCCTCTATCACCTGACATTCCATACCCCTCCATCTCCTGACACTCCATACCCCTCCATCTCCTGACACTCCATACCCATCCATCTCCTGACACTCCATACCCCTCCATCTCCTGACACACCATAGCCCTCCATCTCCTGACACTCCATACCCCTCCATCTCCTGACACTCCATACCCCTCCATCTCCTGACACTCCATACCCCTCTATCACCTGACATTCCATACCCCTCCATCTCCTGACACTCCATACCCCTCCATCTCCTGACACTCCATACCCATCCATCTCCTGACACTCCATACCCCTCCATCTCCTGACACTCCATAGCCCTCCATCTCCTGACACTCCATACCCCTCCATCTCCTGACACTCCATACCCCTCCATCTCCTGACACTCCATACCCCTCTATCACCTGACATTCCATACCCCTCCATCTCCTGACACTCCATACCCCTCCATCTCCTGACACTCCATAGCCCTCCGTCTCCTGACACTCCATACCCCTCCATCTCCTGACACTCCAAACCCCTCCATCTCCTGACACTCCAAACCCCTCCATCTCCTGACACTCCATACCCCTCCATCTCCTGACACTCCAAAGCCCTCCATCTCCTGACACTCCATATCCCTCCATCTCCTGACACTCCATACCCCTCCATCTCCTGACACTCCATATCCCTCCATCTCCTGACACTCCATATCCCTCCATCTCCTGACACTCCATACCCCTCCATCTCCTGACACTCCATACCCCTCAATCTCCTGACACTCCATACCCCTCCATCTCCTGACACTCCATAGCCCTCCATCTCCTGACACTCCATACCCCTCTATCTCATGACACTCCATACCCCTCCATCTCCTGACACTCCATACCCCTCCATCTCCTGACACTCCATACCCCTCCATCTCCTGACACTCCATAGCCCTCCATCTCCTGACACTCCATACCCCTCCATCTCCTGACACTCCATACCCCTCCATCTCCTGACACTCCATACCCCTCTATCACCTGACATTCCATACCCCTCCATCTCCTGACACTCCATACCCCTCCATCTCCTGACACTCCATAGCCCTCCATCTCCTGACACTCCATAGCCCTCCATCTCCTGACACTCCATACCCCTCTATCACCTGACACTCCATACCCCTCCATCTCCTAACACTCCATAGCCCTCCATCTCCTGACACTCCATAGCCCTCCATCTCCTGACACTCCATAGCCCTCCATCTCCTGACACTCCATACCCCTCAATCTCCTGACACTCCATAGCCCTCCATCTCCTGACACTCCATACCCCTCAATCTCCTGACACTCCATAGCCCTCTGTCTCCTGACATTCCATACCCCTCAATCTCCTGACACTCCATAGCCCTCTGTCTCCTGACATTCCATAGCCCTCCATCTCCTGACACGCCATACCCCTCCATCTGCTGACACTCCATACCCCTCCATCTCCTGACACTCCATACCCCTCAATCTCCTGACACTCCATAGCCCTCTGTCTCCTGACATTCCATAGCCCTCCATCTCCTGACACTCCATACCCCTCAATCTCCTGACACTCCATACCCCTCCATCTCCTGACGCTCCATAGCCCTCCATCTCCTGACACTCCATACCCCTCCATCTCCTGACACTCCATACCCCTCTATCACCTGACACTCCATGCCCCTCCATCTCCTGTCACTCCATAGCCCTCCATCTCCTGACACTACATACCCCTCCATCTCCTGACACTCCATACCCCTCCATCTCCTGACACTCCATGCACCTCCATCTCCTAACACTCCATACCCCTTCATCTCCTGACACTCCATAGCCCTCCATCTCCTGACACTCCATACCCCTCCATCTCCTGACACTCCATACCCCTCCATCTCCTGACACTCCATACCCCTCCATCTCCTGACACTCCATACCCCTCCATCTCCTGACACTCCATAGCCCTCCATCTCCTGACACTACATACCCCTCCATCTCCTGACACTCCATACCCCTCCATCTCCTGACACTCCATGCACCTCCATCTCCTAACACTCCATACCCCTTCATCTCCTGACACTCCATAGCCCTCCATCTCCTGACACTCCATACCCCTCCATCTCCTGACACTCCATAGCCCTCCGTCTCCTGACACTCCATACCCCTCCATCTCCTGACACTCCAAACCCCTCCATCTCCTGACACTCCATACCCCTCCATCTCCTGACACTCCATACCCCTCTATCACCTGACACTCCATGCACCTCCATCTCCTGTCACTCCATAGCCCTCCATCTCCTGACACTCCATACCCCTCCATCTCCTGACACTCCATACCCCTCCATCTCCTGACACTCCATGCACCTCCATCTCCTGACACTCCATGCACCTCCATCTCCTGACACTCCATACCCCTTCATCTCCTGACACTCCATAGCCCTCCGTCTCCTGACACTCCATACCCCTCCATCTCCTGACACTCCATACCCCTCTATCACCTGACACTCCATGCACCTCCATCTCCTGACACTCCATAGCCCTCTGTCTCCTGACACTCCATACCCCTCCATCTCCTGACACTCCATGCACCTCCATCTCCTGACACTCCATACCCCTCCATCTCCTGACACTCCATAGCCCTCCGTCTCCTGACACTCCATAGCCCTCCATCTCCTGACACTCCATACCCCTCCATCTCCTGACACTCCATAGCCCTCCATCTCCTGACACTCCATAGCCCTCCGTCTCCTGACACTCCATAGCCCTCCATCTCCTGACACTCCATACCCCTCCATCTCCTGACACTCCATAGCCCTCCATCTCCGGACACTCCATGCACCTCCATCTCCTGACACTCCATACCCCTCCATTTCCTGACACTCCATATCCCTCCATCTCCTGACACTCCATACCCCTCCATCTCCTGACACTCCATACCCCTCCATCTCCTGACACTCCATACCCCTCCATTTCCTGACACTCCATATCCCTCCATCTCCTGACACTCCATACCTCTCCATCTCCTGACACGCCATACCCCTCCATCTCCTGACACTCAATACCCCTCCATCTCCTGACACTCCATACCCCTCCATCTCCTGACACTCCATAGCCCTCCGTCTCCTGACACTCCATACCCCTCCATCTCCTGACACTCCATACCCCTCAATCTCCTGACACTCCATACCCCTCCATCTCCTGAAACTCCAAGCCCTGCATCTCCTGACACTCCACAGGTTATGTTATGTTATGTTATGTTATGTTATGTTATGTTATGTTATGTTATGTTACTTTGGTTTGTATAGCGCCAGCTCACCAACAGGTCTCAAGGCGCTCCGAACCAAAGAAGATTTAGAAAAGGGGGTGGTGATGAACAGAGTGTCTGAGTTAAGCAGACCACTCTTACCCAGTCCAAAGATCAGGGCTTGATCCATCACCGTTATTTATCTCACTGCCCCATCCCAGCTCAGAACCTGGCTATATGCAAATCAGTCTGTCCCTGGCCCAGTGCATCATGGGAACAGGGCAGACTAAACTACCAAGCCAATTCTTCACCAGAAAGGAGACAAGCTACCGGGGACCGGTTTCTGGCATTTCAGCCTTCTTCGGCCCGGCTTGCTTGAATCCTGATGGAGCAGTGAGAAAGGGACTCATGTCTGAGTATACCCTGCCACACCTATAGTGGCCAAAAACGATTTAGAAAAGGGGGTGGTGATGAACCAAAGAAAACACACTTTATTCTCACTCACAGAAAAGATAACAACAGATTACAAGTTAACCTGTGTGTCCAAAACCCTCCCTAAACAAGATCGTTTTCAGCTGTTTTCTGAAGCAAAGAAGATTTGACTCCTTGCGCAAGGAAACTGGTAACTTGTTCCACAACAGTGGAGTAAGTATGGAAAAGGACCTTCCGCCTTTTGTGACCAAATTAAAACGGGGACAGGTCAACAGCAGGGCATCGGATGATCTTAAGGTTCGTTTCGGGTTGTAAGGCATTAGACGATCCTTAATATAAACAGGGGCTTGCCCATGGATTGCCTTATGTGCAATACACAGGCTCTTGAATTCTACCCTCTGCTTTATAGGAAGCCAATGAAGCTTAGACAGTAAGGGGGATGCATGTGATCTTCTCGGAAGTTTAAAGATTAGGCGTGCCGCATCGTTCTAAACGACCTGCAGTCTATTGATCAAGTTCTTTGGTAGACCTAAATAGAGGACATTGCCGTAGTCCAATCTTGATAATATGGTGGCCGAAACCACCGTCCGAAGCATAGATTCGGATAAGAGGGGGACTAGTCTGCGCAATTGTCTAATTAGGCCGGTACAAGTACCTACGACAGTAGAAATCTGGGTAACCATCGACAGATCCTTGTCAATTTTTATGCCCAGACTTTTCACATTGGGCACTGGTGTTGGGGTGGGCCCAAGTTCTTTAGGCCAATACAAATCTCCCCATAGTGAAATGCCAGTTGACACCACCAAAACCTCCGTCTTCTCAGGATTAATTTTCAGCAGGTTGTCACTCATCCAACTGACTGTATACCTAAGGACCTCCTGCATATGTAGCTGTGCTGCTTTAGAGTTCTCTATGCTAAAAAGCAGTTGGGTGTCGTCTGCGTAATTAAACACCCGACACCCCATATGTACCAAGGATTCAATAAGGGGTTGCAGGTAAAGATTAAAAAGTAACGGCGATAACGCGGATCCCTGCGGAACCCCACAGTTCATCCTGCACAACTCAGAAATCTCATCTCCCAATTGGATCCTCTGCTGCCTCCCAGTCAAAAAGGACTCTAGCCATTTATAGGCCGTGTCCGTTATTCCAAAACTCGCCAGTCTGTCCAAGAGCAGATCATGGCTGACAGTGTCGAATGCCGCTGACAGGTCTAAAAGTATCAGGGCACTCGGTTTCCTACTGTCAGCCATGTCCCTGAGCTCATCTAACACCGAGAGCATCACCAACTCGGTGCTGTGATGTGCCCGAAAGCCTGCTTGGCGTCCCTGGAGAAGATTGTGTGATTCCAGGAAAGCAGACAACGACTGTAGCACATGCTGTTCCAGAATTTTGGACATGAACGGCAGCTGAGAAATTGGTCGATAGTTTTTCAGATTTGTTTGTTCAGCTCCCGGTTTTTTCAACAAGGGTCGTACCCGGGCTTCTTTAAGCTTTGTTGGGAGTTAGCCCATCTGTAGTGAGCTGTTTAGAAAGGAGACAATGTGGTCTGACAAAAAGGCTAGTGCTCCTCGGAAGATAGTCAGAGGATACGGATGTGCCGGTGAGCCAGATTTTATAGAGGACATAAGATGTTCAAGCCTCGTGACGTCCAACTCTGGAAAGGTCGAAATAATGCAATCCTGCGGTATTTCGACCAACTGCGTGGGTAAAGGCCACTCACCGTGTTGCTCTTGATCTCAGAGAGGATAATCTCAACTTTTTCTAAAAAGTAATGTTGGAACGTATTACACTCAATCTTTGTAACCGCATTCACTGGTTTCTTTGTCAGTTCTGACAAAATGCTGAAGGTTTCTTTCTGCACATTGTGCGCACGCTTAATGCGGATATCAAAATATTCAGCTTTAGCCTCCAACATACTTTTCTTATATACTTTTGAAAAGGCTTTATATTGTTCCCTGTCAGATTCCTCCTTGGATTTCCTCCATATCCTTTCCATGCTACGGAGATTTTTTTTAAGTTCTCTCAGAGAGAGGGTATACCAAGGTGCCCCCTTCCCCAGTCCCTTTACTCGTTGTAGTTTCTCTGGGGCTATCTGATCGATTGCCTGGGAAATGGTCTGAGTTAAACCCAAATAGTCCTCATCTAAATTTCCACTGAGCGGAACAAGGTATTGAGGAAGAATATCCGACAGCGCTTGTGAGTTAACTAGCCCTCTGTCTCCTGACACTCCATACCTCTCCATCTCCTGACACTCCATACCCCTCCATTTCCTGACACTCCATACCCCTCCATCTCCTGACACTCCATACCCCTCCATCTCCTGACACTCAATACCTCTTCATCTCCTGACACGCCTTACCCCTCCATCTCCTGACACTCAATACCCCTCCATCTCCTGACACTCCATACCCCTCCATCTCCTGACACTCCATACCCCTCCATCTCCTCACACTCCATAGCCCTCCATCTCCTGACACTCCATACCCCTCCATCTCCTGACACTCCATAGCCCTCCATCTCCTGACACTCCATATCCCTCCATCTCCTGACACTCCATACCCCTCCATCTCCTGACACTCCATACCCCTCTATCTCCTGACACTCCATACCCCTCCATCTCCTGACACTCCATAGCCCTCCATCTCCTGACACTCCATATCCCTCCATCTCCTGACACTCCATACCCCTCCATCTCCTGACACTCCATACCCCTCCATCTCCTGACACTCCATGCACTTCCATCTCCTGACACTCCATACCCCTCCATCTCCTGACACTTCATAGCCCTCCATCTCCTGACACTCCATACCCCTCTATCCCCTGACACTCCATGCACCTCCATCTCCTGACACTCCATACCCCTCCATCTCCTGACACTCCATGCACTTCCAGCTCCTGACACTCCATACCCCTCCATCTCCTGACACTTCATAGCCCTCCATCTCCTGACACTCCATACCCCTCTATCACCTGACACTCCATACCCCTCCATCTCCTGACACTCCATGCACCTCCATCTCCTGACACTTCATACCCCTCCATCTCATGACACTCCATAGCCCTCCGTCTCCTGACACTCCATACCCCTCCATCTCCTGACACTCCATAGCCCTCCATCTCCTGACACTCCATACCCCTCCATCTCCTGACACTCCAAACCCCTATATCTCCTGACACTCCATACCCCTCCATCTCCTGACACTCCATGCACCTCCATCTCCTGACACTCCATACCCCTCCATCTCCTGACACTCCATGCACCTCCATCTCCTGACACTCCATACCCCTCCATCTCCTGACACTCCATAGCCCTCCGTCTCCTAACACTCCATACCCCTCCATCTCCTGACACTCCATACCCCTCTATCACCTGACACTCCATACCCCTCCATCTCCTGACACTCCATGCACCTCCATCTCCTGACACTCCATACCCCTCCATCTCCTGACACTCCATACCCCTCCATCTCCTGACACTCCATACCCCTCTATCACCTGACACTCCATACCCCTCCATCTCCTGACACTCCATGCACCTCCAACTCCTGACACTCCATACCCCTCCATCTCCGGACACTCCATACCCCTCCATCTCCTGACACTCCATAGCCCTCCGTCTCCTGACACTCCATAGCCCTCCATCTCCTGACACTCCATACCCCTCTATCTCCTGACACTCCATGCACCTCCATCTCCTGACACTCCATAGCCCTCCGTCTCCTGACACTCCATACCCCTCCATCTCCTGACACTCCATACCTCTCCATCTCCTGACACTCCATACCCCTCCATCTCCTGACACTCAATATCCCTCCATCTCCTGACACTCCATATCCCTCCATCTATCTCCTGACACTCCATAGCCCTCCATCTCCTGACACTCCATACCCCTCTATCTCCTGACACTCCATGCACCTCCATCTCCTGACACTCCATACCCCTCCATCTCCTGACACTCCATGCACCTCCATCTCCCGACCCTCCATACCCCTCCATCTCCTGAGACTCCATAGCCCTCCATCTCCTGACACTCCATACCCCTCTATCACCTGACACTCCATACCCCTCCATCTCCTGACACTCCATGCACCTCCATCTCCTGACACTTCATACCCCTTCATCTCCTGACACTCCATAGCCCTCCGTCTCCTGACCCTCCATACCCCTCCATCTCCTGACACTCCATACCCCTCCGTCTCCTGACACTCCATAGCCCTCTGTCTCCTGACACTCCATACCCCTCCATCTCCTGACACTCCATACCCCTCCATCTCCTGACACTCCATAGCCCTCCGTCTCCTGACCCTCCATACCCCTCCATCTCCTGACACTCCATACCCCTCTATCTCCTGACACTCCATATCCCTCCATCTCCTGACACTCCATACCCCTCCATCTCCTGACACTCCATACCCCTCCATCTCCTGACACTCCATGCACCTCCATCTCCTGACACTCCATGCATCTCCATCTCCTGACACGGCATACCCCTCCATCTCCTGACACTCCATAGCCCTCCATCTCCTGACTCTCCATACCCCTCCATCTCCTGACACTCCAAAGCCCTCCATCTCCTGACACTCCATATCCCTCCATCTCCTGACACTCCATACCCCTCCATCTCCTGACACTCCATAGCCCTCCATCTCCTGACACTCCATACCCCTCCATCTCCTGACACTCCATAGCCCTCAATCTCCTGACACTCCATAGCCCTCCATCTCCTGACTCTCCATACCCCTCCATCTCCTGACACTCCAAAGCCCTCCATCTCCTGACACTCCATATCCCTCCATCTCCTGACACTCCATACCCCTCCATCTCCTGACACTCCACAGCCCTCCGTCTCCTGACACTCCATAGCCCTCCATCTCCTGACACTCCATACCCCTCTATCTCCTGACACTCCATGCACCTCCATCTCCTGACACTCCATACCCCTCCATCTCCTGACACTCCATGCACCTCCATCTCCTGACACTCCATACCCCTCCATCTCCTGACACTCCATACCCCTCCATCTCCTGACACTCCATACCCCTCTATCTCCTGACACTCCATGCACCTCCATCTCCTGACACTCCATAGCCCTCCGTCTCCTGACACTCCATACCCCTCCATCTCCTGACACTCCATACCTCTCCATCTCCTGACACTCCATATCCCTCCATCTCCTGACACTCAAGATCCCTCCATCTCCTGACACTCCATACCTCTCCATCTCCTGACACTCCATACCCCTCCATCTCCTGACACTCCATAGCCCTCAGTCTCCTGACCCTCCATACCCCTCCATCTCCTGACACTCCATACCCCTCTATCTCCTGACACTCCATGCACCTCCATCTCCTGACACTCCATACCCCTCCATCTCCTGACACTCCATGCACCTCCATCTCCTGACACTCCATGCATCTCCATCTCCTGACACGGCATACCCCTCCATCTCCTGACACTCCATAGCCCTCCATCTCCTGACTCTCCATACCCCTCCATCTCCTGACACTCCAAAGCCCTCCATCTCCTGACACTCCATATCCCTCCATCTCCTGACACTCCATACCCCTCCATCTCCTGACACTCCATAGCCCTCCATCTCCTGACACTCCATACCCCTCCATCTCCTGACACTCCATAGCCCTCAATCTCCTGACACTCCATAGCCCTCCATCTCCTGACTCTCCATACCCCTCCATCTCCTGACACTCCAAAGCCCTCCATCTCCTGACACTCCATATCCCTCCATCTCCTGACACTCCATACCCCTCCATCTCCTGACACTCCATAGCCCTCCGTCTCCTGACACTCCATAGCCCTCCATCTCCTGACACTCCATACCCCTCTATCTCCTGACACTCCATGCACCTCCATCTCCTGACACTCCATACCCCTCCATCTCCTGACACTCCATGCACCTCCATCTCCTGACACTCCATACCCCTCCATCTCCTGACACTCCATACCCCTCAATCGCCTGACACTCCATACCCCTCTATCTCCTGACACTCCATGCACCTCCATCTCCTGACACTCCATAGCCCTCCGTCTCCTGACACTCCATACCCCTCCATCTCCTGACACTCCATACCTCTCCATCTCCTGACACTCCATATCCCTCCATCTCCTGACACTCAATATCCCTCCATCTCCTGACACTCCATACCTCTCCATCTCCTGACACTCCATACCCCTCCATCTCCTGACACTCCATAGCCCTCCATCTCCTGACCCTCCATACCCCTCCATCTCCTGACACTCCATACCCCTCTATCTCCTGACACTCCATGCACCTCCATCTCCTGACACTCCATACCCCTCCATCTCCTGACACTCCATGCACCTCCATCTCCTGACACTCCATGCATCTCCATCTCCTGACACGGCATACCCCTCCATCTCCTGACACTCCATATCCCTCCATCTCCTGACTCTCCATACCCCTCCATCTCCTGACACTCCAAAGCCCTCCATCTCCTGACACTCCATATCCCTCCATCTCCTGACACTCCATAGCCCTCCATCTCCTGACTCTCCATACCCCTCCATCTCCTGACACTCCATATCCCTCCATCTCCTGACACTCCATACCCCTCCATCTCCTGACACTCCATAGCCCTCCGTCTCCTGACACTCCATAGCCCTCTATCTCCTGACACTCCATACCCCTCTATCTCCTGACAATCCATGCACCTCCATCTCCTGACACTCCATACCCCTCCATCTCCTGACACTCCATGCACCTCCATCTCCTGACACTCCATACCCCTCCATCTCCTGACACTCCATACCCCTCCATCTCCTGACACTCCATACCCCTCTATCTCCTGACACTCCATGCACCTCCATCTCCTGACACTCCATAGCCCTCCGTCTCCTGACACTCCATACCCCTCCATCTCCTGACACTCCATACCTCTCCATCTCCTGACACTCCATATCCCTCCATCTCCTGACACTCCATACCCCTCCATCTCCTGACACTCCATAGCCCTCTGTCTCCTGACACTCCATACCCCTCCATCTCCTGACACTCCATACCCCTCCATCTCCTGACACTCCATAGCCCTCCGTCTCCTGACCCTCCATACCCCTCCATCTCCTGACACTCCATACCCCTCTATCTCCTGACACTCCATATCCCTCCATCTCCTGACACTCCATACCCCTCCATCTCCTGACACTCCATACCCCTCCATCTCCTGACACTCCATGCACCTCCATCTCCTGACACTCCATGCATCTCCATCTCCTGACACGGCATACCCCTCCATCTCCTGACACTCCATAGCCCTCCATCTCCTGACTCTCCATACCCCTCCATCTCCTGACACTCCAAAGCCCTCCATCTCCTGACACTCCATATCCCTCCATCTCCTGACACTCCATACCCCTCCATCTCCTGACACTCCATAGCCCTCCATCTCCTGACACTCCATACCCCTCCATCTCCTGACACTCCATAGCCCTCAATCTCCTGACACTCCATAGCCCTCCATCTCCTGACTCTCCATACCCCTCCATCTCCTGACACTCCAAAGCCCTCCATCTCCTGACACTCCATATCCCTCCATCTCCTGACACTCCATACCCCTCCATCTCCTGACACTCCATAGCCCTCCGTCTCCTGACACTCCATAGCCCTCCATCTCCTGACACTCCATACCCCTCTATCTCCTGACACTCCATGCACCTCCATCTCCTGACACTCCATACCCCTCCATCTCCTGACACTCCATGCACCTCCATCTCCTGACACTCCATACCCCTCCATCTCCTGACACTCCATACCCCTCCATCTCCTGACACTCCATACCCCTCTATCTCCTGACACTCCATGCACCTCCATCTCCTGACACTCCATAGCCCTCCGTCTCCTGACACTCCATACCCCTCCATCTCCTGACACTCCATACCTCTCCATCTCCTGACACTCCATATCCCTCCATGTCCTGACACTCAAGATCCCTCCATCTCCTGACACTCCATACCTCTCCATCTCCTGACACTCCATACCCCTCCATCTCCTGACACTCCATAGCCCTCAGTCTCCTGACCCTCCATACCCCTCCATCTCCTGACACTCCATACCCCTCTATCTCCTGACACTCCATGCACCTCCATCTCCTGACACTCCATACCCCTCCATCTCCTGACACTCCATGCACCTCCATCTCCTGACACTCCATGCATCTCCATCTCCTGACACGGCATACCCCTCCATCTCCTGACACTCCATAGCCCTCCATCTCCTGACTCTCCATACCCCTCCATCTCCTGACACTCCAAAGCCCTCCATCTCCTGACACTCCATATCCCTCCATCTCCTGACACTCCATACCCCTCCATCTCCTGACACTCCATAGCCCTCCATCTCCTGACACTCCATACCCCTCCATCTCCTGACACTCCATAGCCCTCAATCTCCTGACACTCCATAGCCCTCCATCTCCTGACTCTCCATACCCCTCCATCTCCTGACACTCCAAAGCCCTCCATCTCCTGACACTCCATATCCCTCCATCTCCTGACACTCCATACCCCTCCATCTCCTGACACTCCATAGCCCTCCGTCTCCTGACACTCCATAGCCCTCCATCTCCTGACACTCCATACCCCTCTATCTCCTGACACTCCATGCACCTCCATCTCCTGACACTCCATACCCCTCCATCTCCTGACACTCCATGCACCTCCATCTCCTGACACTCCATACCCCACCATCTCCTGACACTCCATACCCCTCCATCTCCTGACACTCCATACCCCTCTATCTCCTGACACTCCATGCACCTCCATCTCCTGACACTCCATAGCCCTCCGTCTCCTGACACTCCATACCCCTCCATCTCCTGACACTCCATACCTCTCCATCTCCTGACACTCCATATCCCTCCATCTCCTGACACTCAATATCCCTCCATCTCCTGACACTCCATACCTCTCCATCTCCTGACACTCCATACCCCTCCATCTCCTGACACTCCATAGCCCTCCATCTCCTGACCCTCCATACCCCTCCATCTCCTGACACTCCATACCCCTCTATCTCCTGACACTCCATGCACCTCCATCTCCTGACACTCCATACCCCTCCATCTCCTGACACTCCATGCACCTCCATCTCCTGACACTCCATGCATCTCCATCTCCTGACACGGCATACCCCTCCATCTCCTGACACTCCATATCCCTCCATCTCCTGACTCTCCATACCCCTCCATCTCCTGACACTCCAAAGCCCTCCATCTCCTGACACTCCATATCCCTCCATCTCCTGACACTCCATAGCCCTCCATCTCCTGACTCTCCATACCCCTCCATCTCCTGACACTCCATATCCCTCCATCTCCTGACACTCCATACCCCTCCATCTCCTGACACTCCATAGCCCTCCGTCTCCTGACACTCCATAGCCCTCTATCTCCTGACACTCCATACCCCTCTATCTCCTGACAATCCATGCACCTCCATCTCCTGACACTCCATACCCCTCCATCTCCTGACACTCCATGCACCTCCATCTCCTGACACTCCATACCCCTCCATCTCCTGACACTCCATACCCCTCCATCTCCTGACACTCCATACCCCTCTATCTCCTGACACTCCATGCACCTCCATCTCCTGACACTCCATAGCCCTCCGTCTCCTGACACTCCATACCCCTCCATCTCCTGACACTCCATACCTCTCCATCTCCTGACACTCCATATCCCTCCATCTCCTGACACTCAATATCCCTCCATCTCCTGACACTCCATACCTCTCCATCTCCTGACACTCCATACCCCTCCATCTCCTGACACTCCATAGCCCTCCGTCTCCTGACCCTCCATACCCCTCCATCTCCTGACACTCCATACCCCTCTATCTCCTGACACTCCATGCACCTCCATCTCCTGACACTCCATACCCCTCCATCTCCTGACACTCCATGCACCTCCATCTCCAGACACTCCATGCATCTCCATCTCCTGACACGGCATACCCCTCCATCTCCTGACACTCCATAGCCCTCCATCTCCTGCCTCTCCATACCCCTCCATCTCCTGACACTCCAAAGCCCTCCATCTCCTGACACTCCATATCCCTCCATCTCCTGACACTCCATAGCCCTCAGTCTCCTGACCCTCCATACCCCTCCATCTCCTGACACTCCATACCCCTCTATCTCCTGACACTCCATGCACCTCCATCTCCTGACACTCCATACCCCTCCATCTCCTGACACTCCATGCACCTCCATCTCCTGACACTCCATGCATCTCCATCTCCTGACACGGCATACCCCTCCATCTCCTGACACTCCATAGCCCTCCATCTCCTGACTCTCCATACCCCTCCATCTCCTGACACTCCAAAGCCCTCCATCTCCTGACACTCCATATCCCTCCATCTCCTGACACTCCATACCCCTCCATCTCCTGACACTCCATAGCCCTCCATCTCCTGACACTCCATACCCCTCCATCTCCTGACACTCCATAGCCCTCAATCTCCTGACACTCCATAGCCCTCCATCTCCTGACTCTCCATACCCCTCCATCTCCTGACACTCCAAAGCCCTCCATCTCCTGACACTCCATATCCCTCCATCTCCTGACACTCCATACCCCTCCATCTCCTGACACTCCATAGCCCTCCGTCTCCTGACACTCCATAGCCCTCCATCTCCTGACACTCCATACCCCTCTATCTCCTGACACTCCATGCACCTCCATCTCCTGACACTCCATACCCCTCCATCTCCTGACACTCCATGCACCTCCATCTCCTGACACTCCATACCCCTCCATCTCCTGACACTCCATACCCCTCCATCTCCTGACACTCCATACCCCTCTATCTCCTGACACTCCATGCACCTCCATCTCCTGACACTCCATAGCCCTCCGTCTCCTGACACTCCATACCCCTCCATCTCCTGACACTCCATACCTCTCCATCTCCTGACACTCCATATCCCTCCATCTCCTGACACTCAATATCCCTCCATCTCCTGACACTCCATACCTCTCCATCTCCTGACACTCCATACCCCTCCATCTCCTGACACTCCATAGCCCTCCATCTCCTGACCCTCCATACCCCTCCATCTCCTGACACTCCATACCCCTCTATCTTCTGACACTCCATGCACCTCCATCTCCTGACACTCCATACCCCTCCATCTCCTGACACTCCATGCACCTCCATCTCCTGACACTCCATGCATCTCCATCTCCTGACACGGCATACCCCTCCATCTCCTGACACTCCATATCCCTCCATCTCCTGACTCTCCATACCCCTCCATCTCCTGACACTCCAAAGCCCTCCATCTCCTGACACTCCATATCCCTCCATCTCCTGACACTCCATAGCCCTCCATCTCCTGACTCTCCATACCCCTCCATCTCCTGACACTCCATATCCCTCCATCTCCTGACACTCCATACCCCTCCATCTCCTGACACTCCATAGCCCTCCGTCTCCTGACACTCCATAGCCCTCTATCTCCTGACACTCCATACCCCTCTATCTCCTGACAATCCATGCACCTCCATCTCCTGACACTCCATACCCCTCCATCTCCTGACACTCCATGCACCTCCATCTCCTGACACTCCATACCCCTCCATCTCCTGACACTCCATACCCCTCCATCTCCTGACACTCCATACCCCTCTATCTCCTGACACTCCATGCACCTCCATCTCCTGACACTCCATAGCCCTCCGTCTCCTGACACTCCATACCCCTCCATCTCCTGACACTCCATACCTCTCCATCTCCTGACACTCCATATCCCTCCATCTCCTGACACTCAATATCCCTCCATCTCCTGACACTCCATACCTCTCCATCTCCTGACACTCCATACCCCTCCATCTCCTGACACTCCATAGCCCTCCGTCTCCTGACCCTCCATACCCCTCCATCTCCTGACACTCCATACCCCTCTATCTCCTGACACTCCATGCACCTCCATCTCCTGACACTCCATACCCCTCCATCTCCTGACACTCCATGCACCTCCATCTCCAGACACTCCATGCATCTCCATCTCCTGACACGGCATACCCCTCCATCTCCTGACACTCCATAGCCCTCCATCTCCTGCCTCTCCATACCCCTCCATCTCCTGACACTCCAAAGCCCTCCATCTCCTGACACTCCATATCCCTCCATCTCCTGACACTCCATAGCCCTCCATCTCCTGACTCTCCATACCCCTCCATCTCCTGACACTCCAAAGCCCTCCATCTCCTGACACTCCATATCCCTCCATCTCCTGACACTCCATACCCCTCCATCTCCTGACACTCCATAGCCCTCCATCTCCTGACACTCCATACCCCTCCATCTCCTGACACTCCATACCCCTCTATCTCCTGTCACTCCATACCCCTCAATCTCCTGACACTCCATAGCCCTCCATCTCCTGACTCTCCATACCCCTCCATCTCCTGACACTCCAAAGCCCTCCATCTCCTGACACTCCATATCCCTCCATCTCCTGACACTCCATACCCCTCCATCTCCTGACACGCCATAGCCCTCCATCTCCTGTCACTCCATACCCCTCAATCTCCTGACACTCCATACCCCTCAATCTCCTGACACTCCATAGCCCTCCATCTCCTGTCACTCCATAGCCCTCTATCTCCTGACACTCCATACCCCTCTATCTCCTGTCACTACATACCCCTCAATCTCCTGACACTCCATAGCCCTCCATCTCCTGACACTCCATACCCTTCCATCCCCTTACACTCCATGCCCCTCCATCCCCTTTCACTCCATAGCCCTCCATCTCCTGACACTCCATATCCCTCCATCTCCTGACACTCCATAGCCCTCCATCTCCTGACTCTCCATACCCCTCCATCTCCTGACACTCCAAAGCCCTCCATCTCCTGACACTCCATATCCCTCCATCTCCTGACACTCCATACCCCTCCATCTCCTGACACTCCATAGCCCTCCATCTCCTGACACTCCATACCCCTCCATCTCCTGACACTCCATACCCCTCTATCTCCTGTCACTCCATACCCCTCAATCTCCTGACACTCCATACCCCTCTATCACCTGACACTCCATACCCCTCCATCTCCTGACACTCCAAAGCCCTCCATCTCCTGACACTCCATATCCCTCCATCTCCTGACACTCCATACCCCTCCATCTCCTGACACGCCATACCCCTCAATCTCCTGACACTCCATACCCCTCAATCTCCTGACACTCCATACCCCTCAATCTCCTGACACTCCATAGCCCTCCATCTCCTGTCACTCCATAGCCCTCCATCTCCTGACACTCCATACCCCTCTATCTCCTGTCACTCCATACCCCTTAATCTCCTGACACTCCATACCCCTCCATCTCCTGACACTCCATACCCCTCCATCTCCTGACACTCCATACCCCTCTATCTCCTGTCACTCCATACCCCTCAATCTCCTGACACTCCATACCCCTCTATCACCTGACACTCCATACCCCTCCATCTCCTGACACTCCAAAGCCCTCCATCTCCTGACACTCCATATCCCTCCATCTCCTGACACTCCATACCCCTCCATCTCCTGACACGCCATACCCCTCAATCTCCTGACACTCCATACCCCTCAATCTCCTGACACTCCATACCCCTCAATCTCCTGACACTCCATACCCCTCAATCTCCTGACACTCCATACCCCTCCATCTCCTGACACGCCATACCCCTCAATCTCCTGACACTCCATACCCCTCAATCTCCTGACACTCCATACCCCTCAATCTCCTGACACTCCATAGCCCTCCATCTCCTGTCACTCCATAGCCCTCTATCTCCTGACACTCCATACCCCTCCATCTCCTGACACTCCATAGCCCTCTATCTCCTGACACTCCATACCCCTCTATCTCCTGACACTCCATAGCCCTCTATCTCCTGACACTCCATACCCCTCAATCTCCTGACACTCCATAGCCCTCCATCTCCTGACACTCCATACCCCTCTATCTCCTGTCACTCCATACCCCTCAATCTCCTGACACTCCATACCCCTCCATCTCCTGACACTCCATACCCCTCCATCTCCTGACACTCCATACCCCTCTATCTCCTGTCACTCCATACCCCTCAATCTCCTGACACTCCATACCCCTCTATCACCTGACACTCCATACCCCTCCATCTCCTGACACTCCAAAGCCCTCCATCTCCTGACACTCCATATCCCTCCATCTCCTGACACTCCATATCCCTCCATCTCCTGACACGCCATACCCCTCAATCTCCTGACACTCCATACCCCTCAATCTCCTGACACTCCATACCCCTCAATCTCCTGACACTCCATACCCCTCAATCTCCTGACACTCCATACCCCTCCATCTCCTGACACGCCATACCCCTCAATCTCCTGACACTCCATACCCCTCCATCTCCTGACACGCCATACCCCTCAATCTCCTGACACTCCATACCCCTCAATCTCCTGACACTCCATACCCCTCAATCTCCTGACACTCCATAGCCCTCCATCTCCTGTCACTCCATAGCCCTCTATCTCCTGACACTCCATACCCCTCCATCTCCTGACACTCCATACCCCTCCATCTCCTGACACTCCATAGCCCTCTATCTCCTGACACTCCATACCCCTCTATCTCCTGACACTCCATAGCCCTCTATCTCCTGACACTCCATACCCCTCTATCTCCTGTCACTCCATACCCCTCAATCTCCTGACACTCCATAGCCCTCCATCTCCTGACACTCCATACCCTTCCATCCCCTTACACTCCATGCCCCTCCATCCCCTTTCACTCCATGCCCCTCCATTTCTGTATACTACTTGACCCTCCCTTTCCTGACACTCCATGCTCCTATCACCACACCTCAAGCCCTATTCTGACTGCCCACGCCTTCCTCTATCCACTCCATGGCCCTGGTACTTAATGTCCGTCTCACTTTAGAGCTTATGCATCTTCCTCTAATCCATCCTGCCCCGACACTTCATGCCCTCCAAGTTGAGACATGCTGAGCCCTTCCCCTCTGACACACCATGCCCTCCATGTCGAGACATGCTGAGCCCTTCCTCTCTGATACTCCATGTCCTCCATCTCCATCTCCTGACATGCTGTGCCCCTCTCCTCTGATATGCCATGCCGCTCATTGTCCTGATACTCCAAAATCCAAATTATCCGAACACATTATGCCCGCCATCTCCTGACATATTGTGCCCCTCACTGTTCTGATACCCAATGCCCTCCATCTCCGGAATCCTCTGCCCCTGTCCTCTGATACTCCATGCCCTCCATCTTCTGACTATCCCCCTCTTCTCTGGTACTCCATTGTGTGCCCCTCACTGTCCTGACACTCCATGTTCTCCGTCTCCTGACATGGTATGGTTCTCTCCTCTGATATTCCATGCCCCTCACTATCCTTATACGTTATGCCCTCTCTCCCCAGACATGCTGTGCCCCTCTCCTCTGATACGCCATGGCCCTCACTGTCCTGATACTTCACGACCTCCGTCTCCAGACATGCTGTGTCCCTCTCCTCTGATACTCCAAACCCTTCACTGTCCTGATACTCCAGCCGTCCCTCTCCTGCCATGCTGTGCCCATTTCCTCCGATACTCCAAGTCTTTCACTGTCCCGACACTCTATGCCCTCCCTCTCCTGATATGCTTTGTTCCTCTCCTGTGATACCCCACGCCCTTGCCCTCATTACATGGTGTGCCCCTCTTATATGATACTCCACGTCATCACTGTCCTTATACGCCATGCCCTCCCTCACCTGTAATGCTTTGCACCTCTCCTCTGATACTTCACGGCCCTGACTGTCCTGACACGCCATGATCTTCCTCTGCAGACATGTTGTGCCCCTCTTCTCTGATACTCCATGCCCCTTACTGTCCTGATATTCCATGCCCTTACTCTCCTGACATGCTGTGCCCCTCTGCTCTGATACTACACACCCCTGACTGTCCTGATACTGCATGCCCTCCCTCTCCTGTAATGTTGAGCCCCTCTCTCTGATACTCCACGCCCCTGACTGTCCTGACACTCCATGAACTCCCTCTCCTGACATGTAGTGCCCCATTGCTCTGATACTCCATGTCGCTCCTTGTCCTATCATTGTTTGCCATTTCCCTGTCCTGACACTACCATCTCAATTTCTTCTTTATCTTCCTCACTCCTACTATCCAGACAATGCAGCCTTGATAGACAATCTGCTGTGACATTACTAATGCCTGGAACGTATTCCACCTTTAAATTGTACTCTTGCAAGCTGAAAGTGAGTCTTGCTATGTGTGCAGTGGAACTCCACCCCCCTCCTGGAGACAGGATACTTACTAAGGGCTTGTGATCAGATCTGAGTGGAATCTGTTGCTCCATACATAATTTTGAACATTTTCTAAGGCTCAAACACAAGCAGGAAGCTCTTATTCAATAACTGCATACCTCCTCTCACATTCCGACAGTGCTCTAGACGCAAAAGCCACACACCACTCATCCTTCGCACTCCTTCAAGTCAAGACTCCCTCAATGCCATATAAACTATAAACTACAGTTATGACACACATTTTATTCATGCAAAATGACTTAAGATTGGGAGCACAGTTTCCTCCTCGATTTGCTGGAAAGCCCTTTGTTGTTTCTCTGTCCATATGAACTCACTTTTGTTCCTCCATAGCTCTCTGAGAGGCTCCATTTTAGAAACATATCCTTGTATAAATTTGCTGCAATACTCACATAACCCAGCAAAAGATAACAACGTGTCCTTATTATCTGCAGCAGGCACATTCACAATGGCATCCACCAGAGATTTCTTAGGAACAACACCATCACTAGATAAAGTGTGTCCCAGACGCTCCACAGTTGCACAAAAGAACTTACATTTTTCAGCTTTCAAAGTCAGCCCATGCATCTCTAATATGTTAACTTTTTTACATGTTCCATATATTACCCCTCATTCATCGGGAAAATCAAAATGTCATCCTGAAACCATTCACATAACCATCCAGTTCAGTTTAACGGCTTTATTTTGATTGTTACATCATAAAAGCAAGACATAGAAAATACAGCATGGATACATTTAGAGACTATTTACATACATTAAAAGTTTTATCCAAAAAGAGTTAAGAACAAATACAGATTTAAAATGACCTAATTCCATAGGATAAAAACAAGGTCCTAACAATCTTTAAAAGGAATAACCATTTATCAATCGGTCACAATATAAAAACTCAAACAATTAAACAAAAGTTAATAGCCGTTTAGTCCTGATGGACCATGTCCATGATAAAATTTTTCAAGGCCAAAAGCATACATGGGCCGAATAACCATCCATAATCTTGAACATGTGGAACATTATTCTTTGAAATACAGAGGCTTCTGGGGCCAATCCAAGTCAAGTCAAGTCAAGTCAGAGAATTTATATAGCACACTACATACCCAGAGGGTCTCAAGGCGCTTAAGGAGGGGTGGGGAATCACTTGTCAAATATCCACGTTTTAAGTTGCTTTCTGAATGCTAGGTGGTTCTGGGTAAGGCGAAGGTAGGTGGGAAGTGAGTTCCAAGTTTTAGCTGCCAGGTAGGAGAAGGATCTACCTCCCATGGTGGTCTTGTTGATGCGAGGTACAGTGGCAAGGGCTTGGTTGGAAGATCGAAGCTGGCGGGAGGGGGCGTAGAAGGACAGTCGTGTGTTGAGGTATTCTGGTCCGATTTCGTATAGTGCTTTGTGTGCGTGGGTAAGGAGCCGGAAAGTGATCCTCTTATTGACGGGAAGCCAGTGGAGGTTTTTCAGGTGACCAGAGATATGTTCTTTACGCGGGATGTCTAATATGAGCCTGGCTGAGGCGTTTTGGATTCGTTGGAGTTTTTTCTGGAGTTTAGCGGTAGTCCCGGCGTAGAGGGTGTTTCCATAGTCCAGTCGGCTCGTGACCAGAGCGTGGGTGACCGTTTTCCTAGTTTCGGTGGGGATCCAACTAAATGTTTTTTTGAGCATGCGAAGAATGTTGAAGCAGGATGAGGAGACGGCGTTGACTTGTCTGTTCATTGAGAGTGAGGAATCCAGGATGACGCCTAGGTTCCGTGCGTGGTCTGTCGGGATGGGTGCTTTTCCAAGGGCTTCTGGCCACCATGAGTCGTCCCATGCGGAGGGGGAGGTACCTAAGATGAGGACTTCTGTTTTATCTGAGTTCAGTTTCAGACGGCTGTGTTTCATCCATTCGGCTACTTCTTTCATTCCTTCGTGGAGGTTCGTTTTGGCGGTGCTAGGGTCATTGGTGAGTGATAGGATCAGTTGAGTGTCATCCGCGTAGGAGATGATGTTGAGGTTGTGTTGGCGGGCGATGGCCGCGAGGGGGCTCATGTATACGCATCCTTCTGAATTGGAACAGTCCTTGAGGTGTTATAAACGCAGTAAAAAGCTTAGATTGTTCAGTGAGCTCAACCTGGTGGTAAGCTGAATGGAGATCTAATATAGTAAATACCCTCACATCCTCAAGCATACACACCACTTTGTTGTTTATATTTAGAAGGGGATGACAATCCACCACAAAATTAGCATTTAAAGCTCTCAAATCCACACACAATCTGAGGCTTTTGTCCAGCTTGCGAGCCAAAACAATGGGAGAAACCCATTCCGATTACTCCACTTCTTCCTCGATGCCCTCTTTCATCAACTTATCCAACATGTTTTTAAGCTCCTCCCTCACATTTATCGGCAATCCTATTAATTTCTGCTTCACTGGTATAGGTCCCACTTTCACTTTAATTCTGTGACTAAAACCAATTAACTTTCCTAACTTTTCAGTAAAAGCACAGGGGAATTGTAGAATCAAATTACTATAGTTTGAGTTATTTGATACCACTAATACAGGTTCTTTATTTCCGGGATTAAGGATGATACCTAACTTGGCCTGATCTCTTCAACCTAGTACATTGACACCTTTGATCGCCATATACAATTTGGTTTGAGCCTTTCTATCTTTGCACTCAATTTCCACATTCACATACCCTTCAATATCAATCCTAGGTCCTGAGTCTCGAAACTTTTGCATACAGTACTCTTCTGTTATGATGGTCCAAGGTGACCCAGAATCAGCCATCAATACAAGCTCAACATTGAAAATCCTTACTGAACCCTTGGGAAATCCTATTGTGTATTGCGACTCGCGGCTCGAGGTTTGCCGTGTTTGACACTTTCTGGGGGACCGGAGGATTTTCTTGCCTATTTGAAGACTCCTTGCTGCCCTTTCATTGCTGTGGGGATTTGGCGGGTGCGGCGGCCAGGGACTGCGAGGACCAGCATTCCCTGACATTATCAACAGCTGGTACTCTTCCCCAGCCGCCCGCCTCCTGCTTCATGCTTGTTGCCCTTTAAAAACACCTCTCGCTGCCCCCTCTTCGCGGGAGCGACTCGCGGCTCGAGGTTTGCCATGTTTGAGACTTTCTGGGGGACCGGAGGATTTTCTTGCCTATTTGAAGACTCCTTGCTGCCCTTTCATTGCTGTGGGGATTTGGCGGGTGCGGCGGCCAGAGACTGCGAGGACCAGCATTCCCTGACATTACCAACAGCTGGTACTCTTCCCCAGCCGGCCCCGCCTACCTGGCCTACCTGACCTATTTGTACAGTTCTTGTTTTTGTCCCGCGGGACGAGCGCGGGTCAAAGCGCGGGGCTAAGCCCGGGCAAAGGGCGGGCCCTCCGAGGCTAGAGGAGGCGGGGCTGGACCCTTCCCCCTTCGGTGTGTCCCTGTAGGAAACCCCAGTAAGGACTGTATTACCTTGGCGCCATCATTCCATCTTGCGTATCTAATTATTATATTGTTTTTATTTACTTATAGTTGGTTATAGGGATTATACCATTCTTTACGGTCAGCACGTAATTGCCCAATACTCATTTTTTATTGTAGGATGACTTCACCCACCCCAAAATCTTTAGCTGAGGGGGGTGCTAAGCGGGGGACCTTGGATAGTTTTGTAATTAGGGCGGTCTCTACGTTTGATAGGGATTTAGCCCTAGCAGAGCGACGCGCTGAGAGGCGCCGCTCTGTTGAGCATATTAAGAGTAAAAGGTCTTCGTTGGGCCCCATTCTTCCAGGTATGCCTTTGTTAAATGGCACATTAGGGGGTCCAGTGAGCCAGAACCACCGCTTGATTCTAGTATTCCAATATTACTTCAGGATAAAGCTACTCCCCCAGAATGTGTGGTAGCTTCTAATTCTGTCATTAATCTTTCCGCCTCGCTGGGTAGTATCATTGACGAGGTGGAAGTAATGACAGATACCCTGTTAGTAACGGCTGAGCCAGCTTCTAAGCCCAATGTACTGGCTGCAGCTGTGGAAGTACTCCGACGTCACGGTCCTCCCCCTAAGAAAAGGAGAAGAAAGGGGCTCTGTACATCTAGAAATAAGGCTATTCCCTCCCTTCGTACTAAGAAGATTGACCAATTACCCGTAGGATTAACTTCACCGGTTGTTACTTCCTCCCAATCCTCCCATTCTCTAGATCAGCAAGGACCAGATTTACTGGGGAGTATAGAAAAACTGATTAGATCATTCACCTTGCCACTGGTAGAGAGACTCAAGAAGATAACTGCCCAGCTGGGAGATTTAGAGAAGGCCTTTAAGGCTTCATATGAGAGTCACAAGGGCTTAGCCGGGTTACCCCCAGTTCTTACATCTACTACCGTACCTCTGGTTCCTGCACCTCGGATCCTGGATAAATCCAAAATTCAATCTAAAAGCACCACGTCACAGTCTATCGTAGATTTAAGGCAAGACATTAATAGGCTGGACAAGGTTGCTACGGGGTGTGTGACATCCAACTGCCCATTGCCTAAACCTATTGTTGCAGATGCTACTGCAAGACCTCATATTCCCAAAAGCCAAATGGTTAATTTGCCCCCTGAAGCGGCCCCATTTGTGGTAATTCTTACCGGAGTTCCAGCTTTGGAGGCGGGTAAGAGGGAAGATCAACTTCAGCTTAAAAACAAGGCTATGTATTGGCTTAGACAGAATCGGCCTTTACCCCTCTATCTAAATGGGGAAATACTAATGGTCCGGCGACTTGTGTGGCTGGGGCCTAGTCCAAAAAATATTTTGGGGGATATTGTTATTATTAGCTTCAAAGATAAAAGGGCGGTTAGTCATATCTTAAATTGGTCTTCCCCAAAAAGCAGTAACTCAATTACACCTCGAGAACTGCCTTACTTTTATCCTAGAAGTATGCTAAGTCCAGTGGCAAATTCTGGGTCGTGGGCACCCGCCTTGGATAGCTCAATCAGGCCACTGCTGCATCCCCAGGTCAATTGTTTTAGGACCCAGCGTAATCACCCTGAGGACCATTACAGTGTCTTTAGACCTCCATTTGCTTTACAGTTGGAACATTTTGTTCATCCTGTCTATCCGGCTTATCCTGGTCCTTGGACTCAGCATTTAAACGATCCTCGTGCTCCAGCTGACCTCCGGCCATCTAATCGGTTTCAAATCCCCCTTTATAATCGTTATGAAGGCCTAAGAGATTTAGAGGGCGTGGACTGACTGAGCTGTAAATCTGCTGCACCAGTTTTTTCGGTAGATCTTACTCCTACTGTATGCAATGTTAGTGGCCCAGTCACTGATCCTAGGCCGCGCCATGATACTGGCCCAGTTACTATCCATAGTTTAGGTTCCGATCATCTCGAAGTCCCAGAGCCTAGTAGTGCAAGGCAGATCTGTGATCTTCCTGATGGATTTAGTAATAAGGTACCAGCTGTTAAACATAGGACCCATGGGAAGATTGAGTTTTTATATTGGACCATTTCAGGGATTAAGGATAGGGTTTTAGATCCTTCTTGGCTGGAGTTTGTAAGTCCTTTTGGCTTTTTGTGTCTCCAAGAAACCTGGTCCGTTGAGTCTGTTCACTTAAATGGGTACAGAACCTTTCATTCTGCAGCTTTACACTCTAAACGCGGGAGGAATATGGGAGGACTTTGTATTTATATTTCGAATCTGATGGGTGTTGAGGATATCAAGATAGTTAAGATGGGAATTTGCTATCAGATCCTATTAGTTCGGATGGTCTCCAAGGTAGACATTATTTTGATTAACATTTACAATAATTTGCATAAACGTTTTGTCTCAGATATGGTTTCTTCCATGATTAATGAAGTTCATGGGATTACAACCCCGAAAGGGAGGGATTGCATTATTGTTTGTGGGGGGGATTTTAACCACAATCTGTGAGGCCAATCATAGGGGCGGGTGCGGAAGTCACGTCCCCACATTTTTCCCATCTGGACGGGGGTGAAACTTTGAATGATATGTTGGCATCTTTTAACTTAGACTTTGTTAACAGGATGTGCTCCCCTCGTGTAGAGTTTAGTGCAACTTTTGTGGGGAGAGGGCTAGGCACCGTAATTGATTTTATTGTTGCTTCTTAAAGTCATGCGGATTATTCCACTCATTCTGTAGGATTTAGTGATCATCTTCCCCTCTCTTTTGCTATTATATCAATCCTAGGTCCTGAGTCTCGAAACTTTTGCATACAGTACTCTTCTGTTATGATGGTCCAAGGTGACCCAGAATCAGCCATCAATACAAGCTCAACATTGAAAATCCTTACTGAACCCTTGGGAAATCCTATTGTGTATTCTTCTCCAACCCTGTTTCCCCATCCTGCATTAGAATCCTTAATAGACAAGACAATCCCACCCTCTGCATTCTCCTCAGCATCCTGAAACTTTACCCCTTGCAGTGTTATTACTACCACTTCCTTTGAAATCCTTACATATATGTGAAAAATGCCCAAGGCGACCACACTTACTATATTCCTTTCAAATTGCAGGGAACCTGGGAAATGAAGCCACATGTCCTATTTTTGCACACCTGAAACAGTGCAGTTGTCTATCGCTACTTCTTTGGTTTTGGAACCCATGTGAACTAGTGCCCCCTACCATACAGATATCACCAGTACTTCCACTGTCTTTATTAAGTGACTTCATCCATCTCTCGCTAGATAAAACTTTTTTAAAACCTTTCTCCTCTGAAAGTTAATCATCAGATAATGGTTCTCTGAAATGACCCACCCTCCTAGAACCATAATACACATCTAAAGGTGGGATGTGCACTGTAAGCTGTGGATATTTCATTTACTGATTCAACTTCCATTAGTAGGGAGAAACATCAGATCAAAGATGAAATATTGATGCTGAAGTCTAAAACATTGATGAACTCTATAAGATTTCTGGGGTGAAATTGTAAAAGGGCGTATACAGCGTTCACGTCCTATTTTGGATTCAGGATAAAGAAAACTTGCACGTATACTCTTCATATTTTTCCTTATGCAAATCCTTGCACAGGGAGGCGACAGCAAGAGCGGTTTCATTCTAAAACCAGGGGTAAATTCTAATTCTGACTTATGAAAATTGGAACTGAGCTTAAAAAAATGCTGGAGCAATACCAAGACCTCATGGTAACTGAAGGTGCCCCCTGGCAATTCTACTGCTTGGTTCTTTCAAGCAGGTCTGAATTTGACTATATTTGGAGATCTCTAGCACCATGTAAAACACATTAAAAGCGCAGTAGACTTCAATCCCTGCAGATACAGGATCCATCGTCTGCTCTGAATTCCAACGCTGTCACTCCAATGGCATACCCGGTAGGAACAAACTCCCCTATGATGCGACCCTTCCTTCATCCCATTTATTTCTATAACATAGCTTGGGTATAGCACATGTTGGAGTGTGATGCTTCTAAGCGATTCAGAATTCAAGATGCTGCTGGACAAGAGAGGAAAGAGTGGGTATAATTGCATCTGGAAGGGGAGATAAAAGTAGGTAGGAAGGATGATCTAATGTCAAGAAAAGCCTACCAGAAAAATACAGCCGAGGTTGGTGACAAACAGCAACAAGCGGCTTACAAGCATTGTCCCCACATCGCAAAGTGCCCAAGAGATGTAACAAGGCGCCAACAGTGCAAAGTCCCCTAGGATTTACCTCAGGCCAGAATACTAAGCTAGTATGATCTGACTTTAGGTTAAATCATAGCCCCAAATGAAACCAAGCAGAAGCAAGGGGCAAGAGAGAGACCTACACAAAACATGCATGTCCACAAAATGATACCATTTGCAATCTGAAATATGTATTGAAGGCTGTACCTCAAGTACATATCTCATGCTAGACATCACTTCCTCTCCTGTGCACTGTGGCCTAAACCTCAGTTTCACGTCAAATAGGATTTTATTTTAGTCGATTTTTTTTAACAAACATGGCTGATGGCATGATGATCAAAGTACAACCCTTAGTAAATTTGGCGTTGTGCAACTTTTTAACATACAAATGGACCTGCAGATTTTCATGAACGTTGTGTCGCAAAAATGTTAGTAAATCTCTCCCACATGTTTTACAATCAGCCTATCTGTGAGTTCTTCTTCCTAAGTGATTTCTGTTCCAAAACGTAGAGTAATGTGGTACCCATTCCCTAAAAGCACTTACATTGTGTCATGAAACACTATATGAAACCCTATAAATTGCAACCAATGAAAATGTCAACCATCCAACTTCCGCCTACCCACTATCAACAAGTCAGGGCGGACTGGCATGATGCAGGTAACTATCTCCAAATACAATATTGTGTCAAAATATTCAGAAAACGCCATCAGGTCTTGCATTCATTCCCCAGATCCACCAGACATGCTTTTGTACTCTTGCATGTATATACATCATCGGCGTTGCTTCCTTGTTACTTTGTGCCTTGCACTTTCCCAGGGAAAGGACAAGATTTTTTCATGCAGACATCTTGGATCGGGCTCAGTGCATGATGTTGAATTCAGCCCCACACTGCTTAAGGTGCAAGTAGAATGGGTCCATTGGGGCATGGCCTGGTCATGGATGGCCTTCCAGCTCCGAAACAGCCCCTGAGCTTGAAGCTTCCTGGAAAATGTCTAAGCAGCAGAATGGCCAGTCGGAGCCTGTGTTTGGGCTGACAACCCTCGTGAAGCGGAAGGAGGAGTAAAGGACTTTCAAAGACCCTTTGACTCAAAGGATTTCCAGGTAGTGGAGAAGACTGCACCTTCGAGAAAACTGGTGGCCCACCATGTGTATGTGCATAGCTACAAAGCCGCCATCATCATAGACATCCATTACAGAGGTGGCTAACTCTTCAAAGGAACTGTTATGGTTATTGGAGGAACTTGTTGCATCATCTACAGAAATGGTCAACCTGGTTAAATAGCAGCGTCTATCTGGCTATTGTCTACCTGACAATCGAATGGCCTGTCTCAGTAGTAAAATGACCCCTCTCCAGGCTTCCCTCTCCAAAGTCAACGCCTCCTGGACCCCAACAGCCAGACAAACCACAGGCCTCCTTTGAACTAGAAAGATTCTAGTAACTTTAAAAATTGTTCATCTGGCACCTAATAATGTTTCTACTGTCCCTCCTGGGTACTGTCACATCATGGCTGAAGAATAGGGAAGAGCTGCTCAATTTATGGAAAAAGTTTTTGTCCTCCCTGACTGGTTACAATCTTCAAGACATGGCTAAAAAAAAGTCCCCAAATGTCGTCCTTAAATTGATAACAATATAGACAATTTGGCAAGCGTTCGATTAAGTGTGAATTGTGTGAATCGTGTAACAAACTGACGTCTATAAACACAATTGCACAAGTACATGCACAGACAGACACAATACACAACAACAACAGGTCTGTGCAGTCAGCTTAGTTTTATTTGCAGCCAATGCTCAGCCATCATGTCGCTTCGGGAACATTAAACAATAATAACATTAAGGACTGAAGGGAAGTGACTCGTTATCCGCTCTCATTCACGGTATTAAACATCACTTAAAGGAATGTAAAGTGCCCACCCACCCCCCACGCTACCTCGGTCCCTCCTCTTTATTGTACCCACTGCTGCGGCCATTTGGTTCCTTCTTCCCTCCCTGGGAACCTTGCTTGCTGTAGGGTCTGCTGGGAGCCCCCATCCTCTCTAAGGGTGTCCTCCTCCCCACCCCCTGCTGAGGGACCCTCTTTCATCCCAAACTCCTTATTCTCGGAAGCTTGAAGGAATGTTTTGGCTGCGGACAAAGCCGGAAGGGCCGAGGTCTCTGCTGGCTTCCTGCTGTTGTTTGCACTTCCTGTTTAAGATGGCGCACAAGCAGGAACATCCACGGCTTGAGCATTTCCTGCGATAGGGGTAATCGGAGCACCATTGTCCACTTAGGGTGCCCTCGCAGGACAGGAAGCGCCGAGAAGCCTGGCTCGATTACCACTGGCTCTAAGTGCTCATATCAAGTAGCCAGGCCGCGTAAAGTGCATATTGCTTTATGCGGATTAAGGGTTTAGAGTTGCTTCTTGACCATGGATACTCACAAACATTTTCCAGGGCGCCAAGTTGTTTTGCCTGTAATGTGACAGAGGGCCACACGGATACCAGCAGGGTGACCGGAGGAGGTGCCACGGGACGGTGCCAGTAAGGTGGTGCATTGTAAGCGGAGCACATACATCAGCTTAATTGCACAATGTGAAACCAGAAAACCTGGAATTAATCCCAGCTTCTCCACAAATTATGTCACCCTAGGCAATTGTTTTATTTCACTTTACCTCCTTTTAATTAATTATCACACATAAAAGGATGTGCAATGTGCAAAACCATCTCCTATGTTTGATTTAATAAACTATAATGCTGTTCGTGTATAATAGGAACCCAGCCCAAAAGGTGCACTTAACAACTGACTTGCATCTTAGTTCACTATTGGCATTGTTGTCAGGGTGGGGGGAAGAATGAATGTAAATTCATGTTTGAAAACTATCGCTTTAAAAAAAATGCTTTTCAACGCACTGATATAATGTGATGTACTAAGGTGAATTGGTTCTTTATGTTAATGAAGCACAGTTTTTGAATTTTGAAGAGATGCTCTCATATTTTTGCACTTATGCTGCAAGATGTCTTAATTAATAAAGGTGTTTCTAAAGTTAAACTGTGCAGGATAACCTAGTTAGTTCATTTCTTGAGCTTCAAAGAACCTTTACATATGGCTTGCCTGTTTATTTAACTTCTTTTTTAGGTTTTGCCTGGCGAAAGCTGCGCTTTCTGCGCAGCTTTTTCGCGCAGGCGAAAACCTGATGAGAACAGTAGTGTGGCTTTGGTTCGGCCCTCGTCATTGATTGGCTGGCTCCGTAAACGGAGCCTTGCCATTGGACGAGGGGCCTGTCCGTCAATGCCGGACCAGACACGGGGGCGTTCCCGACATTCTTTGGCTTTTGCCGACGTCACGCGACGCCGGGAACGCCCCCGTGTCTGGTCCGGCATTGCCGGCACTTCTGCGTCTCTTCTCCCCCGTTTCCCGCCCCGTGACTGGCCGGCCGGCCAATCCTAGCGCGGCCGGCCGGAAGTGCCCGCCCCCCGCAGAAGAAGGAAGACGGCAAGAAGTAGGGCTGCAAGGGTGGAATTGCCTGGAGCGGCTGGCGAATATCGTATTTCAAACCTCCGGTCTCAAGGAGAACGAGCAGCGTCGTCGTCAGGGAGCCGGGCTCGGAGAGGAAGGAGCAACCTGGTCAATTTAAAGTTAAGTCGCGTGGTACGGGCACAAAGTATCTTGCGGTTTGGGTGCAATACGCTGATATGTGCTGTTAGCAGTGCTTATATTAAACGTAGACAAAACCTCGCACATTCTCTTGCAGACGCTGTTTCAGTAATCTAAATACGCTACCCTTGGTCTTAATAAGCCCCCCTGATAGCTCCGTCGGTAGAGCATCAGACTTTTAAGCTAGGGGTCCAGGGTTCAATTCCCTGTTCGGGCGCATAGCATCTTGCTTCCCTTTTGTCTTTAACTGCCGCAGCCATGTACTTAACAAACGATGGCATGTAATTAACTGCGTAAGTAATGTTTGTTTTCCTACACATGGGTGCATTTTCCAATTAATGTGTCTATTTTAAGGGCTCGTGTCTTCATACACGGAAGAGCATTATTAAGCGTTAAAGTGTGCGGTAAAATAAGACTTCCGTCCATAGCCCCCCATCGTCTATCGACAGTACCTCCCCTGCTTCCCACTCATTCCTTTCGGACCACATCGCCGCCCTCTCTACAGCTGAGGGAGGCTGGGCTATCGATCGCGAGTTTTATGCAGCTCGAATAACGAGCTTGGGTGTTAGGGGAGCGACGCTGGTGAGAGCTGCTCTCCGAGCCCAAAGAAGTTGAGCCATGTGTCCGTGGGGGCCGATTGCCCCCCCCTCCTTTCTGAGGCTTGCTGGCAGCAACAGGGTGTCGGCCAAGCCCGTCTGGTGTATACCTTGGTTCCTGAGCATGTCCCCCGCGTATTTAAAAATTTAAGTGGAAAATATGCAATAATGGGGCCGCGGTTCGTGGGGGGGATGACAGGTGCGCAGCACAGAACATCTACCAGAGGAAAATTTCCTGCCCCTTTCTCGTTCAAGAAACGTGTCTGACAGAATGAGGGCTTAAAAGGCGCTAGGTTAAGGACGCAGTTAACCCCCTCCGCGTTCTACTCGGACCTCAGCGAATATCAATCCGCTTATAGCCTCTTGAAGGTAATTGCCACGTTTTAATAAAAAATGCTTCGGCCGGTAAATAATTAAAACAGAGCAAATTTAATGATACCATGCATCAGAGCAATACCATGCATCATAATAAAGCCCGAACAGTCCTCTTATGGGTCACCTGGGGGACGTGAAATGAAAGGGAAAGAGGTAATGTAACTGGTGCTATCTAAGGCGATCTGATTCATGATTCATTTTCACGCTAGACGAACCGGGGATGTGGGTTCGAGCCTCGGTATCGACGCTAAACATCCTGTGAGTCATTGCAAAAATGAAAGGTGTATTTGTGTAATGTAAGGCGCTCTGATTCAGGTTTCATGTTTGCGCTATATAAAACCATAGCTGCCTGGGTTTCAGATTGCTATATGTGACGTTTGAAACATTGTTCTTTCCACCGCCAGCCATGAGCCGGGCCGTTCTCACAGCAGCCCCCACCGCAGGCGGGGCTGGGCACGCAGAGCAGCCAGTGAATAGTCCTGCGCATCTAATATGTGAGCAGAGAATGGCGAATTGCACACAGTTATAAGCATTATCTTCCTAGCTGAAGCATATGTTGGCTTTTAGAAGAGGAGGAAAGACAGCCACTTTAACCACTGAACTACTGTCTTAATTGCCTTTTTTTAAAAATGAGATTGGCTTATTGAATCCTATTAGTTGTTGGCGACATTACCTGTGAGCAAGGCCATCTGTTCTTTCATTCTTGCTCATTTGTTTGTATTGTTTTCAATCAGTTTGCTATCAAGGAAAAAGCTACAGTGGATGGTTCTTCGCCTAAAAATAAACTAATGTGGATAATGTATAGACATGTTCAACAGTTTTGCTTAATATATGCATAGGAGAAACTTTACAGGAAATATACAACCAACTTTCCACTGTGCTTCGTTTCCCCCATCAAATGTAGGCAACATAGGCCATTGTCCTGGACCCACAGTTCTTCATAACGTTCCCGTCTCCACAGGACTGCATTTGCAAATAGTGCAACGCTTCCAATCTAATATTACGAGGGAATTGATGCAATGTTTATGATTATGGAAAAGCGAAACAGAAGGATGTTATTCATGCAACCGTGTTGGCTGGAGCAACAGCACATGCTCGTCCCAACGCGGATTTTAATCGTAAATCAGGTACAGAACCCACTTCGCGCCTGAGTGGAGGTCACAAGTTTGGTGCTAATGGTGTAATGCGGGAGTGGTGGCAATAGCGTTTAGTTAAAAATGTCCATTCGGTAAAACCGTGCACATATCGTGCTAGAGAGTAGTGTCAATTTCAGGCGTCTGCAATTGCTGCGCTATTCTCCATTTCTGAAACTCACTACGTGTGTGCCCCTGTTGTCTGCTTGTGCCTCTGTGTGCCCCTGTTGCCTGCTTGTGCCTCTGTGTGCCCCTGTTGCCTGCTTGTGCCTCTGTGTGCCCCTGTTGCCTGCTTGTGCCTCTGTGTGCCCCTGCTTGTGCCTCTGTGTGCCCCTGTTGTCTGCTTGTGCCTCTGTGTGCCCCTGTTGTCTGCTTGTGCCTCTGTGTGCCCCTGTTGTCTGCTTGTGCCTCTGTGTGCCCCTGTTGCCTGCTTGTGCCCCTGTTGCCTGCTTGTGCCTCTGTGTGCCCCTGCTTGTGCCTCTGTGTGCCCCTGCTTGTGCCTCTGTGTGCCCCTGTTGCCTGCTTGTGCCTCTGTGTGCCCCTGTTGCCTGCTTGTGCCTCTGTGTGCCCCTGTTGCCTGCTTGTGCCTCTGTGTGCCCCTGTTGCCTGCTTGTGCCTCTGTGTGCCCCTGTTGCCTGCTTGTGCCTCTGTGTGCCCCTGTTGCCTGCTTGTGCCTCTGTCTGCCCCTGTTGCCTGCTTGTGCCTCTGTCTGCCCCTGTTGCCTGCTTGTGCCTCCGTCTGCCCCTGTTGCCTGCTTGTGCTGTTGGTGTGTGTGGAGGGCTCTGTGTGGCTGTGTGTGTAGGAAGCTTTGTGTGGCTGTGTGTGTGGAGGGCTCTGTGTGGCTGTGTGTGTGGGGGGCTCTGTGTGGCTGTGTGTGCGGGGCTCTGTGTGGGGGTGTGTGTGGGGCGGCTCTGTGTGTGAGAGAGAGAGATTTGTTTAAATACCAGGATAATTGCCGGCAGCAGCACCCTTGCCGTGTAATGCCTTGTACTACATCTGTGTTAGCAGTCGCCTCAGGCTGTTGTTTTTTTTTATGCAGGGGACGGGATTTGATCATGCCCATTACGCCGTATTGCTTTTCAAAGGCAACTGTTGCAGAGCCAAGTGGGCTGTTGAAAATTGTGTTTTCTCCACCTGCCCCTGTTGCCTGCTTGTGTCTCCGTTTTCGTGCCCCTGTTGCCTGCTTGTGCCCCTGTTGCCCGCTTGTGCCTCCTTGTGCCCCTGTTGCCCGCTTGTGCCTCTGTGTGCCCCTGTTGTCTGCTTGTGCCTCTGTGTGCCCCTGTTGCCTGCTTGTGCCTCTGTGGGCCCCTGTTGCCTGCTTGTGCCTCTGTGGGCCCCTGTTGCCTGCTTGTGCCTCTGTGTGCCCCTGTTGCCTGCTTGTGCCTCCGTCTGCCCCTGTTGCCTGCTTGTGCCTCCGTCTGCCCCTGTTGCCTGCTTGTGCTGTGTTGGTGTGTGTGGAGGGCTCTGTGTGGCTGTGTGTGTAGGAAGCTTTGTGTGGCTGTGTGTGTGGAGGGCTCTGTGTGGCTGTGTGTGTGGGGGGCTCTGTGTGGCTGTGTGTGTGGGGGGCTGTGTGTGCGGGGCTCTGTGTGGGGGTGTGTGTGGGGCGGCTCTGTGTGTGTTTGTGTGTGTCATTTGCGATAGATAAAGCTAGTGGCATTGTAAATGACAATGCCATTTATTTATGTTAAAAAAACATAAATAAAAATAATGTCAAGAGCAATGGCAATAGCTCTAACTTTAACAAAGGCAAAACCATTGCATTGTAAATGCTTGTCTATGTTGGTGGTGAGTCGAGAAGACAGCAGTCCAGGGCTGCTGTTAAAAAGGGGGCTGGCTGCATGTAAAGATCAGGAGGGCCAAATGCGGCCAGGGCGTACTTTCAGTATCGCTGTTCTACACATAGAGACACAACAGCCAGTGCCTAATTTGTAAAAACAAAAGAAAACAAAAAAATACAAACAAAACAAGTGCCAGGTCTCTTGAGAAGACCCCTGCAGCTTGCACCATTCACTGTCCCTGCCAGTGCCGGCAACTGCTAATCTCGACTCTACCTGCTTCCCATCACACGTGTGACCATTTGGAAAGTTCTGGGCCACTTAAATGATGATTCACTGGATGGTACTACCGTGAGGGTGCACTGCAGTGCAAGGTACTACCGTGAGGGTGCACTGCAGTGCAAGGTACTACCGTGAGGGTGCACAGCAGTGCATGCTACTACCGTGAGGGTGCACTGCAGTGCAAGGTACTACCGTGAGGGTGCACAGCAGTGCATGCTACTACCGTGAGGGTGCACTGCAGTGCAAGGTACTACCGTGAGGGTGCACAGCAGTGCATGCTACTACAGTGAGGGTGCACTGCAGTGCAAGGTACTACAGTGAGGGTGCACTGCAGTGCAAGGTACTACCGTGAGGGTGCACTGCAGTGCAAGGTACTACCGTGAGGGTGCACAGCAGTGCATGCTACTACCGTGAGGGTGCACTGCAGTGCAAGGTACTACCGTGAGGGTGCACAGCAGTGCATGCTACTACCGTGAGGGTGCACTGCAGTGCAAGGTACTACCGTGAGGGTGCACAGCAGTGCATGCTACTTCCGTGAGGGTGCACTGCAGTGCAAGGTACTACTGTGAGGGTGCACTGCAGTGCAAGCTACTACCGTGATGGTGCACTCCAGTGCAAGGTACTACCGTGAGGGTGCACAGCAGTGCATGCTACTACCGTGAGGGTGCACTGCAGTGCAAGGTACTACCGTGAGGGTGCACTGCAGTGCAAGCTACTACCGTGAGGGTGCACTGCAGTGCAAGGTACTACTGTGAGGGTGCACTGCAGTGCAAGGTACTACTGTGAGGGTGCACTGCAGTGCATGCTACTACCGTGAGGGTGCACAGCATTGCATGCTACTACCGTGAGGGTGCACTGCAGTGCAAGGTACTACCGTGAGGGTGCACAGCAGTGCAAGCTACTACTGTGAGGTAGCACGGCAGTGCATGCTACTACTGTGAGGGTGCACTGCAGTGCAATGTACTACCGTGAGGGTGCACTGCAGTGCAAGGTACTACTGTGAGGTAGCACGGCAGTGCATGCTACTACTGTGAGGGTGCACTGCAGTGCAAGGTACTACTGTGGGGGGGCACTGCAGTGCAAGGTACTACTGTGAGGGTGCACTGCAGTGCAAGGTACTACCGTGAGGGTGCACTGCAGTGCAAGATACTACTGTGAGGGTGCACTGCAGTGCATGCTACTACCGTGAGGGTGCACAGCAGTGCTGGCTACTACTGTGAGGTAGCACGGCAGTGCATGCTACTACTGTGAGGGTGCACGGCAGTGTATGGTACTAACGTGAGGATGCACTGCAGTGCAAGGTACTACCGTGAGGGTGCACGGCAGTGCATGCTACTACCTTGAGGGTGCACGGCAGTGCATGCTACTACAGTGAGGTAGCACGGCAGTGCATGCTACTTCTGTGAGGGTGCACGGCAGTGTATGGTACTAACGTGAGGATGCACTCCAGTGCAAGGTACTACTGTGAGGGTGCACGGCAGTGAATGCTACTACCGTGAGGGTGCACGGCAGTGCATGCTACTACTGTAAGAGGGTGCATGGCAGTGTATGGTACTAACGTGAGGATGCACTGCAGTCTAGGGTACTACCATGTGGGTGCAAATCAGTATGTGGTATTACCGTGAGGGAGCTACCGTGAAGGGGCACTGCAGAGGGCAGCACTATCATGAGGGTTCAATGCAGTGCCTGGGTCTACCGTGAGAATGCAATGCAGTGCCTGGGTCTATCGTGAGGGTGTAATACAGTGCCCAGCTCTACCGTGAGGGCAGTGCATGGTATTATCATGAGGGTGTACTACCGTGAGACTGCACTGCAGTGCGTGGTACTACCATGAAGGTGTAATGCAGTGCCTGGGTCTACGGCGAGGGTGCACTGCAGTGCGCGGCACTGCAGTGAGGGTACAATGCAGTGCCTGGGTCTACCTTGAGGATGCACAGCAATGACAGGTGCTACCGTGAGGGTATACAGCAGTGCGTGGTACTACCGCGAGGATGCAATGCAGTGCCTGGGTCTACCATGAGGGCACATGACAGTTTGCCGACAGGCACCAGGACACTTCCAGATGGTACTACCTTGATGGTGCATTGCAGTGGATGGTACTATCATGAGAGTGCATTGCAGTGCGTTGTATTACTGTGAGGGTGCATGGCAGTGGAATGATACTTCCATGAGGGTGCACTGCAGAGGATGTTACTACTGCAAGGGTACATTGCAGTCCGTGGTAGAGGCACTAATGCGAGGGTGCCCTGCAGTGGATGGTCCTATCATGAGGGTGCACTGCAGTGCGTTATATTACTGTGAGGGTGCATGGCAGTGGAGTGATACTGCCATGAGGGTGCACTGCAGAGGATGTTACTACTGCAAGGGTACATTGCCGTCCGTGGTAGTGGCACTAATGTGAGGGTGCCCTGCAGTGGATGGTCCTATCATGAGGGTGCACTGCAGTGCGTTATATTACTGTGAGGGTGCATGGCAGTGGAGTGATACTGCCATGAGGGGGCACTGCAGTGTGCACCACTACCATGAGGGTGCAATACAGTGCCTGGGTCTACCGCAAGGATGCAATGCAGTGCCTGGGTCTACCATGAGGGTGCAATGCAGTGCCCAGCTCTACCTTGAGGGTACACAGCAGTGCAAGATACTATTGTGAGGGTTCACTACCGTGAGGGTGCACTGCAGTGCATGGTACTACCATGAGTGTGTAATGCAGTGCCTGGGTCTACCATGAGGGTGCAATGCAGTGCCAGGCACTACTGTGAGGGTACACAACAGTGCGTGGTACTGTCATGAGGTTGCACTACCGTGAGGATGCATTGCAGTGCCTTGGTCTACAGTGAGGGCGCACAGCTTTGCCAAGCACTACTGTGAGGGTACACGGCAGTGCGTGGTACTATCATGAGGGTGCACCACCGCGAGGATGCAATGCAGTGCCCAGCTGTACTGTGGGGGTACACAGTAGTGCATGGTACTAATTTGAGGGTGCACTACCGTGAGGGTGCACTACAGTGCATGGTACTACCATGAGGGTGCGCAGCACTACCGTGAGGATGCAATGCAGGGCCTGGGTCTACTGTGAGGGCGCACAGCAGTTTGCAGGCAGGTGCCTGCACACTTCCGGCAGTGCCAGAGCTACTGTGAGGGTACACGATAGTGCATGGTACTATTGTGAGGGTGCACTACCTTGAGGGTGCAATGCCGTGCCTTGGTCTATAGTGAGGGTGCAGTGTGTGGTACTAACGTGAGGATGCACTGCAGTGGATGGTACTACCTTGAGGGTGCGCTGCAGTGGATGGTACTACCGGGAGGGTGTAATACAGGGCATGAGTCTACCGTGAGGTGAGGATGCACGTGCAGTGCCATGCGCTACTGTGAGGGTACACAGCAGTGCGTGGTACTATCGTGATGGTGCACTACCGTGAGGATGTAATGCAATGCCTGGGTCTACTGTGAGGATCACAGCAGTACCAGTCACTACTGTGAGGGTGCAATGCAGTGCCTGGGTGTACAGTGAGGGTGCACTGCAGTAGATGGTACTACCATGAGGATGCAATGCAGTGGATGGTACTACCGTGAGAGTGCGCAGCAGTGCCAAGCACTACTGTGAGGGTACACGGCAGTGCGTGGTACTATCATGAGGGTGCACCACTGCGAGGATGCTATGCAGTGCCCAGCTCTACTGTAAGGGTACACAGCAGTGCATGGTACTATCGTGAGGGTGCACTACTGTGAGGGTGCACTGCAGTGGATGGTAATACCTTGAGAGTGCACTGCAGTGGATGGGATGTTACTAAAGTGAGGATGCAATGCAGTGGATGCTACTACCATGAGGATGCAATGCAGTGGATGTTGCTACTGTGAGGGCGCACAGCAGTGCCAAGCACTACTGTGAGGGTACACGGCAGTGCGTGGTACTATCGTGAGGGTGCAATACAGTGCCCCGCTCTACTGTGAGGGTACACAGCAGTGCATGGTACTATCATGAGGGTGCACTACCATGAGGGTGCACTGCAGTGCGTGGTACTATCGTGAGGGTGCACAGCAGTGCCTGGCTCTACGGTGAGGGCGCACAGCAGCTTGCAGACAGGCGCCAGCACACTTCCAGCTGAGTGTCAGGTCATCACAAGGTAAATATCTCAAAATACTCCAGCGAGGAGGTCGGGAACGGGGCGGCGCATTTCCTGCCTGACCTTCCTGGAGGTGCTGGACCGGACAGGCCTCGCAGGGCATGACGCCACCAGGGGATGGGAAACCCTGGGCCATACGTGACAGTGACCATCTAAAGCTCCAGTCCAGGGAGGAGGCGCCTCAACAGAGCTGCAGGGCTCCCAGAAGCAGAGGAGCTACATGCCGGGACTGAGGTGCGCTGGTGGAGCTCTGCCTGGGTCTCAGTACTTAGCTAGCAGAGGGAGTTCTGGGGTTATTGAAATGCATCATTAAAGCTTTGGATGGTACACCTGAGGCACTTTGGTCCTAAACTGCTGGATTTTCAGTGGGTGCGCCAGTTCGGATGCGTCAACAGAGCTCAGTTTTCACTGTACTGCATCCTCGCGTGGCTTTGTGGGTCATCAGTGCTTTAAATGGGTTACTACTCACCAGTAAATAGTACCGGCACTCGTAAATTTTCTGCATTTGAGTACCGGAACTTTTCCTTGTCCAAAGAGACTACCGGCACTCAGGGCTTTAAGTGAGAAAAAAAAACCTGGGGGGTGCTCTAAAAGGGGTGTGGCAAATGTCTTAAAGGGGTGTGGCTTATCCAAGTAGGGGCGTGGTCTAAATCAATTTAACTAGCATTGTGTGCTTAAGAAAATCATGAAGTCGCATCCAGCAAAGGATAATAAAATAGGCAAAAACGTATATTTATTATGTATAAGCCGAAAAATACCAAACACTTTAAAAAAACATGTAAAAATTATTTACATTACTTAGAAATCTATTGCAGGATTTCCCAAAACCCTTGAAGTTATTCACTGTGTCTATTTTGCTGGGGTTTCTCACAACAATTTTCTTCAGCAGACCTTCTACCTTTTGCCAGCCAACTCTTTACATACAGCTTTGCATCAAATGTTTCAAATGGAGGACCATTGAGTTATACCCATAAGCATGAAGAAATGGTCTCTACATGAAAAGAGGCCCTTGTTGGACAAGCAATTAACTTTATTGCGCTGAAACCTCTCTGGCAATCCGCATTACTTGCTGGCAGGGTTTCCATGCAAACTACTAACTTTTTTAATGCTTCAGGGGTTTCTTTCCCCCAAAATCTTTGAAAAGTCTAAAAGCTTGGATAGTATCTCTTGCTGGCAGCTGAAACTCTGAACACAGTTTCTGGATATCTGTTTCACCATAAAGAATGCATTCATCACCAGAAGGCAAGTTGCCTGCATCGGGCACACTGACGCTGGCTATAAGTTATTTCTCAGAATCCGGGGCACATCGTTTATTGATATTTACAGACAGACTTTGGTAAAACTGATTTGGATTAAGTGCAACATGTGGCATCCTGGTTCTGTGTGTTGTGCTTCATGACATAGCTGCGCTGATGTCATGAGGCACTAGAATCTCCTGCTCATCTCCTGGAATGTTATGTTTTGTTCACCAGGCAGTTACAATCCTACATTGATGCTGGCTGGATGTTCACCTGTGGATGGGATCTTACTTCTGAATAAAACATGAACTTTTATCTTCAAGTTTGTGGCTTCATATGCTACATTTGGCGACGAGGGTGGGATTCATTGGAAGAAGAAAAGATCTCAACACCTACCTCTAATATTTTTTTTTTAAAAATAAGGAGAAACGTTTTCACAAACTTTACTTGGAAATTTGACTTTCCTGCTACAAACTTTTACTGGAAACCTAACTCTCCTGAGGTACTCCGTGGGATCCAACTTTATTCAACTTTAAATGGATACTTCAATTTTGAAAAGAAGACTTCTACTTCATCTTTTTATTTGGTAAGAAACAAAGAGCCTCTTGTTTTTAACCCTTATTTGCCTTATTTTGCCGGTATCTAGCATGGAATGTTATGTTTTGTTCACCAGGCAGTTACAATCCTACATTGATGCTGGCTGGATGTTCACCTGTGGATGGGATCTTACTTCTGAATAAAACCTGAACTTTTATCTTCAAGTTTGTGGCTTCATATGCTACACAACAGAGTTACTTCTACCATGAAAAAGAGGAACATTCTTGAATTTGCCCTCGTCAACTGCTCTCTGAGCCGTAGAAGCAAACTCCCCTGGTGAGTCCTTCATTGCTCTAAATATACGCACTTCACAAACCAAAGGTTTGTGGGCATTAACAATTGTAATGCCCATGGGCATCCACAGGGGGAGCAAGGGGGGGCACTTGCCCCCCCCCTGGATCGCCAGTGTGTCCGGTGTGGGCCCAGTCAGAGCTGGTCCTAGTCCATCATGCTTTTGAAATGGTACCATTGTTCCATGTGGCAGCCCCCTCCATTGGGTGGGAAGGGTGAAAGGGGGTGGCCAAGAAATGTGCAGGCAGAGGGCTAGAAGGGTGCAAGGCAGAGGGCGAGAAGGGTGCAAGGCAGAGGGGAGAAGGATTCAAGGCGGAGGGGAGAATGGTGCACGGTAGAGAAGGGTGCAAGGCAGAGGGGGAGAAGGGTGCAAGGCAGAGGGGGAGAAGGCTGCAAAGCGGAGGGGGAAGGCTGCAAGGCAGAGAGGAGAAGGGTGCAAGGCAGAGAGGAGAAGGGTACAAGGGGAGGGGGAGCAGGGTGCAAGGCAGAGAGGAGAAGGGTGCAACGGGGAGGGGGAGAAGGGTACAAGTGGAGGGGGAGCAGGGTGCAAGGCAGAGAGGAGAAGGGTGCAACGGGGAGGAGAAGAAGGGTGCAAGGCAGAGGGTAGAAGGGTGCAAGGCAAAGGTGGAGAAGGGTACAAGTGGGAAGGGGAGAAGGGTGCAAGGCAGAGAGGAGAAGGGTGCAAGGCAGAGAGGGGAAGGGTGCAAGGCAGAGGGGAGAAGGGTGCAAGGCGGAGGTGGAGAAGGGTACAAGGGGGAGCAGGGTGCAAGGCAGAGGGGAGAAGGGTGAAAGGCAGAGGGAAAAGAGTGCAAGGTAGAGAAGGGTGCAAGGCGGAGGTGGAGAAGGGTGCAAGGCAGAGAGGAGAAGGGTGCAAGGCGGAGGTGGAGAAGGATACAAGGGGGAGGGCAAGAAGGGTGCAAGGCAAAGGGGGAGAATGGTGAAAGGCGGAGAAGGGTGCAAGGTAGAAGGGGGCAAGGTGGAGGGGCAGAAGAGGAGGAGAAGGATGCAAGGCAGAGGAGAGAAGGGTGCAAGGCAGAGAGGTGGTGCAAGGCAGACAGGTGGTGCAAGGCAGAGGTAGAGAAGGGTACAAGGGGAGGGGTAGAAGGGTGCAAGGGGGAGGGCGAGAAGGGTGCAAGGCAGAGGGGGAGAAGGGTGCAAGGTAGAAGGGGAGAAGGGTGCAAGGTGGCGGGGAGAAGGGTACAAGGTGGAGGGGGAGAAGGGTGCAAGGCAGAGGGCGGAGGGTGCAAGGCAGAGGGGGAGAAGGGTGCAAGGCAGAGGGGAGAAGGGTGTAAGGCAGAGGGGGAGAAGGGTGCAAGGCGGAGGGGGAGAAGGGTGCAAAGCAAAGAGGAGAAGGGTGCCAGGCAGAGAGGAGAAAGGTGCAAGGCAGCAGGAAGAAGGGTGCAAGGCAGTGGGGAGAAGGGTGCAAGGCAAAGGGGAGAAGGGTGTAAGGTAGAGGGGAGAAGGGTGAAAGGTAGAGAAGGGTGCAAGGCGGAGGGGGAGAAGGGTGCAAGGCAGAGAGCAGAAGGGTGCAAGGCAGAGGGGAGAAGGGTGCAAGGTAGCGAAGGGTGCAAGGCGGAGGTGGAGAAGGGTGCAAGGCAGAGGGGAGAAGGGTGCAAGGCAGAGGGGAGAAGGGTGCAAGGCAGAGAGGAGAATGGTGTAAGGAAGAGGGGAGAATGGTGCAAGGCGGAGGTGGAGAAGGGTACAAGGGGGAGGGGGAGCAGGGTGCAAGGCAGAGGAGAGAAGGATGCAAGGCAGAGAGAAGAAGGGTGCAAGGCAGAGAGGAGATGGGTGCAAGGCAGAGGGGAGAAGGGTGTAAGGTAGAGAAGGGTGCAAGGCGGAGGTGGAGAAGGGTACCAAGGGTAGGGGGAGAAGGGTGCAAGGCAGAGAGGAGAAGGATGCAAGGCAGAGGGGAGAAGGGTGCACGGCGGAGGGGGAAGGCTGCAAGGCAGAGAGGAGAAGGGTGCAAGGCAGAGAGGAGAAGGGTACAAGGGGAGGGGGAGCAGGGTGCAAGGCAGAGAGGAGAAGGGTGCAACGGGGAGGGGGAGAAGGGTGCAAGGCAGAGGGGAGAAGGGTTTAAGGCGGAGGGGGAGAAGGGTGCAAGGCGGAGGGGGAGAAGGGTGCAAAGCAAAGAGGAGAAGGGTGCCAGGCAGAGAGGAGAAAGGTGCAAGGCAGCAGGAAGAAGGGTGCAAGGCAGTGGGGAGAAGGGTGCAAGGCAAAGGGGAGAAGGGTGTAAGGTAGAGGGGAGAAGGGTGCAAGGCAGAGAGCAGAAGGGTGCAAGGCAGAGAGGAGAAGGGTGCAAGGTAGCGAAGGGTGCAAGGCAGAGAGGAGAAGGGTGCAAGGCAGAGGGGAGAAGGGTGCAAGGCAGAGGGGAGAAGGGTGCAAGGCAGAGAGGAGAAGGGTGCAAGGCAGAGAGGAGAAGGGTTCAAGGCGGAGAAGGGTGCAAGGCAGAGGGGAGAATGGTGTAAGGAAGAGGGGAGAATGGTGCAAGGCGGAGGTGGAGAAGGGTACAAGGGGGAGGGGGAGCAGGGTGCAAGGCAGAGGAGAGAAGGATGCAAGGCAGAGAGAAGAAGGGTGCAAGGCAGAGAGGAGATGGGTGCAAGGCAGAGGGGAGAAGGGTGTAAGGTAGAGAAGGGTGCAAGGCGGAGGTGGAGAAGAGTACAAAGGGTAGGGGGAGAAGGGTGCAAGGCAGAGAGGAGAAGGATGCAAGGCAGAGGGGAGAAGGGTGCACGGCGGAGGGGGAAGGCTGCAAGGCAGAGAGGAGAAGGGTGCAAGGCAGAGAGGAGAAGGGTACAAGGGGAGGGGAGCAGGGTGCAAGGCAGAGAGGAGAAGGGTGCAACGGGGAGGGGGAGAAGGGTGCAAGGCAGAGGGGAGAAGGGTGTAAGGCGGAGGGGGAGAAGGGTGCAAGGCGGAGGGGGAGAAGGGTGCAAAGCAAAGAGGAGAAGGGTGCCAGGCAGAGAGGAGAAAGGTGCAAGGCAGCAGGAAGAAGGGTGCAAGGCAGTGGGGAGAAGGGTGCAAGGCAAAGGGGAGAAGGGTGTAAGGTAGAGGGGAGAAGGGTGCAAGGCAGAGAGCAGAAGGGTGCAAGGCAGAGAGGAGAAGGGTGCAAGGTAGCGAAGGGTGCAAGGCAGAGAGGAGAAGGGTGCAAGGCAGAGGGGAGAAGGGTGCAAGGCAGAGGGGAGAAGGGTGCAAGGCAGAGAGGAGAAGGGTGCAAGGCAGAGAGGAGAAGGGTTCAAGGGGGAGGGGGAGCAGGGTGCAAGGCAAAGAGAAGAAGGGTGCAAGGCAGAGGAGAGAAGGGTGTAAGGTAAAGAAGGGTGCAAGGCGGAGGTGGAGAAGGGTACAAAGGGTAGGGGGAGAAGGGTGCAAGGCAGAGAGGAGACGGATGCAAGGCAGAGGGGAGAAGGGTGCAAGGCAGAGAGGTGGTGCAAGGCAGAGGTGGAGAGGGGTACAAGGGGAGGGGTAGAAGGGTGCAAAGGGGAGGGCGAGAAGGGTGCAAGGCAGAGGGGGAGAAGGGTGCAAGGTAGAAGGGAAGAAGGGTGCAAGGTGGCGGGGAAGAAGGGCACAAGGTGGAGGGGGAGAAGGGTGCAAGGCAGAGGGGGGAGGGTGCAAGGCGGAGGGGGAGAAGGGTGCAAGGCAGAGGGGAGAAGGGTGTAAGGTGGAGGGGGAGAAGGGTGCAAGGCGGAGGGGGAGAAGGGTGCAAAGCAAAGAGGGAAAGGGTGCCAGGCAGAGAGGAGAAAGGTGCAAGGCAATGGGGAGAAGCTTGCAAGGCAGTGGGGAGAAGCGTGCAAGGCAGAGGGGGAGAAGGGTGTAAGGCAGAGGGGAGAAGGGTGCAAGGCAGAGGGGAGAAGGGTGCAAGGCAGAGGGGAGAAGGGTGCAAGGCAGAGAGGAGAAGGGGGCAAGGCAGAGGGGAGAAGGGTGCAAGGCAGAGAGGAGAAGGGTGCAAGGCAGAGGGGAGAAGGGTGCAAGGCAGAGGGGAGAAGGGTGCAAGGTAGCGAAGGGTGCAAGGGGGAGGTGGAGAAAGGTACAAGGCAGAGGGGAGAAGGGTGCAAGGCAGAGGGATGCAAGGCAGAGGTGGAGTAGGGTACAAGGGGAAGGGGTAGAAGGTGAAAGGGGAAGAGGGAGAAGGGTGCAAGGGGGAGGGGGGAAAGGGTGCAAGGGGGAGGGAGAGAAGGGTACAAGGCAGAGGGGAGAAGGGTGCAAGGGGGATGGTGATGAAGTTAAAAATGTGCCCCCCATTGGAAAAATTTCTGCGGACGCCCATGGTAATGTCCCCCCTCTGTAAGGAGAGTGATACGTCTTTGAGCTCTTGAAGTGCATCACACACTACCCCAAATCTCTGATTAAAGAATAGGATGTAAGCTCCTTCAAGAGACCTTCATACTTACTCCGATCTCTTATGGGTCTGGCTGGGTGTTTAGAAGCATTCTCAAAATGTTTGCACAAGGCAGGGAAGCAGTTCTAAACAGCTTTCATAGATCTGTCACTGGATGCTACCCATCTAGTATCAAACATTTTCCCTACCTTCTGAAGCTGTACAGATAGCTCGCTGGCGGGCAGATTTAGCTCTCTCTCGTTTTTTGGTGACACGCTGTATGTGCCATACAATGAGTCCATAAAAATCTTGAAGTGCTTTAGTTTACCCCAGCAACCTTATCAACTGTATCTGCCACAGCAAGAGAACTGTTTTTACGCCATGGGCATTTGTTTCTGCCAGCTCCAGAAGGCCGAAATAGATGGTCACTGGAGTACTTTAATTTCCAAAAATGCCACGGAGGTAGATGATTAAAGTAGAAGCACTGCTAATAGAAGTGCTTTCATCAATTAATACTGTCATCATTGGTTTGTGTTGCCTGATATAACAGACCAATCTTTGTTGCATTTCCAGTGCAATGTGTTTTATTATTTCAGTTGCAGTCACATTGCTGTGCAAAACACGGAGAAAAAGTGCCTGCGCGCACGAGTGCTTCTATGTCACTGTACGTGTCTTGCATGAGAGAGTGTTGTCTGCAGTGTCCAGCACCAGATATATAGTTACAAGCCCTGAATTTACACACTCTGCCCATAAAGCGCATGTGAAAGGGTTTGCATGTAGCAAGTGCTAGCCCACTTTCTCTCCAGTGCAGATCTGCTTTCTCCACAGTTTCAGCACAATTGTGTTTTGTTTTTTAGAGGTCGTTTTCTCTTGGGTAAAATGCAGGGGCTCTGGGAAGGGTAGAGGTGGGAGAACCAACAAATTAACAAGTAGAGCCCAGTCAGAGTCGAACCACGAAGTCTGGCTTGGTTGGGCTTAAAAGCCTGTGCACCAATGGAGCCGTGAAAACATTCCCTCAGAAATAAAAGTGTATTTTTTATCCCTTGGAAGCATTTCACCTTGGTACATAGGCTTATATCACAGGATTGAGAGGAGTTTGTGCTCCCACTCCCACGGTGATGACACTGCCATTAGTGAACTAGGAAGCAAGGTGATTTTCATGTGTACATTATATATGGACTATTTTCTTTTCATGAATGAAGCAGCATTATAGTGTATTAAATCTAACACAAGATGTGATTGTACATCACACATCTGGAACTTGTGCATTTGAATACAGTATCTATTATATGTGCTAACAAAGAAAATGGAGGCTTGGTGTGATAATAGATTTGTTTGGGATCACACAGTTTGGTCATGTGGGGAAGCTAGGATTGTTCCCAGAATTTCTGCTTTCACTTTGTGCAATTCAGCCTCCAGGAGGCTAGATCTTTCTTTCTCGCCTGTATTACAATAAAGGTCTCTATTATGTCTTTATTGTTCGCACATGAGATTAGAGTTTGGTTGGCAGGCAGGTGCAAAATCAAAGTTCAGTTAATTTTGGGCCTGAGGGTGCAAGAGGGCCTGGAACCGAGCCAGAACCAGACATCCTGGCTCGAGCTTTCAGCAGCTTGCCCACATCCAGAAAGAGAGGCTCACACTTTAGAGCTAGTAAGGAGCTTTGAGGCAAAGCTATGCAATCATGTGGGGGGGGAGGGGGCTGGATGATGTCTGCTAGGTGGCAATGAGATAAGAGGGTTAACCATAGTTAAATGTTTCCCAAAAACGTCAAGGAAATTATATTGTGCAAGTCGTATGTGATTTAGGTATTGCACCATGAGAAGCCCACTTTAATATTAAATTTACCTTTTTGTACATATAAGGAGAAAGGAATACTCAAGACATACCCGGAATTCTTCAGTATCATTATACGCATCTGCACACCATTTAAATCTCAGAAAAATTAAATGTTTGCTCCTGGCCGGGTCCCATTGCACTGCCTGGATCCCCACCCGGTATCCCCACCCCGGTATCCCCACCCCGGTATCCCCGCCCCCAAGCCCCACCCCCTAGTCCATATCTTAATTTGGTGCGTACCTGCACTTATTTGTTTCCATTTAAAGCACTGTGGGTCAGGAATATAGCACACAGGCTGGGCTATCTGCGGCTCCCAATAACTGCATGGCTGGTGCTGTGGAACAGGAGTGGCCAGCCCCTTCATGTGTCTCCCAGTACTGGGACAGCAAGGGGCATTCTAGGTCAGGATTGAGGTGCATTGGCAGAGCTGTGGAAGGATCTCAGTCAGGACCACGTAATTATGCGTGTCAGAGGCTGCGGCATTTTCCGCATAATTTTGATTTGACACACTTGCCAGGTAATCCGTCATCTGCAGCATACTTTAACCCCAAAAAAGTATTGCTAGCTCAAACAGATCAAGGGTACTAAAAACGCTGCTGCACGTGTTGCTGCACAGTCAGTGCTTTAAATGGGAAAAAAATAGGGCAGGAACCCATTCAAAAGTGGTTGCAGGGCGAGGCTAAAGGCAAGACATGCAATGCTTATTGACTTATATACTAGTTGCAGCACATACCAAAGCACGAGAAATGTGTTTCTATAAACAACAGATAAATTCGTGCAACATAACAAAAGCCAACCACAGTCATATTTTAACATTTTCTTATTTTGTAATATTTCTCTCGCTTTTCCCTCACACAAAAACATGCACAACCAAGCAGGCAAACAGACAGCCATATGCAGTTACTCACACAAAAGAATCAGGTGGAATTAAAGCCCTTTTAACCTCCTTACCTCCCATGACTTACCTCATTCTGCTGTCACTGGGCTGCCTCCATTCCTTGCAACACATCATGGTGGTGAACACCCAAATATCATGCAAAGGAGGCTCAGCTCTGGGCTATAAAAGTGCTTTGGCTGCCAAAGAGCCGGGCTACCACCACTAGAGGCCAATGCGCTTACCCTACATGAGAACCGGTACTCTCCACAGCAGTACAGAAGTGCCGGTACTCAGAGTGATAAAAATAAGAAGTGCCAGTACTCGGTACCTGTGAGTACCAGCCCATTTAAAGCACTGGGCACAGTGGGAGACCCCATGCAAAGGTTAACTGGGCACCTTTCAGTTGCGGATCACTGCATTTAGGTGATAAACAGATTCAAACGAGGGGAAACCTTTGCACAAACAGTGATAACGTGTGTAAAAATCAAAGTAATCCTGCAAAAAATGGTGCCACATTCGCTACCGTTTCTTGCTGCATAATTTAGTCCTTGCAGCGTTGGCGTATCTCTTTTAGCCTGAGGGTTGTAATTGTGTTTATATAGTGCTTGCAACCCCTGCAGCGGCCTTCAACTGCTTTACTCTGGGCAGTGCGCTGCTGAGGAACACAAGGTTAGAAGTTAGTCCATTGTTATTACGACTAATCTTCTGAATTCCAGCATAGGGAGAGGATGTAGCCTTACGGCTAGAGCGGTCGAGCTCGAAACTGGGGAACTGGGTTTGAGTCTCGGCAACGACTCAACATCCTGTGATTCTGGGCAAATCACTTAATAATCTCCCTGCGCCCAACAAAAAGAATGTGTCCATCTGGAACGAAACTGGTCTTTATGATGTCTTGCGTCTAGTTTGCGGTTAGCAAAGCTCTAATCAAAAACACATCTGATGGATTCACTCCTGTTTCCTTGTGGTAGATTGAATTAGTAGGAGTTATTGGTGGGTGTGCCGGGGGACTTCATGCAGATGTTTGGTGGCATTAATGGATGCCCTAGAGGGGTTTAGATCAAGAGTCTTCATGCTGGAATTTGAGAATATAGAGAAAGCTTTTTGTGACAGGATGGAGTTTGAGGACGCAATATTGGAGAGAGAAGCAACACTGTTTGTATATGAAGATAGAGCTTCATGTGTTACTTTTGATAGGCGTTGGAATCGGTGAACTGTCTGTATGGTGCTGGGTTACTGCTTGACTAACCACTTTAGCAAGGACAGGCTATGGAATTCAAAGCTGAAAACAATGGCGGGGCACCCCCTTGAAAGGAGCTTCCGCAGAGGCTGGAGTGGATGCCTCTCTAGCGAGGCTCACAGTATTCATTGCAGATCAAAGTTGGATCCAAGTTGGACGCCTTAGGCTTGACGTGGACAAGATGGAGGGCGAAGACAGCTTCCCCGGACAGTGGAAGTGCACTGACTGCATTCCCGTGGCCTCAGTGCTGTGCCCTGCGGCTGCACTTTAGGGCCTCGCTGCCTGGAGTGGTATCTCACAGCTTGGGTGTACTGCCTTAGCTGTAGGGTACGCTCTGCTTGCTTAATGGTAGCACCAAGAGGAAACAGGAAAGAGTGGCTCCCAGTCATTGACATCCTTTGGGGATTGCCAGGGGTCGCAACTGAGACCTCTGGCACTGCCCTTGCGACCCCTGGCATTGATCTTGCGACCCCCTAACCTAAAAGGAGGCAAAGGCAGCATTAGGAACAGAGGAACCAGAGCATTTATCTGTACAAAGTGCTCGGAGGCTCTGCGGCAGCGTGCCCCAAGACTCTAACAGTCACAACTTGTAACTGTGACAGTTCTGATGAATTCAGCTGAGGTGAAGCCGAGCAACACACTTATTAGGCCCCAGAGAGCCCCAAGCAGGCCTGGAGGCTTTCTATCCCAGATTGAACAGCACAGGAGAAGTTGTCTCTACATTCAGCCCACCTTTGCAGTTCTAATATGCAAAGTGTCGAAAGGGCACTCATTTTTGAAGATTTATGATCAGTGCTTTTCTTTTACATTTTTAGGTCTCGCGACCTATCGATGTGCGCAAGCGCATCGAGTGGAGCGAGAATTCATGTGGCGAAAACATCTTCAAACCAAAGGGCTTTCAGCCCCGCGGTTTTCATGAAGTTCACGTGAACATGCACGCGCATCGCATGCAAGCCCAGCCTCTCCCGCCCCCATCCGGCATCAGGCTTCTCCTCCCCTAGCAGCACTCCTCCCACACTAGCAACTCCCCCCTCCCACACCAGCACCTCCCCTCTCTCTCCACGCAATCACAGCCTCCCCCTCCCACACCAGCACCTCCCCCTCCCACACCAGCACCTCCCCTCTCTCTCCACGCAATCACAGCCTCCCCCTCCCACACCAGCACCTCCCCCCTCCCACACCAGCACCTCCCCTCTCTCTCCACGCAATCACAGCCTCCCCCTCCCACACCAGCACCTCCCCCCTCCCACACCAGCACCTCTCCTCTCTCTCCACGCAATCACAGCCTTGCCGCACTGCCGAGCCTGTCCCAACAACACAACCCAGCTCCGTCACATGGATTCTGCTTTGCTCACTTTCGCTCTCCTCAACCCTTCCACTCTTGTTTATATTTTACTCGGCCTCAGCACGTTGTGCAGGCCTGTTTCGGTACTTGGTCGTCTTTCAGTGTGGTGCTCTTTATAACATGCTCATATCTGCTCATCATGGCCGATGTTATCGATCCAAACTGCTAAATCATGTCCACCATGTGATGTGGTAAGTTTGAGTGCACTGTATTCTAAATATTCAGGCACCTCGTCATTCCTTACACGTTTGTATCTTCCTGTATTATTTTTTTTATCTCAGAAGCGTGTTTTGATTCTGTTGCATGTGTTACAGAATGTCAGCACCGCCTTGAGCCAGTGCAACAAAAGCACTCTTTCATTATTCCTCCACAGTGTTGGCCGTTTCCTGTTAAGCTTGATCTGTTTCATATCTGCATCCGTAGTGATTTCTGGTGTGTGTGCTCACTTTACAGTCAGTTCCACCAAGCTCTGACCTTAATGCAAGATCGTACAGTCATGTTCATTAAGCAGCATCCCCTTCTCACCTACCATTTTCAGAGGGGGTGTTAATCCCTTCTGTAATTCTACCCTGCTCTGTTTTTGTTACAACATTCAATTTTGCGATTGAATTATTGACGTCTTCCCCCAGGCATCGCATGCAAGCCCAGCCTCTCGCATTCCCAGGCTCTCCCACCCCCATCCGGCATCAGGCACTCCTCCCACACCTCACGGACATCTGTTCACTTCTCCTCCCCCTCCCCAGCCAGCTTCCCCCAGGCCCCTGCTGCTTCACACTCTCATTGCCGTTGGCCCCCTCCCATGCCCGCCGTGTCGGATTTCTCCTCCCCCCTCCCCTTCTCTGCCTTGTTTTTAATGTCTTACTCTCCTCTGTCCTGCCAAACCTATTTCGTTTTTTCCCCTCATCCTCTTCAGTCCCATTCTGCCCTCTATCAAGCCGACTCCCGCATTCACTCCTCTCCTCTCTCGCCCTCAACTTACCCAGTATTCTCACCCCCTCCACTCCATGCTCCCCTCGGCCCACCTCACGCCTCTTCCTGGTGACTGCTCTCTGCTGCTTGCCCTCAGCTTCCAGAATCTCCCTCCTCTTTCGTGGTTCCTGGAAACGCTTCATAGACTGGACTGGCATCCCGGCAAATCCCGACAGCCAGATTCACCACGTGCCGGGGTCGAGCAGATTAAAAAATCACTGCACTGTGCCTGGATATCTTTTAAAGGGTCTTAAAGCGCTGTCGGGCACGCTCAATGCTGCAGACAACCAGTTTGTTCATCTTTACAGATTTCATTCGTGTGGTATTAATATTAACATTCGTGTGGTCTTTCTCTATGCGCCTGAAGACTAATACTTATCAGACACTAAACCTTTCATCTGATTTCAAATGGATACCACGCTTTTTAATGTATATCCTTAATTTCCATTAGCCTTTTTAATTTTTTTCCCTTCATTTCTCCCTCCGTTTTTTTATATTATACGCCACTCAACAACGCAACGCCACACACACATGCAACGCCACTCGCACATGTAACGCCAGTCACACATGCAACGCCACTCAACCATGCAACGCCACTCAACAACCCAACGCAACTCAACAACCCAACGCCACTCAACCACACAACGCCACTCAACCACGCAACACCACTCAACCACGCAACACCACTCAACCACGCAACGCCACTCAACCACGCAATGCCACTCTAACACGCAACACCACTCTAACACGCAACGCCACTCTAACACGCAACAACACTCTAACACGCAACGCCATTCTAACACGCATCGCCACTCAACCACCCAACGCCACTCTAACACGCAACGCTACTCTAACACACAACAACACTCTAACACGCAACGCTACTCTAACACGCAACGCCACTCTAACACGCAACGCCACTCAACCACGCAACGCAAATCACACATGCAACGCCACTCAACCACGCAACGCCACTCACACATGCAACAACACTCACACATGCAACGCCACTCACACATGCAACGCCACTCACACATGCAAAGCCACTCACACATGCAACGACACTCAACAACGCAACGCCAGTCAACCACGCAACGCCACTCAACTACGCAACGCCACTCAACCACGCAACGCCACTCAACCACGCAACGCCACTCACCCACGCAACGCCACTCACCCACGCAATGCCACTCACACATGCAACGCCACTCACACATGCAACGCCACTCACACATGCAACGCCACTCGCACACGCACGCAACACACACATGCAACGCCACTCACACATGACACGGAACTCACACATGCAACAACAATAACAAATGCTACGCCACTCACACACGCAACGCCACTCACACAGGCAACGCCACACACACAGGCAACGCCACTCACACACGCAACGCCAATCACACATGCAACGCCAATTACACACGCAACACCACTCACACACGCTACACCACTCACGTTCCCAATAGGTATCGCAGTAGGAAAGTTGGAGCCATTACTATTGCAAATAACAATGCCTTTTATTTTTTTATCATTTTTAAAACATAAAGGGCTTTGTCATTTACAAAACCAATAGCTCCAACTTTCCTAATGCGAGACCTATTGGCAACGCCAGTGCTTGTTAATTCATATTTTGTATTCATATTTGTTTATTCATACCAGTGCACGATTAGTTTTACTTCAGTGCTACATTTTAACAGCATTCTATTTCAGGCATTTTCTTCTACTTTTTCACTAAAGTTTGTGTGAGCAAGAAAGTGGGGTTTCAGAGACCAGCAGAGCTTGATAGGGGGCCGTAGATCAAGGAAAATGTGTATGAATTGAGTAGTATGTATGGCATACCGCAGCAGCGATTCCAAGTGTCATACATCTGGGGTTCTAATTGGGTATTTTAGCTACAACCCCTGCATCCTAGCTCAGTTTGGAGATTGTCACAACATCAGCCGAGCAAATAGGCTGAGTGATGTATTTCTCTCCTTCATGGGCAGCTGGTTCGGATTCATTTATCTTCAGCTAAGCTCCAGCCAGAGTCAGTCACACTGGGGGGCGTGGTTGCTGCAGCCAATCACACACATGGGCTCATCTTTCACCCTCATTGAACTCTTCTGTGATTGGCCAGGTAACTGAGCTGGCCTCCACTGGTTAACTTACTGCCTCACTTGAGGTACCCTGCTCAGCACAACCCGCCCATGTCTGCCGTAGGTTTGTTCATCTACCCCCAGGCACATGTATTTTTGAGTGCTGAGCAACTTGAAGCAAAGAAGACTGTTCTGGAAATCTGGACTCTTGGCATGCTACAATATGCCAAAATGGCACAGACAGCAGACGTGACATCAGGCGCCATTTGACCACTGCTGGCATCACAGGAAGTGGTAATTATGTATCCCAATTACATAACAAGCATTTACAATGCAATGGTCTCGTCTTTGTTAAAGTTAGAGCTATTGGCATTGCTCGTGACATTATTTTTGTTATTAAAACATATAAATAAATGGCAGAGTCATTTGCAATGCCAATAGTGTAATCTCTCGCAAATGCGAGACCTATTGCATTTGCACCCACACACACAGAGCCACATGCACCCACCCACACACACAGAGCCACACACACAGAGCCACAGCCACAAGCACAGAGCCACACACACACAGAGCCACACACACAGACAGAGCCACACACACACACACACAGACAGAGCCACACACACAGAACCACACACAGAGCCTACCACACACACACAGAGCCCCACTCACACACACTGAGCCCCCCCCACACACACAGAGCCCCCCACACACACACAGAGCCCCCCCACACACACAGAGCCCCCCACACACACAGAGCCCCACACACACACAGAGCCCCCCCCACACACACAGAGCCCCCCACACACACACACACAGAGCCCCCCACACACAAACAGAGCCCCACACACACACAGAACCCCACACACAGAGCCACACACACAGAGCCACACACACAGAGCCACAATGTGAAATTACTTTACCACGCCATTAGAAAAGTTAAATAAAACTATTTGGAAAATACTTGCATTTAGTGTGGGCTTGAAAAAAAAAGTCTAGAAGCTGGTAATACTTGGCAGTGGCTGCCCACGCAACAGCTTTAATCACTGCAGACCTGTTAAATGTAGAGCCTGTGCTCTGCCCTTCACACCTCCTTTCAGATCACTAGCAGGTGATCGATCGTATCTTCTGATTAGCTTCTTCGTGGCACCTGCATAACAAAGGAGTTGCTCTAGGTAGCCCTGCCAAGTACCACTCATAAGGGGTAAGTCTAACATATTTATTGAGGGGGTCCGCATCACTGCACTAAAATGCAGATTCACGCCTTTATAGCTCCTCACACCACCGGCACCGACATGCGGACACAAGTACTTCATGATGAGCAACCGTAGACTGCAGCACTAGTACTGCACATTGTGCAGAAAATTGCGTTTACATGTGCTGGCCTGGGGGCTAAGATAGCTGCGCTGCCGGCAACTTTTGCAGTGCAGAAAGACTCGGGCCCGGCCTCTGCGGCATGCCAGAATAGAATGTATTCATGATTGCAGAAGCCAATTGTTGCCAAGTGATCCTGCTCCTACTATACGTTTATGAAATACACTTTAGAATTCATTTTATAATGTTTTATGAAGGCTATTTTGCAAAATGTGAGCGTTTTATCTTTGGGCTGGTTTTTGGATGGATACTGCTCTGAGTTGGGTTGAATTTGGGCTTCTGCTTGGGCCGCTTTGGGCATTGACTGGTCTCAAACTCTGGGAGGATACGATCTTTGCGTACTGGCGGACATCTTGTGAAGGAGCCGAGGCCAAAGCAAGTGACCACTAAGAGCGATAGAGTATATTGAAAACCTTGTAAACAATGGTAAAGCCCGACTTGTAGGAGTAAAAATGTGTTTGCTGGGTTGTATTTCATTTTAAACTAAATATGTTTTTTACAAATTACTGACACATACTAAAATGTCTATGAGGTATCAATTGTTCTCTGCAACGGAAGATTTCTATTTAGTGTTCTGTTCGGTGTTCTATTCTCCTCTTCCGCTGCCATCCCAAGCTCTTTTACAAGGTGGGGGTGGCGCCTGCGTGAACGTGACGTCACCCAGAAGATACTGTTCGTGATGGAGTCATCTGGAGATCTCAGTGCGCAGCCTGCTGATCCCGAGACAATGGAGGGAGCTACCGGAGGGGTTAGGGGCACGGGATTAACAGTGGAAAGACAAAGGGTGTTAAAGGCAGTGGCTTAATGACTAGGCCGGCCAACTTTTAAGCTAGGTAACCTGTTTACGGTCTGGCGGCAGGCCTAAACATCCTGGTATTCTGTGCAAATCACGTAATCTCCCTCAGCCTAAAACTAGTCGAGCTTCGCTGACGAGTCCTGTTTGATGTTGCTCCAAACATCCCTGTATTTCATTGTTAACCATCTATAATACGATAGTTGTAGGGCCCCCGTGGGGGTAGAGAGAGCCCTGGGGAGGGCCCTGGAGGCAAGAGAGGAGTGCTCCACACCACGATGTTTCTCCGAGGTCAAGCAGAAATGCCTCGGAGAAACGCCCCGTCATTTCTGGACTGGGGGCGTGTTTTTCTTTCTCTTCTCTTCCCACTGGCTGGAATGTAAAATTCCAGCCAATGGGAAGAGGAGAGAAAGAAACTAAAAATCACACCCCTCAATCCAAAAAAGACGGAGTTTAAATGGAAAGACGCCCCTCTTCTCCAATGGCTGGCCTCCGTTTAGGAAGCCAGCCAATGGAGAAGATGGGCGGGTTTAAGTCCCACACTCTAAAACATAAAATCTCGCCAGCGAGACTGCACAAGCACAGCCTACGCAGGCCGAGACCTAAAAAAGGGATGTTACTAGTACACCAACCATTGTGACCTCATATAAATTCATTTCACTGACGTGATAAAAGTCATACAATAAATGTAATTTTTCAGCAGTACATTACAGGTCATGCCAGGGGCATAGTCAATATCTCAGTGGGCCGAATGTTCAGAGGCCGCCTGTCAGAGCTGGTACAAATATCACACGCCCCATACTGCCGACATATGTTCAAATACATCATTATACGCCAATCACAGCCTTAACTATCCCATCAAAGGTAATAGGGGCAGATTTACAATAACTGGCACATCCCTGCATATCAGCACGGATGCGCCAGTTAATGTGCGCCGCAGCTCCGTCACCCTGGATGCACCGCATTTACAATGCAGCGCACCATGGGGCAAAAACTGCAGAGAGGCGTCACCAATCTGTGCCATAAAAGCGGCGCATTTCTGGAGTTGCGTCGCAAGCACAACACAGCTCCAGCAATGCTTTGGGGGGCCCTATCTCCACAATGCTGCATCAATCCTTCTTTAAGGCGCAGGGTTTTGACACAGCATGGGCCCAAAAGTGACTGAGTGAAATCTTGTAGATTTCACTGAGCCACTTTTGGGAGGCGTTCCTGCGCCGGAACGCCCCCCCCCTGCGATGGAACGCCTCCTTCTGGCGCAGGGCTTTACAACGTGACGCATCTGGGAGAGGCGTCATGGTGTAAATACCCCACACCATGGCGCATCTTTTGCACCACCGCTGCGTCACAAAAGTGATGCAACGGCGGTGTAAAAGAGGCGCAGGGGGCTTGTAAATCTGCCCCACAGTGCCCTTGCACTGTCTGATAGTAAATAAGCAGTGGCTCAGTGCAAAGTCACAACCATCACTGCAGGCTGTGCACCCACGCAAAACAAGTACAACAAGGTCCGCAGCTGCACCAGCTTCATTCACACTAGTAGAACATAAACAGACATGAACAGCAGGGCTAGCACTGATGTCGCGACCAAGGCACTTGCTAGCCTGTTCCGCAGAACCAACCTGGCGTCATGCAATCGGTTATAGCCGACCAGTCCATGGTGTGAGACAACCGAAGCATACAAACCCACACGTGTGATGCAACCAGAGTAGGCCCATGCACGACAAACTCCGCTCAAGACCAGTAGCTACCCAATTCACAACAGCTGGCACTGTGACAGCTTTCTACCATCACTTTCCTTGCCAGCATCACATGAGACATTTTCCATGTCACTCTTTTGTTATGTCTGCAAACAGTTTTCGGATACAACCGATCTTTTGATTTTTTTCCCCAAATACTGCACACAGTTGTATATTTAGCATTTATATAATGCAAACCTAGCTGTATAGTCACAAAGCGGGGTACCCATATGGAGGCTGACAAGGATGCAAGGAGGAAGGAAAGGATGAACAGGTGAGGTGATAATGTTCCGTGAATTTGTGTGTTTTCATCTACTTTCTGATTTTTAGGACGGTAAAAGCAGTTAGGATGTCGGGGCAGAAGTCATTCCATATCCTAGTGATGTTTATTCCAGATCCTAGTGATGGTATTCCAGATCTCGGGATGTGATTCTAGATCCTAGTGAAGTTATTCCAGATCCTAGTGATGGTGATGTTATTCCAGTCCCTATTGATGTTACTCCAGATCCTAGTGATATAATTCCAGATCCCTGGGATGTTATTCTAGATTCTAATGATGGTGATGTTATTCCAGATGCAAGTTAAGTTATTCCAGATCATATTATTCCGGATACTAGAGATATTATTCTAGATCCTGGTAGTGTTTTTCCAGATCCTGGGGATGTTATTCCAGATCCCAGTGATGTTATTCCAGATACTATTGATATTATTCAAGATCCTAGTAATGTTATTCCAGACCCTAGGGATGTTATTCAAGATCCTAGTAATGTTATTCTAGATCCTAGTTATGGGGATGTTATTCCAGATCCTAGTGATATAATTCCAGATCTCAGGGGTATTATTCCAGATACTAGTGATGGGGATATTATTCCAGATTCTAGTGATGTTATTCTAGATGCACGTGAAGTTATTCCAGATCATGATGATATTATTCCAGATACTAGTGATATTATTCCAGATCCTAGTAATGTTATTCCAGATCCTGTGGATGTTATTCCAGATCTCGGGATGTGATTCTAGATTCCAGTGATGTTATTCCAGATCCTAGTAATGCTATTGCAGATCCTAGTGATGTGATGTTATTCAAGATCCTAGTGATGTTATTCCAGATCCTAGTGGTATTATTCCAGATCCTAGTCATGCTATTGCAGATCCTAGTGATGGTGATGTTATTCAAGATCCTTCTGATGTTATTCCAGATACTAGTGACATTATTCTAGATCCTAGTAATGTTATTCCAGATCCTGGGGATGTTATTCCAGATCTCGGGTGTGTGATTCTAGATTCCAGTGATGTTATTCCAGAACCTAGTGATGTTATTCTAGATCCTAGTTGTGGGGATGCTATTCCAGATCCTGGTAATGTTATTCCAGATTCTAGTGATATAATTCCAAATCTCAGGGTGTTATTCTAGATCCTAGTGATGGGGATTGTATTCCAGATGCTTTTGATGTTATTACAGATGCAAGTGAAGTTATTCCAGATCCTGGTGATATTATTCTAGATCCTAGTAATGTTATTCCAGATCCTGCTGATGTTATGCCAGATCCTAGTGATGTTATTCCAGACCCTTGTGATATTATTTCAGATCCTAGTAATATTATTCCAGCTCCTGGGGATGGTGATGTTATTCAAGATCCTAGTGATGTTATTCCAGATTCTAGAGTTATAATTCCAGATCTCGGAGTGATGGGGATTGTATTCCCGATGCTAGTGATGTTATTCCAGATGCAAGTGAAGTTATTCCAGATCCCGGTGATATTATTATAGATCCTAGTAATGTTATTCCAGATCCTGCTGGTGTTATGCCAGATCCTAGTGATGTTATTCCAGACCCTTGTGATATTATTGCAGATCCTAGTAATATTATTCCAGCTCCTGGGGATGGTGATGTTATTCCAGTTCCTAGTGATTTTATTCTAGATTCTAGAGATATAATTCCAGATCTCAGAATGTTATTCTAGATCCTAGTGATGGGGATTTTATTCCAGATGCTAGTGATGTTATTCCAGATACTAGTGATATTATTCCAGATCCTGTTAATGTTACTCCAGATCCTAGTAATGTTATCCCAGATCCCAGGAATGTGATTTTAGAGTTCAGTGATATTTTCCAAATCCTAGTGATGTTATTCCAGGTCATAGTGATATTATTCCAGATCCTAGTAGTTATTCCAGATCATAGTGATATTTATTTCAGATCCTAGTGATGTTATTCCGGATCCTAGGTACATGCAGACGGTCACTCTGATGCTAATTTGAGATGAGGCAGAGGTCTTCCATCTTGCTGTATCAGTTATGTTTATCCACCAGGAAGGCATAAGGAGGCATATCCCTGCATAAGGAGGTGTACACAAACTATGACAGCGTATTCTGCTAGGGCCTGCTCTCACAAGAAGAAGGTTGCCTTAAACAGTGGTCAGGACACCCTTTGTTATGTTATCCATTAAAAGTTGATCTGATGGTGCTTCTCTGAGGTCAGAAGCAGGTGATCTCTGTACTCATCTTTCTCATCTGCTACACCAGGGAACAATGACACTGAGGAGAGAAAAACCTGCCCCAGGACAAATATGATACCTAGACTCCCAGAATGTCCGGAGTGTAGGTACCAACATCACTAGTGATCACTTGTGACAAAGGTGTGCAGATAGTAGCAGTGGCACTCTTTTTATGGAGACCAAGGCTTATATTTCATCATCAGACTTTGAACCAAAGCAAATGAGAGAAAGGCAGAAAAGGGAGAAAGAAGGAGGAAATGTTAGCCGGTGACAAAGGGAGAAACAGGGATGAAAGAGAACCTGCAAGAGGGAGATAAAGAAGGGAATTGTAGGGAGGTGGAAGAAAGAGACTTGAGGTGGATTCAAGTCAGGCAACCTTGGTATTTGGTAACTCTGGTGACTTGCAGCACCAGCAGCAGGCTCTTAAACAAAGCTTTAAGGCTCCTGCGGATATTTATTTATTTATTTATAAATGGTACGCAGCTACTGACCTACTAAAGATGGAGTCGAAGTTTAGGAATCTTCATTGACTGCCAGTTTGAGCCAGGATCCACATAAGGCTCTGGCTCATAAACAAATATACAGCGGACGTAGCCGCAGCAACTCAACCAATGAGATCTCTCTGAGGGTTGCCCGTGACACCACTCACAACAGCTTCAGGTAGAGAGGATTCTCTCTCCAGAATCCCACATTCTGGGCAGTTCCCCTCAGCCAGAGCAGAGCCAACAGCATCCTCACCATCTTCAGAAAGATCCTGAGCATTGTCCTGTGCACCCCTAACCACCATAACCAGGGGGACTGTAAGAGATCTGAGCAGTGGCACAGAGACCTGCCAAAGGAGGCTTCTACTGGGAGGGTGCACGGTACAAGCCAATGAAAATAAATAAAGAATCAAAACAATTACTACACAAGATACCAGTTGCACCCATAGCGAGACGCCAATATAACAAGGATGCATTCCTACGTCACTGAATATAAACAATAATACAAGAGATAAGTGACATACACACTTAGACAACTCTACTGTAGCTTAGGGTCACAGGTGCAAATCCCACAGGGTCCACTCAGCCTTTCATCCATCTGAGTTCAATAAAATGAGTACCATGGAGATGAGTAACAATAAACATCTGTAATTCAACCCCAAGATATCCTTTGGCGAACGTGCGCTTTACAAACACACATGTTATGTTTTATTATCAAAGCTGTCTGGAAGAATCCACTCCTGAGAAATCCACTCCTGAGAAATTAGATCCTGTAGGGATTCTGGGTTTAAGTAGCAGAGCCACGTTTGTAGGGAAGGTGGCATGAGGCAAATTGTACAAAAACGCAATATTCACAGCAAGGACCGCCCCCAGCACTCTGCGGCTCACCATTGACACAAGTGCCAAGAAGCACCCACATTGTGAGCGGAAAAGGGCACTAATGGGGGAAAAAGCCACGAATCAAGCATATTTACTAAAAGACATCAGTGAAGGAAAAAGGCCACCAACCTGCCACACCATTTACAGAAAGTGGCCTAGTGAAGGAAAAGGGCCACAAAATAACCAGATATTTTACTGAAACTCCAGTACTGAAAGAAAAGGGCGACAAAGCAGCCACATCACTTACAGAAAGGCTATACCACAACTACACAAATAGCACCTTATTTATGGCGCTCCCTTCTTGGGGGCATATTATCAAGGGCTGGCAAAAACATTATCGGCGCATTAGCGTCCGTTTTTGGGCAAAAAGCGGCGATAATATTGCTTTATTTACAAGGACACGTTCCGCGTGTTTCCTTGTCTTAGCACCCGTTGACAGCACTTCTCGCATCGCATCTTAATGAGATGCAAAGGAGGCGTGCCTGACAAAACTCCATGGGAAAATATCGCTAACCGAGCTTTGCGGTATTAAACGAGGGGTAGCGATATTTGAAATTGCGTTAACTATGCCTTCACACAGGAATTTAACGACCGTTAAATTCCTGACTAAGGCATACCTAACATGGGAGGTGGATGATTATGGGGTTAGGGCCACAGGCGGTACAAAAGGGGGTGGTGATGGACGGAGCATCTGAATCAATCAAACACTCACACCCAGTCAAAAGATCTGGGTTTAATCCATCACCGTTCTTTAGCCCACTCTGCCACCCCAGTTAAGGCCACAGGGCCTTATCATCAAGTTATCGCCATTTTCCATGGAACATCGCTGGAAAACCAGCGATGTTCCATGGAAAACCCCGCTATCACTGGAATATTTATCTCCATAGCGCTAAGAGTTGATAATACAGCGCTAGCTTGCCGATATATTCCAGCGACAGCCGGCAATAATTTAAAGCGTACTAAGCGCGCTCAGCAATAATTATCGCTGGGGCTTGATAATATGCCCCTTGGGCGTTTCTTTTTAGTATCTATCTGCGCTATTCAGCGCCTTTAAGAACACTATGGTAGGGGCGCATTTCTAAGTGAGGACAGAGAGGCCTGGGTAAAGTTGTATCAAGATCCCAGGCAATGGATGACAAACAAAGAGCACTGAGGGATATTAAAACACGGATGGATATCAACTCTCCCCACCTCAACAACTCCAAAACAGGGTCTGGCTTAGGGGCAGATCATTTTACTTATCACTCCTAACCTGTGAGAACTTTAATCAGAAGGTTGCAAGATGCATTATTTGTGGCACTGTGGCTTTGACAATGATTCTAAGCACTTCAGAGGGAATAATATCTGATAGCCGCTTTACCGAACTGGCTATCCATTAAGCACAGCAACCCTGTTGGTGTGAGCAGCTATTAACTCACGATTAAAACATTTGAATATTGACAGCTTGTCTTAATACAATGAAGTGGATCAGGGTCATTAATGGTTGGTATAGGCCTTCCGCTTCAATGCTCCAATGTTTTTTCTGTTTTTCTGGTCCTCCTTTTTAAATAAGACGATTCTACCCCCAGTGTGTGGAATATTCTAATAGCTTTATACAGCCCTGCCAAGTACCATACATCAGGTGTTCCACTAACGCATTTTAGTACTGGTGTCCGCATCCCTGCACTAAAATTCTAACATCATGCATTACTAGTTCCTACACGCGTGACGAGACGCTGCAGACAGTCGCCTGGGGTATGGTAAACAAATAAAGCCAGCATGCTTGATGCAGCCGTTATGAAAATCCCCCCACACCCGGCCCCAAGGTTGAGGAGATTTACCTGTTTGCTATGATGAGCGATGGCCTGGGCCCAGCTAATTGTTTACTTTGTAATAAATTATTTTCTTCACTTTAGCCTGGTCTGGTGACTTAGTGGACTAATGCGTCCACTGTAGTGGTCTGTGTTTGACCTCATGGTCACTGTTCAAATTCTGGTGGGTCCACACAGGAGGCTGCACGTTGCTGACGGACGGACATGCGGAATAAAATAGTGACTTTATGAATATAACGCAGTGTGAATAGGAGATTGATGGATTTGGAGAAATTACACAATAGAGGATTGGCTAGCAGACACCAGGAAATACAAGGAAATCTTTCCAAGGTTATACCATCTTTCAGTGGAATCTCATAATATCTCATGCTGGCCAAACACAGATATGATTGAAGACGTTCCCCTTCTTGCAAGATACTCAAGGTAACAAAATTCTTGTTTGACGAAAGACTAGAATTTGGAGTGGAGTCTCTGGATGTCTAATACGTTATACTGAAGATTAAAACAAGAGAAATCCCAGGGTGTAGAGAACAAGTGTTAACATATCTGGTGGGTCCTGATGAAGGTGGTGTCTATCGTTGTGGTTTGCCACCGAAACAAGTTGACCAAGTCTTTGTAAAATCCTACTGATTCTAGTAGCTCTTTATTGGGCAATAGACAGAAAACCAACGAAACGTGTTAACTTGCACAGATATATTAAATTGTGAATGTGTATGAGGTATGAGTGAGTGAGTGGATTGTCTGCATTAGTTCTCTACCTGGTAATAAATGTATTAGAATGTGAATAATGAATTTTGTATTATGAATAACTGATGACAATAATGTAATTTTTTTAATGACATTTTTAAGCTGAAAATAATGATATGAAAAAAAGTATTAAATGAAGAAATAATTTAAATAAAAATACATGGAGAAAGTAAAATGATTTTGGTAGTGCCCATGTCTATAATTAGAAGTTAAGTCCTGTAAGAAAAAATAGAGGTCACGAGTGAGTTGTTTCATAGTGTTTGTTGCTTTTTCCCCTCTTCTCCCTGACCTGAAAGTAACCATATTGGAGGGGGTCCCAGAATCTTTACCCAATCCACACAGCCTTTCATCCTTCTGAGGTCAATAAAATGTGTATCATTGAGTTGGGTAACAATAAAAATCAGTTATTAAGCACCAAGAAACCCTTATGGGTAAAAGTGTGCATTACAAGTCCACGTCAATTTAACAGCAACAAATTAAGCTGTGGCCTTTGTCACGGCCCACACACTGCTGGCGGCATAGAGATCGCTGTTTTTAACCCCGCTGTCCCATCGGAAACATTCTCTTATTACACTGAATCGTCCTTCCCATTGTATGTAGGAGAAAATAGCTTCCCATTGCCCCCTCTGTTGTCCTTATCAATCTGGCATGCACAAACAGCACCACCCTGTAGTTTCCTCAACTGAACACGTGGCTGCACCAACGCCCTATTCCACATCAGGGGGGGGGGGGGTATTTGTCTTTTACACTCACCTTCCTGGCGGCACTGGGTCTTTTCATGCTGTTTCCTTGAGTCAAAACCGAAGAGAAGAGCAGGGGCTTTTGGGATACTGAATATGAAATGATCGGGACAGCGTCAGTTCGGGTCATTCAGGGCCCCATTTATGGCATTTTGGCATGGGGCAGTGCTGCTGTACACCAAAGTGGACGGGCAGGAATGCACCCGCCTCGTCAGGGGTAGTAATTGCTATACAAATGCAATTGCAATACAATACAATACAACATATTTAAGCAATACGGTTTATTCCTGTCCTTTCTGTCTGTGCTGGCACTGTTTCGGCAACCTAGCACCAATGTAGGCACCCTTGAACCATGGGGCAAGGGTGCCTGTGTTGTCTGCAGGACTGTTTTTGTGCAGGAAGGGGCACCTTCTTGCATCAAAAACAATCCAAAGAGGCGATTTCCTCTTCCTATGTGTGCTGTAGAACGCAGCACACATAGAAAGAGCTACTGCCCTGTGTTCTACTGTTTCTAGTCCTTTTCACATGCGGAAAAAACATGGACTTTAACGGGGATCGCATTAAAAGCTGTCTGGGTGCAGCTTTTTGCCTGGTTTCAACTTAACCAGTTGAAATGCAACTCGGACAAATCTGAGGTTCTTTTCTTCGGCTGTCCTCCGAATCCCTGTTGGAAATCCTAGAGGCCGGCGGATATGTTTCCTCCTTCCACTGTGGCCTCAATGGCTAGGAATCTCGGTGTTAGGATGGACAATTGTCTTACTCTTGAACCACAGATTCTGAGCCTGGTTGGCCAGTGTTTCGGGATACTGAAAATGCTAAGGAAATGTCTCCCTTTCCTTGCCCGTAGGAAAACCATGGTGCAAGCTATGATAGGATCAAGGCTGGACTACGCTAACGTCCTCTACCTGGGTCTCCCGAAGTACCTTCTTTCACGCTTGCAGGTAGTGCAGAACTCGGCCGCACAGGCAATCTTTGGCCTCGGCCACCGATCCCATGCTGCGAGACTGCTGGAGTCTCTTCACTGGCTGCCAATTCAGAAACGCATAGAGTTTAAGGCTCTCACCATGGCGTTTAAGGCACTCCATGGCACGGGTGCCCTCTATTTGAGGAAGAGAATTGGTTTTCATCTGCCTTCCAGAGCCTTGCGCTCGGCGTCATTGTCTTTGACCACGGTCCTGGCAATTAGGCGTGCTCGGATCGGTGGGCGGTCTTTTAAATACCTTGCCCCCCGGGCCTGGAATGCCCTCCCATTGTCCTTAAGAAAGAGTGAGAGCTTACTGTCGTTCAGAAAGGAGCTTAAAACGTGGCTGTTCGGCCAATAAGTCTCCTCCATTTCGCCGGGGATCTGTTGTTATGGGTCTGATAGCGCCGGGACACTCTGTTAGAGTAGCTGAGCGCTTAATAAAACACCAGCTAACATAACATAACATAACATGAGTGTGCACACGGCTGAGTCCTGCTTGCTGCTGATGTACCACCACAGGGCCGGTGGCTCACTTGCTAAGCACATAAGGATCAAGACCTATCTGTCTATATGAGCAATTACTCCAATAACCATGCGTATTCCATGTAATACGGCTTCAGTACTATCCAATGGAACTCTTTATTAGCAAACCTAGTAAAATGAAAACATCGTACGGTTCCACACTTATACTTTGTACTTTGCATACGGCTCCCTGATGCCAGTTCTTAGGTCACTGAGCTATATTTCAAGGATTACAACTTGTAACTAGTAGGTAACATGAGGATCTCTGCAGCTAAAGCTGTAATCCCTCAAGCTATATACATAAAATACAAATCCTGGAGCTGTGTTACAGATTTTTCTTTGCAGCAGGCACTTTAACCCTCTATGTTATTTTATGATAACTCAAAGCTGTGACTAGATTGCACACAAATTTCTCCAGCAAAGGCATTAACTACCACGTAGTTTAATGACTTTCATTTCAGGGTTCTACCACAATTTCAGTGCCATGAAAGTTTCAGAGCAGAGGCGTCGTGAACCCCTCAGTTTAGCAGCTACAGCGGGGGTGGAGTTTTTGATGGGCCTCTTATGTCTGCAGCTCGGCAGAAAATACTAACAATTTACGTCAAAGGGTTGATGGGTAAGTGAATGAAAGGATGGATGGATGGGTGAAAGGGTGGATGGAGAGATGGCTGAATGAGAGAGTAAAAGGATAGATGTAAGAATGGATGAGTGAAAGGATGGATGGCTGACTGAAAGGGTGGATGGATGGCTGAGTAAAAGGATGGCTATATGGCTGAGTGGATGGTTGAGTGAAAGGGTGGGTGAATGCATGAGTGGATGGATGGATGAGTGTAAGGATGGATGGCTAAGTGAAAGGGTGGATGAATGGCTGAGTGAAAGGATGGATGAATGGTTGGGTGGATGGACAGGTGAATGGATGGATGGATGGCAGGTTGGGTGGAAGGGTGAATGGATGAATGGATATGTGCATGGCTGAGTGAAAGGGTGGAGGGATGAGTGAAAGGGAGGATGGATGGAATAGTGAAAGGAAAGTTGACTGAAGGATGGATAAGGGGGTGGATGAGTGAAAGCATAGATGGATTTGTGAAAGGGTGGATGGATTGGTGGGAGAGTGGATGACTTAGTGAAAGGATGGATGGGTGGAAGAGTGGATGACTTAGTGAAAGAATGGAAGGCCTAGTGAAAGGGTGGATGAATGGCTGAGTGGCAGGAAGATAGAGGATTGGATGAATGGTGGATGGATGGATGGACAAGTGGATGTATGCCTGGATGGATGGGAGGGTGGGTGGATGGGTGAATGGATATGTGAATTACTGAGTGAACGGATGGATGGATGAGTGAAAGGGAGGAGGGAGGGGTGAATGAGTGAATGGGTAGACAGATAGATGGGTCAGATGATGGATGAGTGGATGAATGGCTGGGTGGAAGAGTGGATGGCTTAGTGAAAGGATGGATGGATGAGTGAAAGGGAGGATGGATGTATGAATGGATGGAGCAGCTAGAAAGATGAATGAAAGGGTGGATGCAGGGATGAATGACAAAGGGTGGATGGATGACTGAAAGGATGGATAGGTTTGATGAATAGGTTTGGAGATGATTGGATAGGTTTGGATATGGATGTGCAGATGTTTTGATGGATGAACAGAATTGCGAAAGACTGAATGATTGATGAAAGAATGAATGGATGACAAAATATAAAGGTGAAATGGTGGTTATCAGTTGGCAGATGGAAGGGTGAAAGGATGAATGGATATATGCTTGAATGGCAGGGAGCTGTTCTGGGGAGGGTCGCAATGACTTCCTTCGCTTGTTTGGTGCCATAGGAGCTTTGGTTCAAAGTGAGGGTTCTTTTAATTTTCTGGCTACCCCCCTTGTTTCAGAGACCCACAGAACAGCCATGATGCTTACAGTTAGTTGCAGAAAGGGTTACAGGACAGTTATGTAATCAGCAGAAACTGACATTCACCGAGAAAGACAGACACAAACAACCATTTAATTTAGTCGAAGACATCCTTGAAGTGAATAGCCTCCCTTGTCACAATCACGTTATTTACACAGTGTTTTTTCTCAGGCGATAACACGAAGCAACCATGGTTTTCACACACAGGGCCAGCCCCTGAGAAGCATGAAAGAAGGAATGACGTGTGTTGAGACAGAGTGGGAGACATGCTAAAACATGTCACATGCATGTGGCCATGGCGATTAGGCTAAAGAGAAAAAAAAACATGTTTTTGTTTTGCAAACAGACACACAGCGACTTCATTTACTGAGTGAGAGAGAGCCACACATAGGTAAGTAGGTAAAGTAGGTAAAGGGGAATAATAGACACTAATCAGTGGAAAGAAAAACGTTCACTACCACACAATTTGGTACTTGATGATTAGAGCCCGCCGGGCCAAAGATATACATAAGTTTTGAAAGTTAGTCCAGTGTGGGGGCAGTAAGTCAAAGGAATCCCTAGGGTGTTTGGTGCCGGAGAACGCTTGGGTTTGCATCCCTAAATCATATCTATATCACCAGAGGGGTATCTGAGAGAGGAAGGTGGCCCATTCGGGGAGGATGTATTGGGGTTCTTCTCTGAACTTTCCTTAGTGAAACTGATATCTTCCTTAAAAGTAACTAAGGCAGCAGCATGCCCGGATAACGTAGCCGCCATTGTTGTGAAATCCAACCCTGAATGGTGGACTTGTTTTTCTCTAAAATCTTTGTTTTTGTAACAAGGGCAGGTAACTTTATGCATAGTTGTAAGGGTGCAATAATTAAGCCTATTCACAAAAAAGGAGTTGCATGACCCAAGACATTATCGTTTGATAAGTTTGCTCGACGTCGCAGCTAAATTGATTTCCAAGGAGATCGATCTTAGAGTTTCGGAAAGATTGGACTGAATCTCTATGGAACAAGGAGGTTTTAAAGAAGGTCACTCTACGGTAGACCATTGTGTTGGTCTGTGTGCTCTTGGACAGAGGCAATGGGAACTAGAGAATCTTTGTTGTTGTTTTGTTGATTCTAGCTCAGCATTTGACCTTGTGGATCGCACTCTTCTGTGGGATAAGCTCCGACATCTGGCCGTTCGCAGTAGCTTACTCGCAATCCTCCAGGACTTGCACCACCAGAACTGGGCTCAGGTAGAACCAGACTTCAAGGGGAGCCTTTCTTCAAGAATCCCGCTGGGTAAAGGGCTAAGGCAGGGCAGTGTCCTGGCTCCCACGCTGTTCTCATTATTCCTAGCAGATCTGCCCGTGCCCCTAATAATCCAAAATCTTTTACGTAGAAACTAAGCACCAGACATATTTCAAGTCTCCTCTATGCGGATGACTTGGCTATTTTAGACCTGACACAAGTGGGCCTCCAGAGGAAGCTGGAAATGTATAATTCGTACTGTGTGGCTAATAAATTAAAGGTTAATATGAAGAAAAGAAAAATAACTTTGGGAAAAAACAAAAGCATATAAGTGGGGGCTAGGTAATGATATGGTGGAAGTGGTAACCTCATATAAATACTTAGGTATGCTGTTTTATAATAAGTTACATTGGACCATACATAAAGAAGCGATGAAGGCGTGTGCACTCTCCACTACAGGTGCTCTAGTTACATTTGAAAACACGTTAGGAGGACCAGATCTGTTCCAGCTATTAATGCTACGGTTCCACCTCAGTGTTTATATAGGGCAAAACGGTGGACCCTAAGCACAGAGGCAAGCAGGGATAAGTGTGAGGGCACAGCCTGGAAAAAAAGTGTCCGGTCTACCCCAAAGCACAATGTGCCCGGGGATAGGACAGGAAGGGAACCTGCAGGCGCGGATATTTTTAGCCTATGAAGCATCCATAGCTTTTGGAATATGCTTAGGACCCCTGGGATTCAGAAGGGGTCAAGCCTCTGTGCGATGGGAATATCAAGAAGTGAGTTCAAGAGGGGCTGTGCAGGTTAGTAAAACATTAGTGAAATTCAAGGCCTCACTGAAGGTGGAAAACATTAGAGCATTGGAGGCATTCCGCCTATGGAGGGGGGGGGGGGGGGGGAGAGGCCTGTAAGATCGAATCTAGGGCAGGGGATTTCTATTGGGTTTCAAGAAAACCCTCAGCGTGTTACTTGCTGGAGTCCAGTGAAAACCTAAGGATGTATCCTTATATATCCGCATTGCCAAGCCCTCAGTTACGTTTGCTGCTATACAAATTTGAGGTGGAGTTGAATTTTCGAGTGCAGATTTACAAGCCCCTTGCACCACTTTTGCGTCATTTTTCCTGTTAAAAATGATGCAAAAGTGAAGCAAGAGGCTTGTAAATCTGCCGCTCGATTTTTAAAACCAGCGGAGTTTGACGTGCCTTCTGATTCCGATAAAAACTGCACCTGCAGATTACGGGCCACACATGTTAATGTCCATCTCTTGTTCGATTGTTTGCATTTTTATAGATTACGATGTCAGATTTTAAAACCACTCTTTTTCAAATACATCTCATCGCAAGGCGGCACTGGCGCTTCTCAAGAACATGGGATTTTTCGATGTAGCTCGTGCGTTAGCAAAATTTAAAAACCTAGCTCCGGCTAGAAGTATTGCTAGAGAGTGATATTGGTTAAAGCTGGCCGGACTCCATGTTGATTCTACAGCGGGAGCGTTGAAGCGGCAAATTGCATACCATGGGACATTATTCAGAATCGTATTTTGTGGTCAGGTGCGGGGGAATGAGAGACAGAGGAAAGGAGCAAGAGGAACAGACAGAGAGACTCAAATATATTCTCTCTCTCTCTCTCTCTCTCTCTCTCTCTCTCTCTCTCTCTCTCTCTATATATATATATATATATATATATATATATATATATATATATATATATATATATATATATATATATATATATATATATAGAGAGAGAGAGAGAGAGAGAGAGATATATATATATATATATATATATATATATATATATATATATATATATATATATATATATACACACACGCTCAATTTCCACAGTTCACATCTGTTCACATCTCAATAAAGAGGTTTAACAAAAACGTCCCACTCTGTGAGTGCGGTTCATTTTGCTACATTAAGAAGTGACTGAGCTTCATATATATATATACATAGATATATATATAGAGAGAGAGAGGAAGAGAGAGAGAGAGAGAGAGCAGCGCATGGAAAGAGTCATGCATTAGCAGACCTATTAAACAGAGAGAGCTAAAGAGACGGAGACGAAGACGGAATGCAATAGGAAGACAGACCTTCGAGAGAATGAGACAGAGTGAGAAAGAGACAGACAGAAAGAGCGTGTCTGGTTTAGATAGGCAGAGATAGATAGATAGATAGATAGATAGATAGATAGATAGATAGATAGATAGATAGATAGATAGATAGATAGATAGATAGATAGATAGATAGATAGATAGATAGATAGATAGATAGATAGAATAAACATGAAACGAGCTAACCTCTAATCTAGGGACTTTTTTCTATATGCTAATTACAATACACTCTTTTATTCACTATGGTATTGCTCACAAAGCTTGGAAGTGTACACATATTTCTAAAGCGCACACATAGTCTAGTCGATGTAGCCATGTGCAAGGAGTAGTACAGAACATACAAACATGAGAGAGAGCCATCCGTGAAACTTAAGATGAGACCAGAGGTCATGTTTAATGAGGGCTAACAGGGTTTCACCCAATGTTGTGCCATTGCTCGACCTATAAAGCGCCCTGACATTTACAGTGACATGCTCAGCGCTATAATCAACCACAAGACTGCGAGGTGTCCAGTGGGACGGAAGCAGTGGTCACACCAGGTGATCTGCGGGATGATGGGATCTGTGACAGGTGAGGCCATGACCCCTGACCTCCCCCTGCCCTCGGGTCTCTCTTACCTCGACAGTGCGGCAGGAGGGCGCTGCTGAGTAGAATAAGCAGCTGCGCGGAAGTCCTCATTCCACCCGGGCGCTAACAGGCCACCGTCGGTTCGTGGGGTATGCTGGGCCCACCCTGACCCGAGAAGTCCACTCCAGCCACGAGCCCCCCGACCACAGGCACTCCTGACACCGACGCCCCCGGCCACCGCTGCCCACCTAAGTCTCACGCCTGAGGGAGTGAGTGAGTGAGGTCAGTCCCTGAGTCGGAAACACTCCCTCGCAAGCCACCCTTCCCCTGCCCAGAGGAACACCACCCCCGGCCATGCTGTGGGAACCTCGCTCTAACCCACTCACGCGCCTAGACGCCATTTCCTGAGCACACAATGCAAAGGCCTGGGACTGAGGAAGGAGGGGGGTGCACGGCCAGGAGGGAGAGAGCAGCGTGGGAACAAGCAGGACTGGGAGGGGAGAGCAGTGGAGGGAGGGAGTGCAGAGATAAGGAGGGAAGTGAGGAGAGAAAAGGAAGGGGAACCGATGAGGGAACCATGAGAGCTGAGACACAGATGGGCGCAGACGGTGGGAGAAAGAGTGAAAAGAAAGGGGCGAGATGGAGATAGTGAGTACAAAGAGGGGAGAAAAAGAAACAGATGAGCTACGACAGAGAAAGAAAACAGATGAACAAGAATGCGATAAACGAAAACAAAGTCATAGAGAGAAACTAGGCAGAAAATGAATGACGAATGAAGAGCGAAAGATGCGAAACAGCTTAAACAAAAGAGAAAAAGCTAGATAAAGGAGCAGAGGACAAGAGGATAAAACAAGACTGAACTAAGTACATTTGGAAAGCAAGAAATATAAAAAGTGTGAGAGAAGGGGCCATCAATAGAGGTCGGCTATGTCCAATCCGGGTTTGTTGGTCACACCTTGTACCGTGTTCTACAGGGAGAGGTTGCCGGCCCTGCTTTCAAGTTGCATAAACACAAGCACTGCCCACCTTGTCACTGGCCTGTTACAGGCCTGTTGTGTGCTAAAAAAAACACAGGACTCATCCTGCCCCAGCCCAACCAGAATTTCAGAGCAACTGCCCCCAAGTCTGGTGTGTGATATTCTAAGGCACCAACTGATTCCTTCTCAGCATCCCATAAAAAAGGCACGACCACCGGGAAATCATGTATTTTTCCGTTTGGACTAATGAAAATATAGATGTATTTCTCGGTTTAGGAAAGGATTAGAGCAAAAATATTGTATGAACAGTGTAATTTTCGGTTGCATTTTAAAGCAGAGTGGACACACTTCAATCGCATTCTTCTTAGCATTTCAGGTATCTTCCACCCCGATATAGTACAACGCTACCACCTAGTGGCTAAACGTAGTTATATCCCACAGAAGTAATTGAAGGGAATGTAAAGACCGACAATTTAAATTAAATTGAGCATATATTTAATTCTCACATTTCGATGGGAGCATTTTAGAAGAGTAAACATACAATTTAAGTTTAGAACGTGGATATTTGAGTTTTGATAGAAAGTCTCTTCTCTTTAGGTCAGGCACCTGCAACAGGAGAGCTGCCGACTCAACAAAAATCAAGTCTAGGGAGAAGTTACGATGGCGAAACAGTAAAAAATAAAAATAAATCACACAATTATGCAATGTGCGTTTTTGCACCATTTTTTTCACCCAGGGATATCTCGCGGGGATTGACAGAAAATGTCTCACTGAGAGAGATTTTCTACTCGAAAGAGTCTCCTATTGGTATCTGGTGAGAGCTGTTTTGGCGCGACGTACGCGGTTGGAAAATGTGATGCGAGATACCGCAAATCACATTTTGATTAAAAAAAAGGATAATTTTGAGTAAATGTGAAATTTCACTCAATTAAATTTGAAAAAAATTACGATATTCAACCAGTCCGAATATTGACATCAACAAGTGCGCAGCTGTTTGTCCTAATTGTTTTGTTGGGATATTGGCATAATCCTAGGTCCATAGCAGGGTCACAACTAGACCCGACCTTCGGGGAGGGGCTAACACTCCAGCCAGGACTGGCACTAGCATTGGTCGCACATGGTGCAACAGCCTTTTTTGTCGCCCCCTCCCCCATTTCATCCTTCTCCATGAATTCCCTCACTACCACTCACCAACAATGCATCTCATCTCACTGTAGCACCTTTCTGACAAACATTTCATTTGTTATTGCGCTACTCATAGTTTACTCACACTCAGGGGGTCATTAGGAAGTCAGCCCGCCACCCAGCGGTAATGGGACCGCCCGCCTGCCATGCGGCGGTCCCGCACCCCTGATAATGATGCGACTGCCGCCGCGGCGTTCGCATCTGGCAATTTAACATTGCGGCGGGTGCTGCTGGCTGCAGCAGCCGCCACAATGTCAAATGGCCATGTTGTGCATTTTCATGCATAACGTGGCAGGCACCGCGCAGTGCCTGCCACCTTGTGCATGGAAATGGAGGGGTGTACCATGGATACCCCCCCGTGCACAAAACCAACCCCCCTCCCCTCAGAGGGGGCCTGCAACTGGCCCCCAAAGCCAATCCCTGCCAGCCTTATTTTACAGTTTGGTGTGTCAGAATGGCGCCCCATCTCAGAAGGCCTGCATCCGTAGTCACAATTAGTGGATGAGGTGGAGAAAGAGGAAATCTAGAGAGTCCAGCTTCAGCCACCATTGAAGCTGTTGACATATGAGAGGAGTCAAATGTATCTGGCTTTCAAAAGTCATTGAAGAAGGTTTCCAATACTTCAGTAGGTGGGTTAATAAGGGGTTTAAATGTAGTCTTGCCCATGGCACCAGAAATAAACAAGTAAACCATGTGACCATGAACTATTAGCCCGTCCATGCCAATTCCTTGTGATAGGAAGTATGTCAGAGCTTGCCATAGTCTGATTACTCTCTCCTGAGGAAGGAACACCATAACTGCATCTCTCCTGAAATGTGCCCCTATGAAAACTTGATCTTGACCGGGAATTAGGAACATTGAACAATAGACCATATCTGGATGCACAATCCATCATCACCCTGTATCCTTCCAGATCTGCTTCCTTTGGACGCGGTTCCCAATAATGACGCACCGAAGACTGGCAGGCAGGAGGGTGCCAGCGATAATGTTTGCCGATGACACCCTCCTGCTTTCCAAGTCCCCTATGGGGATTCAGCGAGTGTTGGATGGCTTTATCGACTTCTGTCGTTGCCGGGGACTGGAAATCAATGCTGATAAGACCAAATATATGATTTTCAGTCCCCCGGCACACACTCGCCCAGCACCGCTTCTTGGTAGTGTCAGACTGGAGAGGGTACAGACGTTCCAATACCTGGGGGTGACGATAAATGAGATCTTTCTTGGGGTCCCCAACAGGTGAAAGCCCAACTTAAACTCTCCCAGTTAGCTGGTGGCATCCTTAAAATGGCAAATACATCCACTTTTACACCAGTGAGCCCTGCTTTGGAGATCTACAAAGTTAAGGCAAGGGCATCTGCACTCCATGGTGTGGAACTCTGGGGGCACTGCTGCAACTCTGATATCGGCAAAGTGGAGAACAAGTTTATGAGGCAGTTACTTGCACTCCCCCTAAGCACTCCTCTCCTTCCATTGAGATTGGACTTAGGACTGAGTTTTATCCAGGATGAGCTAACCCTGAAACCCTCAAGGTTTTGGCGCAGGCTATGGATAACACCAGAACTGTCCAATTATAGGCACAAATTGGAGGATGTGCTGAGCCATGCTAGCGCAGCTAAAATCCCCTGGCTTGTATTCGTGAAAAACGAACTAGGAAAAATGGGACTACTGGACCTCTGGTACGATCCAGAACAGGCATGCAGGGGGTTCTCCGGCAAAATACTTGCGAAATCTTTTATGGATTATAAACAGAATAAATGGTTGCAAGATTCTAAAGCTGGCTCCCTGACAATAGCCTTTCTAACACTCAAACATTCTTTTGCCTTGGAGGAGTTTTTGAATGTTATCTACCCAGTAGGAGCAAGGAAGCTATACATTCAATGGAGGCACGGATCACTACCGTTAGGGGTATTTGTAGGCAAGTGGTCGTCTTCCATGAGCAAATCTTGCCCTGGGTGTGGTGCGTTCAAGGAGGACGAAATGCATATGCTCCTCTTTTGCCCTGCCTATAGGAAAGCTAGAAAGTACTGGCGTGTACCCCTATGCAAGAACTTGGGTTTTGATAAATGCTCTGTAGCACTGAGAGTTCTTAAGACAGATACATCACCACATATAGTTTTCGCACTTTCAAAATTTCTTTTAGCAATGTGGTCCAAAAGATCCTCTCTTACTACAGCGGCACCCAGGGGTGATTTTATACAGTGACTGTGTACATTTCATGACAAATTCATTTTAATCTAATTAATTTTATGCTTTTTATCTATACTGTTTTTACTGTAATCTTTTATGATTGAAAAATGTCGAAATAAAGATTTAATGAATGAATGCTTCCTTTGATGTAGCCACCAGGAGCTAATCCTCCAGGTATGGGAAAGCAGCCAAGCCCTCAAGATGTAAAAGAGAGAATAAGGGAGCCATACTTTTTCTAAAGGTCGGAATCCCATAGGGCAAGACATGGAACTCATAATGTTTCCCAAAATTACACGTCTTAGAAACCTCTGATGAGCCACGCCTATAGGTATGTGAAACTGTGTGGACATTTGTCCATTAGATCTGGAGAGATCAAATGTGCTCTGGGTTGAATCACAGGAATTATCTTCTGTGTTGTTTCCACCTTGAAATGGATTACTTTGATCCATCTGTTCAAGTTCCTGAGACCTATGATAAATCTGAAACCTCTTGTTGATTTTGGGACTAGAAAGGTCATTGAGTATGTGCCTTTGACCTTCTCATTCTTGGGAATGCAAGAGATGGCTCCTTTGAGAAACAAGGAATGAATGGCTGTTTGATGTGATGTGATGTGATTGGGTACTTGTATAGCGCACTACCACTCCGAGGAGTATCTTGGCGCTGAGACTCCCTGTATCTAGCAGATGACCATATCTAGATCGTCCGAAAGAGCTGGAAAGAGATCATATTAAGGTTTTGCATACTGTGTCTGGTAGTGCGTAGATCCATGTTTTTAGCTGTTTCCTAAAACTTAATTCTGTATTGACTGCACAGAGATGTTGGGGTAATTTGTTCCATGCTTTAGTGCCAATAACAGATAGGGATTTACCTCCCTTGGTCATCAGCCTAAACTTGGGGACGGTAAGCAGATTTGATGAGGATGATCTGAGTTCACGTGTCGGATGGTATTGTTTGAAGTATTTCTGTAGGTAGGCTGGGCCTTGATGATGGAAGGCTTTAAAGGAGATTGTCAAAACCTTGAACAGAATACGTTTTTGTATCGGGAGCCAGTGCAGCGCATCTAGAGCGGCAGAGGCTGAGGATGTTCTTGTCCAGCCTAAAACTAGCCTGGCCGCAGCATGCTGGACCATCTAAAGCCTGTGCAGGGCAGATCTATTCAGCCCTGCATACAGGCTGTTGCAGTAGTCCAATCTTGATGTTATCAGTGCTACTGCAACCGTCCGTCTAGCACTCAGAGGGAGTAGCTTAAAAAATGTTCTCAGACCTCTAATGATATTGAAACAGTTTCCGGCTACTTCTCTAGTTTGTTGGTTAAAGGACAGAGTGTTGTCGAATTTAACCCCCAAATTTCTCACAGCATTGATGGTATTGGGTGGGGCCTCTGCCTCCTTTGGCCACCAAGACTGGGGAGAGAAACAGTTATTAGGACCAAAGAGCACAATTTCTGTTTTAGCAGAATTACATTTTAAATGATTACTGGTCATCCATGAAAATACTGCCGAAAGACATTCTTTCAGAGTAACTTCCACATTCGAAGTATTTTTGTCCAGAGCTAGTACCAACTGAGTGTCGTCGGCATATGCAATTGAGTCAATGCCAAACGAGGAGATTAGTTTGATCAGGGGAACCATATATAGATAGAACAATGTGGGGCTCAAACTTGAGCCCTGCGGAACCCCTGTAATCAGCATTTTCTCCTCGGAGCGGAATTGGCCCAGCATGGTAACCTGACGCCTGTGTGCCAGAAAATTTCTGAACCATTCTAGAACGGTTCCTGCTATGCCCGCGTTCGCTAGGCGATGTAAAAGGATAGCGTGTGACACCGCGTGAAATGCTACAGAGAGGTCTAATAGGATCAGGACAGCCTTCTTGCCCTGGTCCAGTGCAGCTCAAATGGTTTCAGTGGTGGAAAGAAGTGCTGATTCGGTAGAGTGGTATGCCCTGAAACCAGCTTGGCATGGGTGGAGGATTTCATTTTCTTCCAAAAAGGTCATCAGTTGTTTATTGACACAGGATTTGGTCAGTTTGCATAGGATAGGGAGAAGCGAGATTGGGCGTAGATTAGTAAGAGTAGCCTGATCCTTGATAGCTTTCTTTTGTAAGGGTCTGACTGCTGCCACTTTCCAACGTGAAGGGATTTCGCCGGAGGCGAGAGAGGCATTAATAATGGAATTTATTTCAGGGTTGGCTTCTTCTACTATTGCTTTCAGCAACGTTGGGGGACAGGGATCAAAAGGAGATCCAGATTTCATCGTGGATATCGCCTTATGCGTATATTCCAGATCTTCCATGGCTTTCAGTTTCACACAGTCTTGTGGTCTTGGGATATGAATGAGGGAGGGATTGATGCAAACTCTATCAGGCATTCTTGTTTGATTACTGATAGTTCCAAAGAGAATTACATGGATTTTACCCATTCCTGCAGGAAATGTTTTATCCTTCCACCAAACTGCCACTCTAAGCCATCTCCGGCATCATCACGCCTGCTGAGAATTCTTGGGAGAAAAATACTTTTTTTATTGTTATGATTGACTCTTGAAGTTCTCCCCAGCCATCATCTAAAAACACACAAAATGGCTAATTTTAAGAATGGAAATGCTGCCCGGGCATAGCGTGTATCCGCATATGACACCCTCACATGGTAATGTGGTCCAGGGCTCTGTTTTATTAGCTACAGATTTCAACCACACCATCAGGTGTCAATGCTGAACAGTGAGAAGATATACAAATGAACAGTAACTCTAAAAGTAATTCACATCCTCTCTGGACCTCGATGGCTGGGTACTGATGCACAGTTCACTGAATTAATATCCGCGTTGGCTTCGACTGTGTGGGGGTAGAGAAGGCTAGCAGTCACTGTTTCCTTTGGGAGGGTGGCAGCTGTGAGAAACTCAAATAACTGTCTGCAAATGGAAAAATAGCCTGAATTAGAATGTCAAATCACTGCTGTACCTTTTGCCATGGGGGTTAGATGTCTCTAAGTAAAGTGTGGAGGTCCCTCAGAAGTCTCTTTCTTCAGAGACAACCACTGGCACACAGGGAGGAGCTGCATAGGATCCCAAACAATGCACCTGACCCCAAAACTGTCACAGTGCAGTAACAATCCAATAACCAGATACCTCTCCTATCATTCATTGACTGGATGTTTGCCTTTGACCTTGTTCAGCGCCGCAGGGCCTTTTTGGTCAGGGTTGAGCTATACTAATACAGGCATGCCAAACAAACAACCTCAGACCCTGTAATGGCTTGTGATGGTTTACTTACGGGGTGCAGTTTTCTCTTCCAGGTGGTTGTGCAGACAGGTTTAGTCTGCAGTGCGTCCTCCCATTGGCTCAGATGGAAGGATACTGAACAGCCGCCATGGGATGGAGTGAAATCTGATCAATGACTACATGTTTGGGCTGGTCCTCTGCACTTCTGGTAGTTTATCATTTTTTTTTTAGTTCAATCAATCAATCAAGACATTTGTAAAGCGCGCTACTGACCCATAAGGGTCTCAAGGTGCTGGGGGGGGGGGGGGGGGGGGGGGGACTGCTACTGCTCAAACAGCCAGGTCATGAGTAGCCTCCTGAAGGTTAGTAGGTCTTCGGTCTGCCATAGGAGGATGGGGAGGGTGGTCCAGGACTTTGGTGACGAGGTAGGAGAACGATCTGCCGCCGGTGGTCGCTCTTCGGATGCGGGGGACGGTAGCGAGGTCGGCGGAGCGGAGCTGGCGGTTCGGGGTGTAGAAGGTGAGTCGTTTGTTGAGGTATGCTGGTCCGGTGTTGTGAAGTGCTTTGTGTGTGTGCGTGGGTGAGGATCTTGAAGGTGATCCTCTTGTTGAAGGGTAGCCAGTGCAGGTCTCTCAAGTGGGGTGTGATGTGGCTGTGGCGAGGGATGTCGAGGATCAGGCGTGCAGAGACTTTCTGTATGCGTTGTAGTTGTTTCAGTAGTTTGGCTGGAGCTTCCACGTAGAGGGCGTTTCCGTAGTCCAGTCTGCTGCTGATGAGGGCCTGGGTGACCATTCTTCCAGTGTTGGTGGGAATCCACCTATAGATCTTTCGGAGCATGCGAAGGGTGTTGAAACAGGAGTATGAGATGGCGTTGACTTGCTTGGTCATGGAGAGTGTTGAATTGAGGGTGAATCCCAGGTTGCGTGCGTGGTCGGTGGGTGTCGGTGCTGCTCCAAGGGCCGTCGGCCACCAGGAGTCGTCCCAGGTAGATGAGGTGGAGCCGAGGATGAGGACCTCCGATTTGTCAGAGTTCAGCTTCAGACGGCTGTTCTTCATCCATTCGGCGACGGCTTTCATTCCTTCGTGGAGTTCACAGCAACAGCAGGTTTCTCCACAACTCCAGAGCCTACCCCTGGCGATGAAGACAGACACTAATGTAGGCATGTCTCAATTGCAATCCTCCCTCCCTGCAGGTGCACAGAGCTTTGCAGAAGTTGAAGGTGAGCCAAACATTTGGAAGGATTCATGTGGACACATCCTCCTTTTGTTTTCCACAGTGATGAGGCCCTCCACAGCACTTGATGTATGCTGCACATTCACTGGAGACAGTCCTTAGCGCATCACTGTTGCTGGGACTGCATGTAATTCGCCCATCTGCTTGGACGAAGTGAGAGACCTTGTGCCTTTCTTAAAAAGGATCTTTGATGCCACAGCCTCACCTGTTACAATCCGCTTGAGCAGATTATGGCCAAAAACAAGCATTTCCTATTGGCTGATTGCAGCTACTGAGGATCCATTCTAACACTAAGATCCAGCGTAGGAGTCCACTGGGTGGCGGTGGCTATTGGTCCGTACCTTTCACGTGCATAATGAGAGAACAAGTGAAGTTCGAAGTCATTATTATAGAAATGCCGGTGCAGCAGCAGTCATGACAGAAAACACAAACTTTAATCACAATCAGCTGCATCAACCACCTGGCTTTATGTAGCCTGGTTGGGGGAACTAGTCTCCCCTCCTATCACAATTGGGGCATACTTATGACATTAGTGGCGCAGGGCAGCTGCGTCACAGGGAAAGAGCAATACAGCTCATTCCTGTCCTTTCCCCTGGCACTGGCATCGTTTTGGCAGCCTAGCGCCAATGCTGGCACCCTTGCACTATGGTGCAAGGGTGCTTGTGTTGTAGGCAGGATTGGTTTTGTGCAGGAAGGAACATGTTTCTCCTCATCACACCTCCCCTGGGGAGGTGTGTCTTTTTGGTGCATTCCTAGGTTTACAAGTTTGGTACATCTGGGACTGCATCAAAAATCATGGAAGTTGCCTGGGAACGCCCACCGTAATGCCCATGGAACACCTCCCCTGTGTAGAGTAATGCAACACAGCAATTTGCACTGCGTTGCATTACTCCTTATTTTTGAAGCCATTAAAAGCAACGCATTACGGCTTCGCGTGGCTTAAAAAATATTACCATGTTGTCTATTGCAAGCATGATGCATATTGCAAGCATGATGCAAAGCTTTCATAAATGTGCCCCTTGGTGTGTAACAAAGCGGCCCTAGGTTTCAACATAAATCACATCTGGGGCACTATCTAAGTGTACCTGTGTTAAAAGGTACCACGAGAAGAATAAAATCATGAGCAGTGTGACACAGCAGAATGGAACCAGGGGCTTTTGCTACTACATGTAAACCACAAGCCGGCACTAATGGAGCATAGCAACCATTGCATGTGTGCAATTACAAAAGGACATGCCTGCTTTTTTCTTTTTATTTGTCGATCAGAGTTGGATCAGTAAATAAAAAGAAAAAAGCGCAAAGGTGTTTTTGAAGCACAAGTGGGGGAGGAACACTGAGGGAGGGTGTAAGAAACTAGGATCTACTTTTATGGGTAACCCCAATTTTTGTTGGTGGCATTATGCTTTTCTGGCTAGTCCAACTTGGATCCTGCTAATCAAGACCCCAGCCTCTGTGCTTCTGCCCTAAATTAGACCATGGTGAGTACGTAGGTACCCCCCAGATTAGCTACTGCCAGCGCCACTTGGCTGCTTTGAAAGGAACATTTGGTGCCCTCCATGCAAACTTCAGTTGGAACCAGTTCAGGGAGCCGCTGGCTCCCGCTCTGGCACGAAACTGGACAAAGGACATGGGAGTATCCTCCCCACTGTCCAGCCCCTCCTGTGGGAGAGACCCCTGAATCATCCCAACCCTTTCTTTAGGGTACTTAAGGGCTTACCTGTGGGTGGTTCCTTAAATTCATCATGGGACAAGATTCAGATCTGAAACCACTTCATCTTCAACCTTCTGGGCACTTTGCTCTTTCGCAGGACTTCGCTTTGGGAACCAAGACTGCAACTGGGAAGACTCCTGCTAATCCTGGTCTCGCTGCCCTGCCAGTCTTCTGTGTCGTCTGTGACTGTGCTCCATACAGGTTCTTCACCAGGCCTGTGGACATCCAAGACACCCGAAGGAATCTCCCTTGGAGTGAAGGAGTCACTCCCCTACATCTGAAGGCACCGCAACAAAGCTGACCAGTCTGCTGTTCCAGAGTTACCATGGACTCCGAAATGTTCAGCTACACAGGTGGTGGTTCTGCAACTCCCTTGAGGCCTGCAATGTCTTCATAGCAAGTTTGAAGCCAGTATCCCTCTTCGGAACCACTGGAGCAGTACCCCTGAGCATTGCGTCAACTTACTGTTGCCAAGGCATGTAGACTCTCCTCACCAGAGATTTTCAGACTCCAAGAAGCTCCAGCCTTCAGCATCTCTTGCTACCAATATCTTCGTCCTCACCGCATCCTCTGTACCGTGGGCCTGCATCATTGGTGAGCAGGTCGAGGTCCTCTTGCGACTTCTGTGCCTTCGGCCTGTGGGTCCTCTTGGGCGTCTTCTTTGGCTCCTGTGGGCTCCCTGTTTGCTCGGGCCAACTCTGACTTACCTGCTTGTGGTGAGTCCATTTGGGCCTTGCTAGTCCCGACACTGCACCTTTTGAGTCTACCACAGTTGTTGGCGCTGCCAAGGCTGTTGGTGCTCTTGCCAGACACCGACCCCCTGGCTCTTGACATACAAAGTGGGACAGCTATTGAACAGCTCCTGGTCTTCCACAGCATCGCCTGGTCCGCACAGCTGCAGCATGAAGGTCACCGTCAACTCTACTGCATCTTCCGACGTCGGTGGGCATTCGTCTACCGTGCCTCTTGGTCACTCACGAGTGGCATAGACTCTGTCCCCTCTGCTTACAGGAACTTCTCTTCCTGAATCCACACTTGGGTTCCACCGGACTCTTTCAACTTCTTCACCAGCGGCATCTTTACTGAAGTCCTTTCTGATGTCACTTCACACCCATGCACCCGGCTTCCTGGTGTGGGTTTCTGGTTCCTGAGGTAATCACGGGTGGAGTGACTCTCCAATCTTCCATCTTCCATTGTTTTTTTTCAGGGTCCTCTGGGAGGGGTCTTTCTTAAAAACTGCAACCGCGACTTACCCATTGACTTGTGTTGTTCACGCGGTCATGTTCCCACTCTGCATACAGCCTCCATGGGGTTCCTGGTTACTTGCCTTGGGTGGTTCCCTGGGTCCCTCAACACTTCAATGTCTTCTGGGTCCAGTCTTAACTTAGGTTGTGGTTCGCATTCTACTTTATTAGTATATGGTTTGGTCTCCCCATGGAGACCACTGTATATTTGTGCTACTTACGTGTTCTATTGTTGAAGTATTTGTGTATTGGGATTATGTCTTCAGGTAGGAGATATTCAAATGTGTTAGTGAGTGTTTATAATAAATACTTCTTTTTCTAACTACACTGTGTGGGTCTTGTTCAATTAACCTACACTATATGATTAGTACAGGTACAACAACCCGCTTTACACTCCTTCTGGACTGAAGGCTGCTCTCCACAGCTACCACTTAGAGGGCTTTCTATGGTTGTCTAAGACCACTAAAATCACCATAAGGGTTGTCTGGATTAGTACAAGGTGCTTCACTCAGATAAGTGTGCACCATATACTAAGCCAGCCTCCTACGGTCTAGGAACAATGAGTGATAGGTGGCGAGAGTGGGTCAGGGAAAGCAACACAGAAAGCAGGTGTGGAGAGGAGAAGCAACGTGCAAAAGAGCAGCGGGTAAGCGTAAAACACGACAGCAAGCACACATGGAGGGGACAGGAAACAGCACACAGGCAACAGAGAGCAACATGGAGGTCAGGGGATAAAAGTACACACGAGAGACAGCAGGAAAACACATGCACTCTTGCTGAGTGTATGACTACAAGAAAAAAGTAGTGCTTGAAAAGCAACCACAGAAGCCAGCTAACCAGATGCATAGCAAAGTGGCTATGCTTCATTGGAGGGATAAACATAAGATTGATAAGCTGGGACATGAAAAAGAAGCTGGCAAATCAGCTTGACAGGAAAGCCAACGAATGGTAAGAAATGGGTTCAAGCCTCTGTTTTCCTGTGAAGCCCACAATATGTGTGGTGTCTGGTAGGTGCGACACCACACTGCTTACACAACTTGTGCAATCTTGAGGACGTTTTGAGGCTCTTGCAGAGAGTGGGCTAGCAACATGGACGTACTGGAGGATAGAAAAACTGTAAAAGCATATACTGTTATGAAAATTCACCTAATGCAGATAGAACTATGTGCTAAATGGACATATATTCTTGGGGTCTTAGAGGAATCATCAGCTGTAGATGTCTGATTCTAGAGGTGTGTGGGGAGGGTTAACATTCAAGGATGCCTAAGGTGCTTGCATCATATCCATGTCATGCGTTAAAGTCGATGAACACATGTAGTACAGTTCATACATTTTCCCAAAGGTGAAACTAAAAATAATTCTTTCATAAGCACTAGTATTGTAGTAGAGTAACACTTAAACCAGCTTCTTATATTTAATACAGAATCAATACAGTAATTTAATAGTTTTAAAAACAATACATAGCCTGAAATTCTTTAAGAAATAAATATTGCTTTTGTCCTAAGCAACAATGTTGACATTTCCACAGTGAGGCAGTACCTGAGAATGAATGAGAATTCGGTCTCTTTTATGACTGTCGTAGGGTTGAGTGACTACGGTTTTCAGATGAGCCTATGAGAATTAAGAAACACATTTGTCAATTTTAATTGCTATGTCCTACACATTGACTAACTGTTTTACCTTGCAACAAATCTCAACTTTGCAATTTTCAACTATGTTGCAACGTACCACATCAGTAACATTTCATTTGTTGGAAACAATACCACAATAGAATTGGGGTGCAGTGACCTTATGCCCCAGAGATACCACTGGGCATGTGTACGGCCCTACCACATGGTGGAGATTGGTCTGTCCTTGCGCAGTGGGAGACATTAGGGTTACAGATGGTAGGGGACTTGTTTGGAGATGGCGTACTATTGCCCTATAGCGCATTACAGGAGAGTTTTGGGCTCCTGCGGGGCCATTTCTTAATACATGCGGCCCTAGTTGCCGCCATCCAAAAACACTGGGGCACTGGCCTTTCGGAGCCGCCAGTAACTGAGGCATGTCAATATGTAGTGATGGCAGCGGGCACTTATAAAGCGGTCACCTGCTTACATAAACGCATGCTTGGAGAGGGGCTGACACGTTGCAGAGACTACGAGCGCAGTGGGCGGCGGATATAGATAGAGAGATACCCGACTCGGCCTGGTCGCACATCCTTAAAAGGGCATGGAAGGGCACTAGAAATGCCAGATTCCAATTGATCCAATTTTTTATCCTGCACAGGGCATATCTTACACCGGCAAAAATCAACCAATATTTCCAAGTAGATAGAGCACAATGCCCCCGATGTAGGCTGAGGGACGCGGACCTAGTACACATGCTGTAGGATTGTCCACAACTGGGTACATGCTGGGAGAGGATAATCACTTTACTCTGTAGTGTAACGGAGCGACAGCTTACACCGGATAAGGGGACCTGCTTGTTACATTGGTTTCCACATGCTAGCAAAACAAAATTGACAAGTAAGTTCTTGGACTTAGGATTGTTGCTCGCCAAGAGAGAAATTACGTCCCACTGGAAAGCCACGGCGGGGCCCAGATACCTCAGATGGAAGGCTGCATTACTTATGTGGGCAAGCAGCGAGGGCACAGTTCGTCTGCAGCAGGCCCACAGATCCCACAATGACAAGGCGTTATTGGCGGCGCGAGCATGGGAGGCCCTTGTCACAGAGCTGAAGGCGGCAGATATAGATTCTGATTCAGAGATGAGTGCTCTAACTGGAGATGATGACCCGTAGAATAATTACCCAGATGACAATGAGAAAGCACGTGAGGTGTATCCCCGCTCCTGTAATAGTCATAATAATTAATAACGCTGTAAAAATGATGACAGGTATGGACCCCATAAATAAGACTTGCCATTCTGTCACACTTAGCCTTATAGTTGACGTGCCGGCGGGAGGGTGGGCACAGGGAGGGAGAGTTGAGGGTGGGAATGTGAATGGACCTGATGCATGAAGCATTATGGCATAGATGTACGATTTTATGTAAGTACCCTGAAACTGTTCTGATCGCCAATGATGACAGGGGAATCCGTGACAATTGGGACAGTTTTCTATTAGTTAACTAACCTTGACTTTAAGAACAAGTGTCATATCATTCTTCAACTTTCTTAGAAAGCCATGCTTTATGTAGATATGATCAACTATTCTCATGTCTGTTGTTTGTGTTTGAAAACAATAAAAAGATTTTTTTTTTTAAATCAACAAAAAAATATGTAACATTTCATTAAATAAGGTGACAATTACCAAACTTAAATAAAGATCACATAAGATGTGTTGGTGAAAGAGCACAAAAGTAGGCTACAAGAAGAAGCAGAAGAAAGAAGTGTTCCTGCTCTTGAATAATTTGTTCAAGGGGATGCTACCTGACAGTAAGAAAAATGGTGCTGCAGCAGCCGAATTTATCAGAAAGGCAGGTAGACATGCCATGGCCAACCGACACAGAGCTGCGGCTTTCTCACGCTGCACTGAAATGTTGTGCCCACTAGATTGTAAAACGCTTGGGAAAGAAAAATACCTGGTTTGCGAAGGTTGATGACAACCACTCTCCATACACTTTATATACAGTGCATTACAGTCAAATGGCAGGCTCTTGGTGCGCCTTTGTGTATACTGAAGATCCATCACCAAAGCTCACGCTGGCACTAACTGCTAGTGGCAGCCTGAATACTTCTGACTCTGAAGACATTCAAAAGAATGTCTCCAAGCTTCCAATGTCTCCCAGTACAGAAGTCTAATTTCTCCAAGCTTCCAATGACTCCCAGTACAGAATTCTCATTTGTCCAAGCTTCCAATGGCACCTAGTACAGAAGTCTCATTTCTCCAAGCTTCCAATGGCACCCAGTACAGAAGTCTCATATCTCCAAGCTTCCAATGGCGCCTAGTACAGAAGACTCATTTCTCCAAGCTTCCAATGACTCCCAGTACAGAATTCTCATTTGTCCAAGCTTCCAATGGCGCCCAGTACAGAAGACTCATTTCTCCAAGCTTCCAATGGCTCCAAGTACAGAAGTCTCATTTCTCCAAGCTTCCAGTACAGAAGTCTTATTTCTCCAAGCTTCCAATGGCACCCAGTACAGAAGTCTCATATCTCCAAGCTTCCAATGGCTCCCAGTACAGAAGTCTAATTTCTCCAAGCTTCCAATGGCGCCCAGTATAGAAGTCTCATATCTCCAAGCTTCCAATGGCGCCCAGTACAGAAGACTCATTTCTCCAAGCTTCCAATGGCTCCAAGTACAGAAGTCTCATTTCTCCAAGCTTCCAGTACAGAAGTCTTATATCTCCAAGCTTCCAATGGCGCCTAGTACAGAAGACTCATTTCTCCAAGCTTCCAGTACAGAAGTCTTATTTCTCCAAGCTTCCAATGGCGCCTAGTACAGAAGACTCATTTCTCCAAGCTTCCAATGGCTTCAAGTACAGAAGTCTCATTTCTCCAAGCTTCCAGTACAGAAGTCTTATTTCTCCAAGCTTCCAATGGCGCCTAGTACAGAAGACTCATTTCTCCAAGCTTCCAGTACAGAAGTCTTATTTCTCCAAGCTTCCAATGGCGCCTAGTACAGAAGACTCATTTCTCCAAGCTTCCAGTACAGAAGTCTTATTTCTTCAAGCTTCCAATGGCGCCTCGTACAGAAGACTCATTTCTCCAAGCTTCCAATGGCCCCCAGTACAGAAGTCTCATTTCTCCAAGCTTCCAATGGCTCCCAGTACAGAAGTCTCATTTCTCCAAGCTTCCAATGGCTCCCAGTACAGAAGTCTCATTTCTCCATGCTTCCAGTACAGAAGTCTTACTTCTGCAAGCTTTCAATGGCTTCCAGTACAGAAGTGTATCTCTTTTCAACTTCTCTGCATTTCTACATCCTTATTACTATTCCTGGACCTTGCTATTCTTAGAGACCAAAGTACTTTACAAACACTCCAAGGCAATCCTGAGAGCCGCTGCCAGAAATCTGCTAGTACCTTCTTCCTTTAAATGAAAGGGCTTTCCCCCTTTGCATCATTAACCAGGTTTGTCGTCCCTCCCTTGTTTCGTTCAGGTACATCTTCCTTTATTCTGGTCCAGAATGGCAGTGAGGGGCATCATCCCAAACCACAGGCCATAGGAATAAATGTAACCAGGTTCTTCTTCCATATCATCTGCTAAACATGCAGCTGTCACCAGCAGTACAGTTCCTATTTCTAATTCATGAACTTGCTTTCATTAGGTGTTTCCTATTTTTAAAGAATACACATTGAGCTGTGTGGCAAACTTCTATAATTATATTTAATGTTACATACAATACCGCCCTGGTTGTATTTATCATTGGTGCATCATTAAGCAAAGTCTATTGCTTTGTTTTAATCCTAATAACATCTTTCTATCACACTTCAGAATAACAAAAAAATGTACTTTGTTTTTGCTTTCCTAACTGCTGGATGTGTACAGTTCATTAATAGGTATTTAAATGTTGTTGTGTATTAGAAAAAACGGCCTCTTCCAGTCTTTCCTTTCACCCTGTACCCCAGCAAGATTGTCAGCTAATACACTTTACTTTTCTTTCTCCGACCGCAAAGTGAGGGGAGTTTGTAAACACCAATCTCCATTTAAAAAATATGCAGCAGTTTGGCAGAAGACTTAACCTGACATTTGACCTCTGTGTTTGAAGCACAGCAAATGTGAGAGGATACAAATTTAAAGGTATCTTTAGTTATTGCTAGGACTTTGGCGACCCAACAACCATTGGCTCATAACTCACCAGTTGGTCGTGACCCACAGTTTGGGAATCTCTGCCCTACAGGATAGCAGTTATGGGGTGGGTTTAGACATGTTGATGGTATTCCAGAAGAACAGTACAACACAAAATTCTGACTTCAGCACTGATGGCACAATAAAGTACACAGGTAGGCGTTAGGGTAGGGAGTGAGCCTGACTCTGGACGTTTCGATTGCTGGTCCTCAGCCGGTCTGTTGACGTTCTTTCTGACTCTTTGGTTTCCCTTTAACCATTTGCATGCTGCCGCGATTCTGCGCCTGTGCGGCACATTGTGATCTCTGGTGCGGTCATGACGGGCGGGAGCCGTCATCAGCACACGAGCACTGTGTGCCATGATGGCTCCCGGCCGTCATCAGCATGCAAGGGGTTAAGTACTTTCACCCTTGCCGGTCCACCTGATCCCACCCGTATTCCAACTCTTTTCCTTCCCCCGCTTCCTCCTATGCCCCATTGGTCTTGTGTCACGTATCTATGTAACATTGTTGCTTTTTCCTTTTTTTTCCCTATGTAATTCTATGCTCCAGTAACTGATGTAACACGCTAATCCTTATGTAAAGTGCTCTGATACCTTCGGGTCTAGCCAGCGGTATATACAAATCTTCAAATAAAAGGTTAAAAAAATAAACTGTTACATGGTTATGTTAGACAGTCAGTTATAACTTAGGTGGAGCTTAGACTAACTGATTAGGAATGTATGATAAAATACGGTTGAGGCTTAGCCGCAACTAGACCCAACCTCCAGGTGGGGGCAGGGGAAGGAGTAACACTTTCAGTAAGTAGGCCGGGGCAAGCATTTGAAGCAATGTAGGCGTAGAGATCTTTAAAGCCAATAAGAGGGAAAGAAGTAACAAACTGCCATTTAAACATATTAGAAGAACTCTGTAGGATTATGCTTGACAGACTGGTGTTCGTATTTACCCCTAGAATCGTTACTTGGGCTCAGTTGTTTGGTGGCAGGCCTATTTGCTGAGGCCATATTGTTGATGGGTGGTGTTTGATCCATTTACCACATACAGATATTTTGATTTGTGATGTTTTAAATTTCTTAAAACTACCTTGGCCCTCCCATCAAGTACAAATTTTTTTTAAACATTTATACTTTTTAAACTGAATATTATTAATATCGCTTTTTAACTTGTGCATGTATATTGTATTTGTGCTTTTATGGTGTCTTTTTAAGAACCGAATAAAGTTTATAAATTGAAATTGATTTGTGATGGGTATATATTGCTGCGGTTAGTATCATGCATTATTTGACAGTGGGAAGGCGGGATTTTTGATCTCTTATCTGATCACTCTAGATCTAAATCCCCAATCAGGTCGACTGAATCTTTGTTGCCTGTCATTGAGTAAAAAGCAATCTATTTCCAGGTTAATCAAATCAATAATTGGCACAACTCTGAAGAACCGCTTACCACGAGTCAGTTTTAAAGATTTATTATAAAGCCAAAGTTAACTGGATATACAAACATCTCAATAAAAGGTTCATCAGGTATACTGGCACTAAAACAAACATAAATTCTCTAAATGATCTTAAGCGACAGAAAAATATTACTAGGACCAGCTCAAGGATCAACAAGTTCACAAGAATAGACACAAGTTGTAGCTTAAGTGTCATTTACAGAAAGGAAAATTCAGGTTAGACTGTCCCTACACTAGACTAAGTGACATCCCTACTTAACAAACCCTTTAGCTAAAAAGGTGTCAGCAGTGGTGACTTCCAAAGAAGTTCACTCACTTTCCTTAGTCTCAGATGTAATTCTGTGCATTGAAGTCATACCCTCTCTGCCTACCCATCCGCTCTCTAAGGGTCCTCAGGCCATCTGCTCTAACTCCACCCCAGGGTGCTGTCTCTAATACAAAATCACAATTGCAGTTGAAACGCCCCTCAGAGACGCCCCTCATGTACACATTTCACGTGGTTTCGATTCTGGTTTCTTCCATACTGATACTTTGCTGGGCTTCTTGTTAGCGTTGACCTTGCTTCCCAGGCTTCTTCTCCGCTCGCCGGTACCCCCCATTACATTCTTGGAACCTCCTCCAGGCCTGTGCCTGTCTCCCCGGACAGAGCTCTATTCATCACTCTCTTGATTGGAACCCCCTCACACCTGCAACAGATACCCATGAATAGGGCCCCAAATTCCACTCTCCAGTTATCTGGGTTCAGCCATAAACTTTGCACAAGAATGACAATTTATGCTTTAACGAGACTCGATTCTAACTAACATGTGCAGATCAAAGAAGCAACTTTATCTTTCCAGGCCTACTAAATTATCTTGCAAGCGGCCTGCACTCTATGAACCTTTATTTCTAAAACTAAAACAATTCTTGTTAATACACTCTGATTATATGAAACACTTCTATAAAACATGATTTCTAACGGTTAATACACTCTGATTATATGAAACACTTCTATAAAACATGATTTCTAACGCGTAATCAATAATATTCTAAAATAGCAATGAAAGTAATAATCCGTTGACTATGAACTGCAAAAGCACGTTTTCGTTCTTCGTACATTCCCATGAGGCCTGCATTTCTACGTTTAGCAGCATTACATTTCTTCGGCAATGGTCACATAACATGGAGTCTTAACAGCACTCTAACATTTCTAAACATTACTACATTAGCTTCACACTCTTTAATATGCACTCTACCTTGATTAAACACATGTTAGTATATGTAATTCTTAGGTATTTTCAACACTTCTACGGCTTTAATTATTTCATGCATCTAACTAGTAAATATGGTGCACTTATACATTTTTTCTCAGTTTTGCGCTCTCTCAGTTCCCCCCTTTGATGACCTTCAGGGGTCATCACTATTACAACACCATCATTTTATCGAGTCAGACAGAGCTCGTTGCAAGGCTCCCCCGCTTTATCATTTCTAGAGCTCTCAGACTCCTGTACTGATTATCCTGCATCGCAGCTAATCTCTGCTCCTGTTCTCTCATGGATCTTTGCAATCTATTTGCTCTGTACCATTTGTACAACCTCACTAGTCCCCACAATATGACCACACAGATCACTATTATGATGATAGGTTTTAGAATGTACCATACAAAGCTCTTCCCTAGGTTGGCGAACCAACCTCCAACTTTACCCATTCCGTGACCCACTTTTTCCCACACGTTTACTCTTGTCAGATCCTCAATTTCTTGGTGTATCTCAGTTATATTTCGTATGTACTTCTCAAGAGGTTTTGAATTGTCTGGAATGTAAGTGCAGCATTCCTGGACCTTCAAAGCCTTACAGACTCCGCCCTCTTTGGCTAACAGAACGTCTAGAGCAAGTCGGTTTTGAAGAACCATTGCCCTTATCGATTGCATCTCTCCTTCCACCAGCATCAATGATCTAGCAGTACTGGCAGATAATCTATCTACATCTGTTGCTAATCTCCTAATCTTGACATCATTAAGTATCAATCCTAGAAGAGGGAACATAGCACCGAATACATCTCCAACTACCTCGGCATCGCCTACATCCCTTTTCCCTCTGGCTTGAGCTTTTCTCTCAATGATTTCTAAATCCTTAGCATGGTAAATTTTGGGGAAGACAATTGCCAAATAACATGAACCGTACCAATTGTTTGGCAGTTTCACGTGGCATTTCTTCCACACACAAAATACACATTTGGGATCACTTGCATCCCCTTTAAGAAATCCTTCGAGTAGTATTCTAATTGGAAGGCATGTTCGCAACTTACTTCTCCCACGAATACATTTTCATAGTAGGTTTTGCCTCTATGTATACATAGTTTCCCTTTTTGTGTTCGATCTAAAGCTATTGGACCGTTACTACCCTTTCTTTTGTGTGACTTCTCTTCCTCAGTCCAATCTGTTTTCCATTGGCCAGACGCCTTTAGAATCTTCTGTCTCCTGTATCGATCATCCACCTGCCCTATAAACTTTTTCTCAATTTCTGATACCTTGCAGGTCAAATTATTTCTTCGGGCATGTGAAGTATCTAAAGTTCTCCAAGAAATGAAAAATTTCCCTAGTCGATCCTCACTTTTACGATAGTCCCATTTATTCAGGTGCTTATAGTTCGGGACTTCTGGTAATACTGCGTCAAAATTTGAAAAATAATATTCAAAGCTATCTCGTCCATAAAAGACACTGAGCAACAAACTACATGTAATCCCATAAGTCAATGGAAGATGGTGATACCTAATACCTTCATCTACAGAGGCTGGCAACTGCATGCAGACGTAGCAATCCTTATCCTCCATGACATCAATGTACTCATATAATAACTTGGCATAAGCGTTCGATTTGAAATTTCCCTGGGACTCATCCACATGTAACCTACGAGCTTCTGCTGCCAGTAAAGCCTTCTCCTGTATTGCATTGTCCTCCTTTTTACTAGCAGTAGTAGGGTTTGATGTTACCACAACCTTTGCTTCTGTAGCTTTCGCCTCGTTCTCATGTCCAACTATATATGATACAGTGACTACTAATACTATAAGGAGAATAACTCCTGGTAAAAGTGTACCTATTATGCATTTCGCTTTGCGGTTCGAGTTGCCGGCCTCCATGTTCCTCAGACAGTGTAGCTTTTAGTCTCTCTCCCAAACAAAGTCCCTTCTTTTTAACCCTTCAACAGTCTCTTTTTGTTCAATCAGTCTTTCATGAGGTACACCTTGGGAGGCTGACAATCTCTCTTTGAAATCAGTCTTTTGAATCGCAACAATAGACAACCCTAGCCCTTCTCCGTCAACTAAATGGAAAGATCCCTAAATTTTCTCTTCTTCCACTTGGCGCTAGGTTATCTTCTCAATCTTGTTTATTTACAAAGTCTTTAAGTGTCTACTATGGTGCATGTTCCAGCGGCTCTAATAGCGTATTCCAGTATTTCCAGGCGAAGAATGGTCTCTTCGAGTGCTGATACTGATGTACCAAAAGTCGGAAATTCTACCCTGTTTAGAACTAATTCTCTAATTCGACTCAGGTAAGGGGGATTGGGAATAGTGAGTGTTAGTAGCCCTTCTGCTTCGACTCCAGGCACCAACAACGCTACTTCCACCTTGATGATGGGGTCAGTGCTGATCACTGTCACCTCCCTCACCCTCCCGGATTTCTGTGCACACGACATCTGCTGCTAGGTAGGTCCACTCAGGAGTGGTGTATCTTCTGCAGGGTACACGCACTCTCCTTGTTCTCCTCGGACCTTCCGCTTCTGAGCTCTGTGCACCTTCGCCCGGATCTGTATCTTCGGATATGGGAGCAAGAGTTCTCTCTGGAGTTGACTGTAGGCTCGACCTCCTTCTTCTTTCAGGCCACCTGGTCTCTCCCCGTCTTGCTCTCCTTCCTCTTGTCCTCACACCCGATTCTAGATCACTTGTAGCTTGATCAAAATCTGTTTCGTACTCACAGCTGCTTTCTCCTTCTGTGGCAACGTCAGTTTCGCTGTCGTCTTGCCCTTCCTCCACTTGGTCTGACGCGCTCCCAGCTTCCTCCGACACCCCCACAGCTTGGCTGGTCCCCTCTATGGATTCTTCGTCCTCAACTGGATTTTCATCTGAGAGAGGAGCTGTTTCTTCCAGGGGTGCTGGAACTCTCCGCGTATGGGAGGCGTGAATCCAATTGGGCAGCCCTCCGACCTTAACAGCAGTATTCGATGTTAAGATGATCTGGTAGGGCCCTCGCCAACGCACGTCTAGACAATTCTTTCTGACGTGCTTCTTCACCACGACCCAATCCCCAGGGCACAGGTCGTGGCACAGGTCTTGGGATGATGGGATTTAAGCAGCCTGCACCTGAAGAGACACAGAATGAATGGCGTCAGAGAGTCCTTTGCAATAATCCAGGATCAGATCATCTGTGATATTCAACAAGGTTGCAGTTGGAACTGATGGCAGTCTCATTGCCCTCCCCATTAACACTTCATGAGGAGAGAGTCCAGTCCTCCTGTCTGGTGTGCTACGTATGCTCATAAGTACTAGTGGCAGTGCATCGGGCCAACTCAGAGATGTCGATGAGCACACTTTAGCAATTCGGGACTTTATCGTCCCATTGATCTGTTCCACAATCCCTGAAGCTTCTGGTCGGTAGCTACAGTGCAGCTTCTGATCGATATTCAATGCTGAGCAGAGCATCTTCACAATTTCGCTGTTGAAATGTGTTCCCCTATCTGATTCCAAAGAGGCCGGCACCCCGAAGCGCGGTATTAACTCCCTAAGCAATAACTTTGCTACTGTGAGTGTGTCACACCTGCGTGTAGGGTGAGCCTCGACCCATCTGGAAAATATGCAGACAACCACCAGGACGTATCTGAGGCGGTTACACCTTGGCATTTCAATGAAGTCTAGTTGCATCCGATTGAACGGACCCCCAGACCTCCCTATGTGACTCAATGTGACTGGTGTTCTCTTTCCTACATTCAGTTGCTGGCAGGTCACACAACGTTGACACACTGCTTCTGCGGCTACTCTAAACTTGGGGTTGTACCATGTCTGTCTAAATACCCGAAGCATAGCATCTCTGCCTAGATGTACCGGGCCATGAATCTGTCTCGCCATTGGACTCACTAACTCATTTGGCAACACTGCCCTTCCGTCTGCTGAAACCCAAAAGTCCATTTCACTTTTTACACAACCTGCGGTTTCCCATGTCTTTTTCTCAAAATCGGTTGCATTCTCTTGTATTCCCTTTAAGTTGTCCCATGTGTCTACAGTTTCCAACATCATTGCTAACTCTGTCCTTTGCTGTGTCCCTCCTACTTCTACCTCTGTAAAGGAGTATCCTTGCTCTGCACAATAGCGTGCAACTTCATCTGCGTACCTATTTCCCTGAGACACAAAATCAGTTCCCTTAGTATGAGCTGAACATTTAACAACGGCAATGGCTGCCGGACCTTGTAATGCTTCTAGCAACAATCGTACAAATTCCCCATTTCGAATAGGTGATCCTGAAGAAGTCATGTAACCTCTTTGAGACCACAATTGCCCATAGTCATGAACTACCCCGAAACCGTATTGGCTATCGGTGTAAATAGTGACTCGAATTTTGCTGCCTGCTATACAGGCACGGGTCAATGCAATAATTTCGGCTACCTGAGCGGAGTGTAATCCTTCCAGGCAAGCGGCTTCCACAACTCCAGTAATGGTGCAAACAGCATAAGCTGCTCTCAACTGACCGATATTGTTGATAACAGTTCCACAGAATGAGGTACATACACCACTAACTGGTGTCCCATAACAATATTCTCGCACCTTTCAATGCTGACACCCGTTGCAGCAACGGATTTGAGACATCCGGGCAACGCTGCGGCTACTGGATCTAGAGTAGCCGAGAAATATGCAACTGGTCTACGGGCATTTCCATGGATTTGGGCCAAGACCGATAAAGCACAACCTTCTCTTTCACAGCAGTAAAGCAAGAATGGTTTTTCATAGTCCGGCATTCCCAGAGCAGGAGCACGACACAAGTCCTCTCTCAGCTGCAAGAATGCCATCAAACAGCCCTTGTCCCATGGTACCGGATCACTCACCTCCTTGTGCGTCAGTTTTTGTAAGGGTTTTGCTTTCAGGGAAAAGTTAGCTATCCACTGTCGGCAATACCCAACCATTCCTAGAAACATCCTGACCTCTCTTTGTGTCGTTGGCAAATTCATTTTCATGATCGACTCTATCCTGTCTGGCGACACCTTCCGTTTCCCTTTTTCAATCCTGTGACCCAAGTACTGCACTTCCGACAAGCAGTACTGTAACTTGCTCGGTGACACCTTGTGTCCGTTCTCAGCTAAGTGATTCAGCAAGGTGATGGTGTCTATCTTGCAAGCTTCTTCAGTTTCTGATGCAACAAGTAGGTCGTCTATGTACTGGACTAGAACCGAGTTCTGTGGCAGTACTAGACTTTCAAGATTTTTCTTCAGCAGCTGGTTAAAAATCGATGGGCTTTCTGTATACCCCTGTGGGATACGACACCATGTTAATACGCGGTTTTCCAGCTTAAAAGCGAAAAGAAATTGGCTCTCCTCATCTAATGGGATTGAAAAGAAGGCCTGGCAAAGGTCTATCACTGTGAACCACTCAGCTTGGAATGGTATCTGAAACAATATCACTGATGGATTCGGTACCACTGGACAACAAGAAACAACTATGTTATTAATCTTTCGAAGGTCCTGCACTATTCTGAATTTCCCACTAGGCTTCTGTAAACCCATAATCGGGGAGTTACATGGACTACCCACGATTTCTTTCAGTATTCCCTGCTTAATCATGGAGTTAATCACAGGCTTTATCCCTGCAATCGTCTCCGGGGTCAATTTGTATTGTGGCGTTCTTGGATATTCGACATTTGGTTTTACCATGATTTTCACTGGTTCCACTCCTTTGATCAGTCCTATCTCTTCCCCAGTGAAATCCCACACTTCAGATGACACCGTATTTCTTAGGTCCCATGGAAGCTCTTCCACCGTCAAGGTAGGATATAACTCCACACACACCCTTGAATTCGCAACCTTAAAATCGGCATCATCATCGTTAGTCTGTACTTCCACTCCCTGAGGCGTGCAGTATATCGTACAATTTAGTTTACATAATAAGTCTCTTCCCAACAGACACACAGGGCTGGAGTCACAGACCACAAACTGGTGCTCATCACTGTATTTCCCTATTTTCACTAATACTGGCTCCGTCAAAGAACTGGTTATTCTTCTATTTGCGACTCCTACCACTTGAATGGTTTCCCCTGACATGGGCAGGTCCGGAACTACTGCTGATCTTATAGTGGATCGAGTGGCTCCCGTGTCCACCAAGAAGGTTGTAGGACACCCTGCTACTTCAGCCTCTACATACGGTCCCCTTTGGTCCACCTCTAGAACTGCCCCGAGGGTACAGTCCTCCATGTTACTCACACGCTGTCCAGTCAACGGATCAACGTAATAGCACTCCTCTCCTCCTACGAAAAGTGGCATCTGTCTATAGGTCTTTCCCCCTGTCGCTATTCTGGGTGGTTGAGGGAACTGGGCTCGAGGAGCCGGGGTCCCCCCTTTGACCACCTTTCCCTTGGGCATTGTCCCTTTCACCATGCTGCTCTGAGCTTCATCTTCCTCTATTTCTAATTCTCCATTTTCAGGGTTATAGGGACACTCGCGTTTCCAATGTCCCACCTGGTGACACTGGTGACACTTTGTCGTCTTCTTCAAGGTAGCCAGGTCTATTCTAGGTCTATGATTTTCCTCATTGACCTTATTCTGATTATTCGACCTCCTTCCCAATGTCCCCGTTCCCTGTGGCTGCTGTCCACCTTTCCCAGCTGACTGCATCTGAACTAACATCAGCTTCTCCTTAAGTTTTTTTGCTTTAGAATCAATTTCATCACTACAATACCTTGCATATCTCAGAATTTCATTTAACGGCTTATTTTGCCAGCAAATTAAATGTTGTTGTATCATCAAGCAAATATCAGGTCTCAATCCCAAAACGAATTTTGATACAAACTGTCCTATGTCTTTGGGATCCATTACATCTAGCCCACTGTACAGTTTGAATGTCTTCAATAATCTCTCATAATATTCATGGACTGTCTCCTTGGGTTCCTGCCTAGTTCGGTCTATCTTCACCCAATCTATGTCCTGTTGTGGCACCTTGTCTTTCAGCCATGTCATTACCCTTTCGTACTTCTCCATGACTTTCTCAGACGGTCCGTTGGTCTGAGCATCCCTCTCTGGCTCAGATGTGGGCCATTCTACACTAACTTTACATGCAGTCCATAAGTCCCCTGGGACTACGATGTCAAATAGGGTGTTTAAATCAATCCACAGTACCTTAGAGATTTTTACAAACCTCTCTACCTGTTTATACCACTCCACGGGGTTCTCTCTCAATTTAGGAAAGGAATTGGTAAATGCAGCTAAATCTCCCCTACTCCATGGCACATGCACATAGCTCCCATTCGCTATTTCTCGCAAAGGGAAAGCTTCCATTCTCTGTAGCCCTCCCTCTGGGGACATCCCAATTGTGCTCCGTCTAACGGTTCCTTTCTTGGACCACCTTTCTTCCCACTTATCCAGATCCCTCCATGTCCTTATCCCTGTAATCAGTTCTCTGATGTGTGTTTTTAATCCGATTGTTCTCCTTTCTTCGAGGTCCTGATCTGAATAATGCAACCTATGGTTACCCTGTAATGCCTTTGTTCTCGACAAGTCTACCATGTACTTTTCTGCTAATTCGGATAGTTTCTCATGCACTGCTCTCGCTTTCCGAGTAATATCCTTTGCTATAAACAGTACCTCATCTTGCTCGTACGTGTCAATCCTCTCTAAAGGTAACGTACCATTTATGATTTCATCTAGGTCTGATTTTAAACTGGTTACGTCTAACCTTCTTGCTTTTATCTCAGCCCTCAGTTTATCATTCTTAGAGGGTCCATTCACCTCTCTCCCATCCCAGCTCCGAGCCCTTCGCCTGGGCTCAGGCGAGTTATGGGGAGTCCTCCCATGTTCCCATCTTTCGAGGTCCCATGCAGTTCCATCCCCTCTTGGCATGTGATGAAATGATACTCTATTTCCCACAGTCCCACTTTGTCTGTTCTGCTCATTTTCTCTGAATGCATGATAGGACCTTCCATTGTCTTCCCTGTTCTCACACTTCCCTTGCTGCCTAGTATCACTCAACCCGCAATAGTACCCTTCACAACTCCCCATGTTCCCGCGATCCCAGTGTGGTCTATTATCGCCAGGTGCATGGTGAGTGCACTTAAAACTATCACGGTACTCTTGTGTCCTTCGGTCTCCTTCGCTGTGAATGAGACGAGACACCCTTCCACATTCTGCACTTCTATGCTCTCAGTCCTGTCCATTTCCATTAAGGGAGTGACATGTGACCCCTCTATTCTCTTGACTTTTGCCGTCGTACTCCTGGCTGCTTTCGCTAGCCCCACAGTGAGACAATGTTCCATCACCTCGATTTCCCCATTCAGCTTCCACTCCTGACCTGTTACTCTGGGTTCCCGTGCTGGCATCCCACTCTCTCAGGTCAGCCCTCAATTCCTTAAAGGACTTCGGCCGTGGTCCCCTCAGATCCATTGGTCCTCTCTGACCCCCCTGATCTATTATGGGATCCCCTGTCTGATTTAATGGAGTGCTCCAATCTCGTGGACCTGGCAACTGCCTTTGAGAATTAATCATGTTGTTCCTATTCTCCATTTCTGCTCTCTCCCTGTCCAACCGTGCCTGTTCCTCTTCCCGTGCTTTCTCTGGGTCATAAATCGACACAATAGGACCTATAGTAACAGGTACTTGGAGAGCGTCTGGCAATTGGTAGGACTTAGCATGCTCCATTTCTGGGACCTTTTGTACCACGAACCTTCCGACTACCCTCTGTACTGAACTAGGCTGAGATATCTCCTCACCATTGGTATATTCTCTATCTGCTATAGGAGGTGGTCTAATTTCCCCCGTACCAGCCCCCTCCCCCCTTTGGAGCTCGGCACCTTCCATCTCTCTATTGTACGGAGGTGGTCTGTCCATCAATAACCTATTTATCAGACTGTCCTCTGTCTCGCTCTCATCATCCTCCTCTGGTGGTTTCTTTTCTCCTGTGACTTCTATCACTGGGTACAGTTTATCTACTTCTATTCTCTGCACTCTCCACTTTTTAGCTTCTTCATCCCATTTGGCATCCTGCCCTGCTCTTACCGATCGTTTCACTCTTTCTTGGCGCCTGTTCAAGCTCCGGTCGTACGCCGCCCTAAACCACGCATTAAGGGCTTCAAACTGTGTTGGTCTGGGTAGAGGTCTTGTTGCGAGCATTACTGCTTTCAACTGGTGCAATGCTTCTAATCTAAACGTTCCGTATTTCGGGAACGTCAATTCCTCATTCCCCTCTGTCATCTTACTCCACTCAGAGATCCACAGTATAGTATGCAACCCAACATTCGTAGCCATATAATGGGCTGGTGTACCCTCCGGCGGGGCCTCTTCCCCGTCCACCGATTCTCTATTTTCCCTCTTAAAGATCGCTCTCAAGCGCCTAAAACACTTCATGATCAAATTCACAATTTTCTACTTCGCTACGTTTGTTCACTTCCTGATGACAATCCACCAATCCTAGCGCGGTTCTTGCTAGCTGACCTATTACAGCGCGGCTCTTGACAACCGGCCTATCCCAGCGTGGTCTTACACCAACCAGCCTATCACAGCGCGGCTCTCTCTGACGTCACTCGTCTCCCCTTCTCAGCAGTTCCCCTCCTTTCTCAGCTCGTCTCCCGGTCATGTATGCGTCCCATTCATACTCTGAAAAATGATTACTTCCGACCAAGCGATCACTTTTCTTGACTGTACGCCCACAGTCTAACTGTAATTGTCACCTTAACTGACGAAATGTCTTTCCGTAAATGTCCAGACAATCGCCTTAACTGATAGGTTACTTACACACAGTAACTTCCGTCCAGTGTCCGTTACTCATACACTCACTCTTGCATTCCCCCTATCACGGTCCTGCGGGCGATCAATGGTACCTCATGACCCCCTTCACAACGGTTGACAATTACTCTGGATGTCCGATACACCCGAACCACTTAAGCTCTTCTCTGAACTTAAGATTTTCACCAGGTTGCGCGCGCTCACAACCCTGCCTCAATCACACTACAGGCATTCAACTCCGCATGACATTACAACACAAATACAACACAAAATACCGCAATCTGACAACGCATGACCCTATATACTCACTCTCGACCGTCTCTGCTGCTTTTTCTCTCGCACGCCGTCAGCACCTTCTTCGGCAGGTGATTCTTCTGCTGGTCATCTCTCGATCTCTAGGGGCTTCGGGGGTAATCTTAACCTAGTCTAGATCACCTTCCTCAAGAAGGCAACCATCCTCTGCTACCAACTGGGAAGGCGGGATTTTTGATCTCTTATCTGATCACTCTAGATCTAAATCCCCAATCAGGTCGACTGAATCTTTGTTGCCTGTCATTGAGTAAAAAGCAATCTATTTCCAGGTTAATCAAATCAATAATTGGCACAACTCTGAAGAACCACTTACCACGAGTCAGTTTTAAAGATTTATTATAAAGCCAAAGTTAACTGGATATACAAACATCTCAATAAAAGGTTCATCAGGTATACTGGTACTAAAACAAACATAAATTCTCTAAATGATCTTAAGCGACAGAAAAATATTACTAGGGCCAGCTCAAGGATCAACAAGTTCACAAGAATAGACACAAGTTGTAGCTTAAGTGTCATTTACAGAAAGGAAAATTCAGGTTAGATTGTCCCTACACTAGACTAAGTGACATCCCTACTTAACAAACCCTTTAGCTAAAAAGGTGTCAGCAGTGGTGACTTCCAAAGAAGTTCACTCACTTTCCTTAGTCTCAGATGTAATTCTGTGCATTGAAGTCATACCCTCTCTGCCTACCCATCCGCTCTCTAAGGGTCCTCAGGCCATCTGCTCTAACTCCACCCCAGGGTGCTGTCCCTAATACAAAATCACAATTGCAGTTGAAACGCCCCTCAGAGACGCCCCTCATGTACACATTTCACGTGGTTTCGATTCTGGTTTCTTCCATACTGATACTCTGCTGGGCCTCTTGTTAGCGTTGACCTTGCTTCCCAGGCTTCTTCTCCGCTCGCCGGTACCCCCCATTACATTCTTGGAACCTCCTCCAGGCCTGTGCCTGTCTCCCCGGACAGAGCTCTATTCATCACTCTCTTGATTGGAACCCCCTCCCACCTGCAACAGATACCCATGAATAGGGCCCCAAATTCCACTCTCCAGTTATTTGGGTTCAGCCATTAACTTTGCACAAGAATGACAATTTATGCTTTAACGAGACTCGATTCTAACTAACACGTGCAGTTCAAAGAAGCAACTTTATCTTTCCAGGCCTACTAAATTATCTTGCAAGCGGCCTGCACTCTATGAACCTTTATTTCTAAAACTAAAAACAATTCTTGTTAATACACTCTGATTATATGAAACACTTCTATAAAACATGATTTCTAACGGTTAATACACTCTGATTATATGAAACACTTCTATAAAACTAACGCGTAATCAATAATATTTTAAAATAGCAATGAAAGTAATAATCCGTTGACTATGAACTGCAAAAGCACGTTTTCGTTCTTCGTACATTCCCATGAGGCCTGCATTTCTACGTTTAGCAGCATTACATTTCTTCGGCAATGGTCACATAACATGTAGTCTTAACAGCACTCTAACATTTCTAAACATTACCTCATTAGCTTCACACTCTTTAATATGCACTCTACCTTGATTAAACACATGTTAGTATATGTAATTCTTAGGTATTTTCAACACTTCTACGGCCTTAATTATTTCATGCATCTAACTAGTAAATATGGTGCACTTATACATTTTTTCTCAGTTTTGCGCTCTCTCAACAGTTTAAGGCATTGAACAATTATGAGTCAAAGTCAGATGGGTTTTCATGCTTATCATCTGCTTAACAGTAACACTTAAGATTGAAGGATGAGATTAGGTCCAGTAGAGATTTAGGGTAAATGTTACAGAGGTGGTAAAGCTGTCCGGTGCATTAGTTGTGAATTGAATTGAGCTGGCTAGAAGGGATGAGTGAGATGAAGATCTGTCTGATAGAAAAGATGCAGTCTGCTTCAATTGTGCGCCTGCACTCTGATGTTGTCAAGTCTCTGTAGAAGCTCGAGATGATGAACAGTATCAAAGGCAAAGGAGAGTTCAAGTCATAAGTGTGCCAGTACTTCATTTTTAATCCACTGTAGTTTTAAAATCAATCCATGTGAAAATACTGCTGCTTCTGTGCTACAGCCATGCAAGAATCTGTGTTGATAATCTGAAAGCAGTTTATTTTTTTTGATGTTTACAGATGTATGTTTTGAGGCAGATTTTTCAATTGTTCTTTCTTTTTGATTAAAACAGTCTGCTATTGGCCAGAGGTAGGAAAAATCTCTTGCCCAGGGATGACAACTTGTGTAACAACAGCCCCACTGTATGTCAGATGTAACTTATATGCAATGTAACTCTCAGGTGCCTGTCCCCTATCTCTTCTTTCACCCCTTGCTTTCCTGCTCCTTTCTTTTCTTCTTTCTCTCTTCTTCACTATTATGACATGTAGGGCTTGCTAAGAACTACACAGTTTAAAAGTGAGTGGACTAATCGATGCAAACCCTGTAACGGAAGTGGTAATGTGTTCCTGTATAAAAATTAATAAAACATGTTGAATTAAAAAAAAAAAAGATCTCTTGGCTAAAGGTCTGTTTGGTTTTGGGAGGGTTTTATGTAAAATATTTAATGTTCCTTTGGAAAAATAGCTATATGCAAGGAGTTAACTGTTCTGGCTGGATTGTCTGCACAGATATTCATGATGACATTGGTCTGCTGGTGATCCCACTCACCTACAAGCATCTGCAGCACAGATGAAGACTTGATGATGTCTTCTGGGGTTAGGAGATTAAAAGAGAGTGACTGTAAAGGACTTTGTGTTTTGTTATCTCATGAACTGCACTGCACTGCTGGAACTGTGGGTGAGCAGGGGAAAGGGATGCAGAAATAGTGATATTGGTGGCTCTGAAGTAATGCAGGTGTGCCCTGCAAACAGCAAGGGCCTGTGATGAGTAGGCCCTCTGCTGTATTGCCAAAGAATCAAGATGTTGTAAAGGACTACCTTAACCTTTCTCCTCCGAAATCTTCTAGTGGAGCTGTTGTTTGTCACATTGAGGCCTCATATCAGGTTTGCAGACACTTCAACAGCTTTCCCAATTCAAATATTCTGTCTCATGTTAAGGGCTCTTGGCCATTCTCAGCTCTCCAGGCTGAAGGTCAGCTTCCCAGGACATACAGCAGGTCTCCCTTGAAAAAGGCAGACATCAGGTCTGTGGCTCGTTACCTGTACTGACTCCAGTCATCTTTCCTATCTCCCAAGATCAGGGTCTAAAGAAGAAACAAAATGAAACATCCAAGCTGCTCACCATCTACAAGGGGGAGGAATGGCTAATCCTGCATGTGTGCGCTGTGTAGACATGGGCAGTGATTGGAAATAATGCATATTTAGACCAATGATTATATAGTGGGACACAGTATGCACTTGTTTAGTAGCTCACACTAATATAACGTGCAAAGAAGCCTACCCCTGTCCCAAACGTCAAGGAGGTCCTGGAACTGTTCTGTAACCTGGAGAAATGCACCAAGTGTACCCAAATTTTGCTTACAGTTTAATACTGCCTCCGTCATGGGTTTAACAGGTACAGTAGTGGTGGTACGATACCATGTTCTAATTAGGTTGCCAGCCACACTTGTGTAAAGTTCTGCTTCAATGTGTAACCCAGAGCCTACTGCTAACATCCCAAGTGAATTTTGTGTGTTTGTGGCGTGTGTAGTACATGCAGTATGTGCAAAAGTTAGCCAAAGTAATGGAAGCCTGTGAGTCCCATTTTGGAAGCCTGTAGCCTGCTCATGTGCACAAGTTTGATGTGAGATTGTTTTCCCAGTCAGTGGAAGAGTATTGCTGGCATCATCAAGCTGGAATAAGGAGACAAGGTTCCTTGAGAAAAAACATCAACATTTCTGCTAAGAGGAGCTGCTGTTAGTCTTCCTGTGGTACTACTATTTGGTAGGTGAGTAAAGTTTTTTTTGTGGTGAGGTCAGTCTTTTGTCTTCATCCTAATTACTCTTCAGTGTGGCTAGTGACAGGCCAGTTGCAGAAAGCTCATGTGGTTCAGTGCCACTGTTGTGGGTACTCCTGGCTGGAAACTACTCTGCTGTGAAGAGCATCACTACAAAAAGGCTGTGTCTGGAAACAGCCTAGAGAGAAACCTCTCCAAACTTGTTCTGAGATTGCAGACAGAGAATCCACATTGCCTATCTACTTTGACTCTATAAAAGTGGGAGTTACTTACATCCTTGTTTCTCCAATTCCAATTCCTTTTACCAATCAAGGGGGTATTCCACAGCATAATTTGAGGACCGCTGTGCAACCACAGCTTTTGTCCGTATGATAGTCAGCTTCTGAGAGGAGAAGGTACATCACCTAGAGTCTTTACTTGCTGTAAGAGTTGACCTGAAGCACCTGAAGACAGTCTGTCAGCTGAGAGAGGTCAAGAACCTGTCAAGCCTGCAGGGGGTGTGACTGTCCAGGGAAAATTAGAAACAGCCTGACTCAAGTGTGGAGGGTCTACCAGGAGCAAGAACACTGAAGAGAGGGATCTACGAGTTCAAAGAGTATGAGCGCAGTCTCTGCAGAAGTGCAGGTCCAAGAGTGAACTGCAGGCTGGCAGCCGACCTAGCTGCTATGCAATAGTGACAAGCACAGTTGAGCTCGCTGCTTATATCAAGTGCTGTGTCCATGGTGCATGTAGCCACAAAATCCCAGATTTGTATCTGTGGCGCCTGTTGCCATACAGGTCACAAATTATGCCTGTGGTGGACGTCGCCACTGAAGCCAAAGCCTCTGCCCATGGCGGTCACCACATATGCAAAGTGCATCCAGCAGCTGCCATTGTGCTGCGATGACACCGGTGTACGTGGTGGCCCATCTGCTGCTCAACACTGAGTGACCCAGAAGCTGGTCCGATGCCTGACATGAGCCCCCACCAACACCCAGAACCTGCATTCCCCCAAAGACCCATGGCATACAAACTCAGTTCACTCTCCCCAACTTCACCCTACAGCCTCTTTCCATCACCAAGATGAGCTGCAGCCTCAGCACCCTCTCCCCGTCTGTATCAGTCTCTGCAGAGTGGTATAGCTATGGAGGCCAACAAGGCCCAGATGCTGGTCGACATCATTGCTTCAGAAGCAGAACACAGCACGCCTGGCCATAGGTGACCTCCATCTTCCTTGACAATAGTTGTTGTGAAAGCCATGGGGCTCAGTGCAGGTCCAACAAGTACCTCTTGAGCTTGTGCTTTCTTCCACCACCTGCACCACACCCTTAGCCAGCAGTCGCCTCTCAGTTCCCAAACCAGCTCACAGCCACAGTTCCAGCGCTTCAAACTTCTCTGTTGTGCTGCTGCTCCCCCTCCTACAGCTTTCACCACTCTCTTTTAGCTGATCCCCATGGCCTAAGACCGATTCCACCTCCCACACCAGCCACCAAAGGCTCAGCTAAATCCTCTTTCCAGTACTATCCCACAGCCTCAGTGCATCCTCCCCTCTTGCACTGGACCTTTAGTTACAGATGGAACTGAATAGACTGTAGTAATGCAGGAAGAGCAGATATTCTGTGGGTGCATTTGTAGACATGTGGGCAGGCCTAACCCCGTGTGAAGCGGTCGCTCCTGCCTACCTCCCGACCTGCAAGCGCTATTGTGGTATCGTAGCGCTGCCTGTCCACACTGCCATTAATCATTTTGATTCAGCGCCCAGTATCCGGCGTATCGCTCCGCATTGCGTTGTTTATTGGTGTTTATTGGACCTGTGTTCATAGCGCTGCTGATTGTGACCTCGCATTTGTTTTATTATATTTTGCATCTGACCTGTGTGCATAGCGCTGCTGATTGTCACTTCGCATTGCCCTCTCCCCCACTGCCATAAACTTAACTGAAACTGACTCGGAAGCCGGTCTGTGGCATAGTGCTCCGCATTACTTTGCTCATTGATTTTATCATTACTGTGTGCTCCACCGCTAGATTGCACAAGTCGCATTGGCCCCTAAGCACAATTGCTGCCTGATTGTATGCGCCCATAGCGTCCTGTTGTTGTTGTTGATCCCACCATTTTGTTGTGCCTGCAGCCCGTCCCTCCCCCTTCGCTACCGCTCCCAGCTCCCCCTCCCACGCTCCGCCCCCCTCCACTTCTCCACTTATGTCAGAAGGACCTACGCGCAGCGATCACGCGCAGTGATCACGCGCAGCGATCACGCGCAGCGATCACATGCAGCGATCGCGCCCCATTCGCGCCAAAGGTAAGCCCGTCTACGCCCGTATGCGCCAAGCCCTCGCCCAGCGCCAGACCCCCTGGCCCCCGTACTACCCACCCCACCCGCATTACATACGCCGCCTCCACCCTCTTAGCCCTAAACCCCGGTCGACTCCCCAACAGCGCCCAAGCCGCCCCTGGACACACCCATGGACCCTTCACATGCAACTCCTGCAAGTATGACGGCACCAAGACCAACTCCTCATCCACTAACACCAAACAGAGACCTGACACCAACCACCTTAAATGCATCCTGCTCAACACCCGCTCAGTCCACAGACACGCCATCGACCTTTGGAATCTACTAGACACCATCTCTCCGGACGTCACCTTCCTAACAGAAACATGGATGAACGCCTCCTCAGCCCCAGACATCACCATTGCCATCCCGGAAGGCTACAAGATCATCCGGAAAGACCGCACCAAGCAAACAGGAGGAGGCATCGCCATCGTCCATAAGAACTCCATCCGCATCTCTACCAGCTCAGACGTCAACCTCGCTAGCGCCGAGCACCTTCACTTCCAGATCCACACCGACCCCAAGACCACACTCAGAGGCACCCTCCTCTACAGGCCACCAGGACCCCGTGCACAATTCAGTGAAGACATCACTGACTTTATCACCCCACACGCCCTCCCCTCCGAGGACTACATTCTATTGGGAGACCTCAATTTTCACCTGGAAAAAAGCAACGACAGCAACACCACCACCCTTCTGGACAATCTCGCCAACCTCGGACTCAAACAACTTGTTAACTCCCCCACTCACTACGCAGGTCGCACACTCGACCCTATCCTTACCTCCAGCAAACATATCTCCTTCAGTCACACCACAGCTCTCCATTGGACGGACCACAGCTGCGTTCACTTTATCTACAAAAAGACCACAGTCCACAACCATCCTCAACCTACTCTGCGAAGAAACTGGAACAAAATCACCTTCGACCAGATCTCCTCATCGCTTCTTCAAAACCCCCCTGCCCACTCTTGGAACCCCAACCAAGCAGCCATTAACCTCACTCAATGGCTAACCAACAGCGCCGACAACCTAGCCCCCCTGAAAAAACGTCAAATCAAAATAGGCAGCAAAAACGCCCCCTGGTTCAACGATGATCTTAAGAAATCCAAGAAACTCTGTTGCTCCCTTGAGAAGGCATGGAAAAAAGACCCAAACACCAGCACCAGGGACGCCTTCAAAAACGCCACCCGCATACACCACCAACTGATCCGGACTGCCAAGAAAGCCGCTTTCAAAGACCGACTTGACAACAACGCCCACAACAGCAAGGAATTATTCAACATCGTCAAAGAGTTTACCAACCCCACTGCCAACTCCAACGACATCACTCCCTCTCAAGCCCTTTGCGACTCCCTTGCTTCGTTCTTCCACGACAAAATCGCAGACATCCACAACAGCTTTGACAACCAACCCGGAGACCAACCCACCCAACCTTCTGCCGTACCGTCACCCCCCTTGAGCATCCTTAATGACTGGAACCCAATCTCCACTGAGGACACCATCCGCCTGATGAACTCCATCCACTCAGGATCCCCCACAGACCCATGCCCTCACCACATCTTCAACAAAGCAGATTCCATCATAGCACCACACCTCCGAGACGTCATCAACTGCTCCCTCAACTCCGCCACCTTCCCGGAAAGCTGGAAACACGCCGAACTCAGCGCCCTTCTGAAAAAACCCACAGCTGACCCCACCGAACTCAAAAACTACCGCCCCATCTCGCTCCTTCCATTCCCGGCCAAAGTCATCGAGAAAGCTGTCAACAACCAGCTCGCCGCCTTCCTCGAAACCAACAAATCCCTCGACTCCTCTCAGTCCGGCTTCCGAGCCAAACACAGCACTGAGACCGCACTCATCGCAGCAACAGACGACATTCGAACTCTACTGGACAATGGAGACACAGTCGCCCTAATCCTCCTCGACCTTTCCGCAGCCTTCGACACAGTCTGTCATAGCACCCTGTTACAACGCCTCAGAAACATCGGAATCCAAGGAAAAGCACTGGAATGGATCACCTCGTTCCTTGCCGGAAGAACCCAGAGAGTCCGCCTCCCACCATTCAAATCAGAGGCCACTGAAGTCATTTGCGGCGTGCCACAAAGATCCTCACTCAGTCCCACCCTCTTCAACGTATACATGAGCCCCCTCGCGGCCATCGCACGCCAACATAACCTCAACATCATCTCGAACGCTGATGACACTCAACTGATCCTCTCACTCACCAAAGACCCTAACACCGCCAAAACCAACCTACATAAAGGAATGAGGGAAGTAGCCGAGTGGATGAAGCAGAGCCGTCTGAAACTGAATTCCGAAAAAACAGAAGTCCTTATCTTAGGCACCTCCCCCTCCGCCTGGGACGACTCGTGGTGGCCAGAGTCCCTTGGAAAAGCACCCATCCCGACAGACCACGCACGGAACCTGGGCGTCATTCTGGACTCCTCACTCTCGATGACCAGACAAGTCAACACCATTTCATCATCTTGCTTCAACATTCTTCGCATGCTCAAAAAAACATTTCGCTGGATCCCCACCGAAACTAGAAAAACGGTCACCCACGCACTGGTTACAAGCCGCCTGGACTACGGAAACACCCTATACGCCGGTACCACCGTAAAACTTCAGAAAAAACTCCAACGCATCCAGAACGCATCAGCCAGACTCATACTAGACATTCCGCGTAAAGACCACATTTCTGGTCACCTGAAAAACCTCCACTGGCTCCCCGTCAATAAGAGGATAACATTCCGCCTTCTAACCCACGCACACAAAGCACTTTACGTACTTGGACCCGAATGCCTCAACACACGACTTTTCTTCTACACCCCCTCCCGCCAGCTACGCTCCTCCCACCAAGCCCTTGCTGCTGTACCTCGCATCAACAAAACCACCATGGGAGGAAGATCCTTCTCCTACCTGGCGGCAAAAACCTGGAACTCACTTCCCATTCACCTTCGCCTCACTCAGAACCACCTAGCATTCAGAAAGCAACTTAAAACCTGGATATTCGACAAGTAATTCCCCACCTTTCTCCAAGCGCCTTGAGACCCTCTGGGTATGTAGCGCGCTATATAAATTAATTGAATTGAATTGAATTAATGTATGCTTTGAAGTGTGCCTGTGCAAATGCTGGGTGACAGTGAGTGGTGTGAGTGCAGAGTGAGCAGTGTGCGTGCAGGGTGTAGGGTGTGCCTGTGTAAGTGCAGTGTGAGAGGTGTGAATGCAGAGTGAATAGTGTGCCCATGTGAGAACTGAGTGACCAGTGTGCTCTGCCAGGTGAGTCATGAACCAGTGCAAGCGTAGGGTAATCAGTGTGAGCTATGTGAATGCAGGATGACATTAAGTACCTCTCCATACCATTGACGGTTGTCAAGTGGAGGTTCAGGTGTCATTTGAACTATGGTTATTGAAGCGGATGCTGTAATAAAAGGTCCCCCTTTAGGACATTTGAAAGTTACTTTTCTAGAGGTGGGTGAGCCATTGAAGGCCTGAGCAAGATGTTGAGCTCTGGCTCTGGAAGAAGTGTTATCGGAACTTTGAGCCAAGTCTTCTTGTGGCTTCTGCCACCCACGCCCTTATGTTAGTCACCAGGCCCCCTTCTCCTTCATCTAGTGCCTAAATGGTGCAATGTCAAACAAGGTTTATCTGCTTGACAAAATGTATGTTACCCTGGGCAATTACCATATTTCACTGTGCCTCCTTTTCTTTTATCGTCCAAACGTTTAAAAACTCAATTTAGGATGAGCCCGCTACTAAAACCTCACTTGTATATCTTTTAATAGACTTTAATATACCCCCATGTATGATAAAACTTAAGTGGTATTCACAGGAAAACTAACTTTCCTTTTGGTTCACTAATAGCATCATCATCGCAGTTATAAATGGTTCAAAGTTTACCACGAACCCATTGGAGTGTCAGTGACAAATCTTGGTTATTTATGCTTATTTGCAAAAAAAATTCCAGACTTCAGTTTTCTTTTTTGCAAACGTGTTTTATGCAGTTAAAGGGATACTGCAACTTTCTTTTGGGTGAGCAATATCAAATTACAGCCAAATTACAGGCAACACGTGTTTCGCCCCTTAACATGGCCATCCGGCCTGGGGCTTCCTCAGGGCATATAGGAAAATGAAAGGACACGAAAATGCCCTGTGTTGTCTGGTTGGATTTCCTTTGTATCTGGTGACAAGAAATAAAGGGTGCATTGCCCGCGTGCGATCAATTCTGCCTGTCGGTTGTGTCCCTTCATTTTCCTATACGCCCTGAGGAAGCCCCAGGCTGGATGGCCATGTTAAGGGGCGAAACACGTGTTGGCTGTAATTTGATGTTGCTCACCCAAGAGAAAGTTGCAGTATCCCTGTAAATGCATAAAACACATTTGAGAAAAAGAAAACTGGTCTGGAATTTTTTCCGCAAATAATCATAAATAACCAAGATTTGTCCTGACACTCCTTTGGAACTCTTTTATTTCCAGTGGGATGGGGATCCACCACTGTTAAGGGCAACTACGTTACCTATATTCAACTCAATAATACGGTTACTTAGGGATTGGGACCCTTTTTCCCACTCTTTTTCCTCTGAGATTACCACGAACCCATGACTTCTGATAAATTTCAATCAATGCAGAAATACATTTTAGTGCGCTGAAGTTACACGTTTCAAAATTAAAGAAGTACATCTATTGACATTTGAGTCTTTAGCACGTTTACCTGACAAATGATATTCCACACAGAGCACTGGCTGTAAGGAAAACGCAGCAGCCACAAATTTGCACAATTCCAGTGGTCCTGTCTATGAGCAGGAAGTTACGAACAGCTGACCTCTGCTCTCAGTAGAGGGGTGTCCCTCAAGAAGATCATCTTCTGCGCCATCACTATTAATGCCTCTGAAACTTGCTGCTAGCCCCTTACATGTGCAGAACTATTTCTGTTTGCCGAACCTCACAGGGGTGTCCTTCCTCAGACAGGAAAACCACCTTCCACACATGCTGTAATATCCATTTTCTGTTTTATTTCCCAAGATATTATGTTGTTGCATGGCAAGGGTAAAAAGTGCCCTATCCTAGCCACTTTACTTTCTGGTTTGGGTGCGCGAGTCACCACTACTATTAAACAATTTTTTGGCTTGACCCTTCCGGAGTTAATACATGGCGTAAATACTCTGCTTGCTTTGATGCAAAAACATACTTGTCTCACCTCACCTCAGACAATTTTCCAGCAAACATATTCAATCCCAGACTCACCCTCCTAGTGTGCTCCTGTAAATCTTTCACAATGATGATATAATCTTCAAATACTAAAATTCCTTCTTTACCTTTGAATAATTTGCTATAATACTTTGGATCACCACAGCAGTGGGCGCTAATCCAAATGGTAGGAAGCAGAATTGGTACAGGTGTTGAGAAAGCTGTGAGAAGGAGCAGTTATTCAGTCTTTAGGCTGGCAATAAGCAGATCTTAGATCTAAATTTAAAAACAACTTTGCACCCTGAATTGATGCTAACATACCCTAAATTATCAACAGCAGGTGCCCGTCCACCCATATTTCCGTGACTAACACAGGGCCCTTTCTTTAATATTCAGCACTGAGCAACATTTCTTTGTATTCTTGCAGCATTTTCTCTAAACTGGCTCTTCCTTCTGCACTCAACAAGTGCTATCCACTTCCTTCATTGTCTCCTCCGAACTTGCATCTCCATCACTTCTCTCTACAGCAGAGGTCTTCAGTTTGTGGGGGGTGCCCCCCTATGGGTTCGTGCCAGCATTCCAAATGCCTCAGTAAGCATTTGTAAATGAGGATGGCCTCGAAGTGTGCCTTTGTTTATTTTTCACGTTTTCAGACCGTCTTCATGTAAATGAAGCAATTGAAGCAAGTGTTGTCACCTTTCAGAGAGAAAACTGCAGGCCATCTGTTCACGTTTTAAGATTCAGCAAAGAACCAGACATGGTTAAGTAGAATTTTATATGACCTTGTCGGTATTCATTATTAACATGGCCTTTCGGGTTTCTTTTTACTTTAATTATCAGTAAGTTGTCATAAGGGCAGCTGTAGAACATATTTTAAAATGTTTTGTTCTAACATTTGCTGTTTAAAGTATGTACTGATAACAGAATAAAATACTGTTCCTAGGGGATATTTCTCATTTTTGTACAGGGCATTAAACTACTAGTCATGCTGGCAAGTGTGATCCTGTGCACTGTGGTGGCAGGTTCAAAAGCATGGCAAAAATCAACAAAATATTCTATAAGTATTCAATTTCTGGGCATGCGCCTGCTGTCTCGCCAGTGGAATAACACTACTTGTGCTGGTCTTGCTTGAAGATGTCCTCTAACATTGATGCAGATATTGGTTGCCCAACTAAGATCCGGGAGGAATGATGGGGGGGGGGTATGTCTAATTACTACAGTTTGACTATGGTCTATAAAAATCAAGGCTACGAGGAGATCAGTCATTGCTGCTGCAAGTTCGGTTCTGTTTTATCAATGCTTGCTACGCCGCCGGTCCTTTGGCTGTCGGCATCTTGGCTGTGTACTGGGAACTGTCTGCACATCTGTTTCAATATCTGCGGCCGGCCCATTGGGTTGTAGGCCAGAAGCTGTGTACTTGCAGTGTGATGTAATAAAGGTCTTCCGAAAACAAAAACAAACAAAAAAAAGTATTCAATTTCTACCGTTAGTGCAGCAGGAGCATTGGCACTGGGCCATGATGTGAGGGACCACTGCACCCCAATTAAAAAAAATGTACTGGCAAAAAGGGGTTGGTGAGCCATTTTTCTTGTTACCATTGGCGTCCAAGTCGTTCTTGCTGCACAGAGAACAAGTGCCTAGTAACAGAGGGTGAGGTCTGGGGCGTTTTCCCTTCTTACACAAAGCAGCAGACCGCCTGCTTTGGGCCCATAGCCTAGGTGTGATGGCCCAGGAGTGTGGGCAGAGGTGTAGCTATCATTGGTGCTGCAGGTGCAGTGGCACCGGGACCCAGACGTTTAAGGGTCCACCTAACCCCTATTATAGCTGTTTTACCATCATTCCTTGCTTGTATTATTGCCCAGTGGGCCCCTGCAGTGCCAGTGTTGCTTTGGGCATTGAACCAATGTCCCAAGAAAAAAGCACTGACGCAGAGGAGAGACCTTAGCTTGAGCCTCAGAGAGATGGCAGAAAGAAGCCTGGGGGCGGTTTAATCATTCAATCGTGCAGGACTTGTATAGCGCAGCTTATCACAGTGAGGGAATCCAGGCGCTGGGCTGCGCGTTTCAGTCGAAGAGTACCATCCTGAAGTCTGTTAGAGATGGTGAAGTTCGAGGGTGTAGGGGGAGGGAGTTCCAGTACATGGCGGCGAGGTGGGAGAAGGAGAATCCAACGGTGCGGAAGCGGTGGATGCGCAGTGTCTGTGAGCTGAACGGAGTGGAGATTTCTGGATGGTTGGTGAAAGTTCAGGCAGTTGTGCATTTATGCCGGTCCTTGGTCGCGGAGTGCTTTGTAGGCGTGGGTCAGTAGTTTGAACTTGCATCTTTCCTGGATGGGGAGCCAGTGGAGGTCTCTCAGGTGCTGGGAGATGTGGATCCTTTTGAGCAGGTTGAGGATTCGTCTGTATTTTCTCATTTATAAGGCTCACATTTAGGGGGTCATTACGATGGAGGATTTTCCGCATCCTCCGGGCCGGCGGAAGCCACCGCCGGCCCGGAGGATGCAGAAAATCCTCTGCGGACCCACCAGGACCCACCGCCACATTAGGATGGCTGGTGGGTCATGGTTTAGGTCCGCAGCTTTTCCGCCGCGGCTGGCTTACAACCGTGGCGGAAAAGCACTAAAATGGTGACGGTGTCTCTCAGACACCGTCAGCCAGATTAGGATGTGCTTTTGAACATGCTTTTCCGTGGCGGCTTTTCCGCCGTGGAAAAGCATGTGTAACTGCACTGCGGGGGCCCGTTGCGGGCCCCCTAGGTGTAGTGGGGGTTGGGGGGTGCACATGGGGGGTACCTATGGTACCGCCCAGGATTTGCGTGCACAATGCAGCAGGCACCGCGCGGTGCCTGCCGCTTTGTGCACGCAAATGCTGTGCATGCTTTTTTAACATTGCTGCGGGTGCAGCTTGAAGCTTGAAGCTGCACCCGCCGCAATGTTAAAATAGAGGATGTGACCGCCACCCAGGCGGTCACATCCTAATCTGCACAGAGGGAATCTGCACAGAGGGAACGCCGCAGCCCATGCAGATGTTCCCTCATGCTCTGGGGTCGCGGACGGACTCAAGTCCGTCCGCGATCGTAATGACCCCCTATGTGTGGCTTATGAGATACGGACAAAGTACCCCTGATATTCCTTTCCCCCTGCGCTCAGACCTGCCCCTCCCGCTCCCAAAGACTTTCCATAAATTTTAGGAGGGGCCCAAATTCAAAACATTTTGTGTGGGGTGGCTGAGAGTAAAAAAGTTGGAATATCTCTGCTCTACAGTGATTTGTTCACTTCTACCAGGAAGTAGTAAAATACCCAGCATTCATTGGTCTATCAATCGTGGTACATCTTGGCCTATGTTTGTTACATGCAACTTAACGTGAATGGTTTAGCGACTCTAACATTAACCCAAACATACCTTTTCAAGTGAACACAAGGTGGTATCAATATGTGATTCAGTCATACACTATTATTCATATGGCAGGAAACAACTGATATTTCTGAGTCAATTAGTAAATCAAGAACTATTCCAACTAGTTCTACATTTGCTTCGATGTCTCTCCCTGTTTTCAATCCATTCTCCCATCAGTTCTGCTTTTTCTATGGATAAAACCAAACTGTTAATTCTCTCAACTATCACATTTAAATCAACTCCCTGTAGTTTTACATTCTCTTGTGTCATGTGCTAGTTGTTCGAACTTGTTACAAGTCTGATGTAAGACTTGACTAAAGTTTGCCAAATGCAAGGCAGACAATCATCAATAATACTGGTTATTTCCCAACAGTTTCATAGCTTCAGATATCTTTTTCGTACTTTTTGAGAAAGAAGTCTCTAGCATGTTGATGGGCGTGCACCCCTGTAATGATGTCTGCATCCCAAATGCTTTTTTTTGTTCTTTCAGGCAAACATGGATCATGTGTGTGAGCCATGATATAGGCCTGTCTCATGGATTGAAGTCTGGTTGGACTGGGAAGGACGCCCAAAGTGCTACACTCATAGAGTGAAAGGCTGCAGTCTTTAGGAGGAGTTAAGCAGCATGAGGAGTGTAGTCGTGGCAGCATACCGTGTAGTGATCAGTAGGAGTGAACAGGTCCTTTTTACCTGTGTCTCTGGAGTGAAGCCAACAGACTCAATCATTAAAACTTCTATTGCAGTGTGCTTACTCACCCTTGGCCTACATCGGTTTGGTGTGTAGTGCTGCGCAGTGCATGTGTGGTATCCATGTGCTAAGTGTATGTGTGCCTGTGAATGGTACATACAGGGATAAAAAGCAGGGCATGTTAATTGTCTGCATGTGCTAATGTATGTTTACCTGTGAATGGTACAATACATTAAATATGTGTGCTATGCAGTGTGTGTATATTATATGCATGTGCTGAGTGTATGTGTGCTTGTGAATGGTACAGTACATGAAGGGTGTAGTGCTGTGCAGCACGTGTATGATATATGCATGTGCTGGGTGTATGCATTCATGTGAATGATACAATAAATGGAAGACTATGGGTTACATTTAGAAGAGACCCAGGGCTGGATGGAGAAACACGAGGAGAGAAGGCAGAGGAATTCCCCCGACAGATTTGTGTATTGCTGCATTCCTATAAGCTGGCTGGGACACAGTGCAGGAAGGCAAAGACAGACTCACCAGTACACACTTCAAAGGGTGCTCTGTGATGCAGAGATGGGTTACAAGGAATGGGCCTGAGCACATCACAGGAAAGAGATGAGGATGAAAAGAGAATTCTAAAGGGTACATCTGAGGCCATTGGTAACCTTTTGAAACACATATAACTGTGTCTGACTTTCAGGATTGAACCTCTAGTTACTCCCTTGGCCGTGTTATGGGGCTGTCAGGTTTGGAGACACTTCTGCTGTGACAGACTGCTTTCTGGAGGAAGAGACAATTGAGGAGTGGGCACTTCAGAAGGAAGCTGAACCCCACTCTAAATCACATTTGGTGTCTGGAAGTGGACTATAAGAAAGGCATTTTGAAACCCCAAAAACAGTCAACTATCAAGCAGCCAGTCGGGCTGAACTGGAGGAGGAGCAGCTCTGCAAGACTTCTGCCTGTGACCTGGAATGGGGGCCAAGGCCTGCTAGTCTCCAAGCTGGGTAAGGGGACATCACCTACCCTGAAGCACCAGCAACTCCCTGCTTGCCAACACCAGTGTGTCCTATGAAAAGGGGGAGTGCATTATTTGTAGCGAGGTTCAGTGGGGAATCCTAGCGAGTGGATTACCATAGCAAGGTGTGAAGATGGCTGCTGCACCGATTGGGTTGTTGTCCATGTGCAGGGAAAGTCGGCGACCCCTATATGCCAGAGGAGGGCCACTGTGCAGTGAGCCGTGACTGTTGCTGCAACAAGTCATTGCCCTGTGCGGTGTGAAATCGGTGACCCCGTATGTCAGGTGTGACCACTATGAAGAGTGTTGCCATGTCAAGCGTACCACAGCCCTTGTGCAGTGTTAAGTCTGCAACCTTGTAGGCGGGGGTGGACGCCATGAAGACTGTCGTTGTGCTGATCAGGCCTGAGCCCGTGTACAGTCAAACAATGATGAAACTTTATGCCAGAGGGGGCCACCATGACCATGCAAGAAGGGTGGGCTCGTTGGGATTTTCATCAGAAGAAAAAGGCCTCCTTAGTGACCTAGCAGGCCAGATTCATGACTGAGGACCAGTGCCAGAATAGTCTCATCCCCACCCCCCCACTACCAGTGGGAAAACCAAAGAACTTACCCTGCCTGGACAAGCTGCGAGAACCCCCCCTGCTACTGACGCACCCTGTGGGGGAAATCTAGGACAGCCAAGCACAGCCTACCGTGTTTTAAGAAAAACTTACCAGAGGGGCATGGCTGGCCGAGCCGCGAAATGGCCGCTTCCTAAGCGAGCTCTGCCGGCCGGTATAATAATCCTACTCTAATCCTAGCTTTGGTGTGGCCGCCCCAGCGCTAAACTACCACCTCTGATGGGGTACAGGCTGGGGTACACATCAGTGGCAACAAGATGAGTCGCGAGTGCCTGGTGGAAGCTGCAGATGTTAAACTGCGGAGCGACCGCTCTGTGGAAACAGGATTGACCGGGAGCCGGGCTGCGCTTCTACAAGAGCCCGGGGCGGAGCGGGCCTACTGAGGAGCTGCCAATAGGAACTGCGATATGACCGGCGCGACGCCCAGAGGTGAGGTGACTGGGCCTGGAGGGATTGGTGGCACCGACTGAGATAATCCTGCGCTTGCAGAGCAGGACGAGGTCTCCTCTTTGGCGATGTGCTGAGATCAGCGCCATACGGAAAAGTCGAGGAAGGGAAAATGGCGGCGCCCTAAGTGCTCCCCGGGCGGCGCCTGATTACCCGGGCACCGGGACGAGCAGCGCAGACCAAAACCAAAAGCGCACTGCTGAGGCTACCTGGCTGAAATATTTAGCGCTTTGCACCAAAAGTGTCACGAGGCGGTGGCGGGTCGATACAGTTTGCGCTGAGGGACCATTGTGATTGCCGGGGGTTCCCCCTAAAGGCTGCATGAATGCGTGAGCCCTCTCTTGTGGGCTACCGGAGGAGGGTTCGCCTGGGCGGTCTGTGCGCTAACCCTGATGCACCCCCGATAGTGCATTCCACGATAAGGCCAGTGAAAGTGGGGATACACCGTGTATTGCTGAGGTGCACTAAGTTGAAACTAGTATGGGCCTTTTGGGGCGTGGTGGCCTGCTGCTGCGCTTGCGCATGAGTTGATGCTAAGGGACCCGAACACTGGCTGTGAATTTGCCCCCAAGAAAGGCTAAATGCGAGACGGAAGTGCTGCCTGAATGGAACTGTGGACATCTACGGCCTGGTAGGTCGGATTCGGGCATTGGCGGCGATACTGGGAGGTGGAGGCAGCGGCGCCTGGAGAGTGTGAGCCACATCCCGATTTTGCGTCGAGGCAGGTATTCCGCAGCTGGGTGTTCGAGGGGAAGACACCGACAGCCTGTTGCACCATAGTGGCGGTAAGATCGGTGGGCGGTGGCTCTGTTGTGAGGTGCGCAGGTGGCCGGCGACGAAGGGTATATCACTTCACCATTTACCACCCGGCTGTGGGTTGATTGAGGGTGATGTGACGAGAATTGCGATGTTGAGTGTGGCGCGGACAGGCCGGAACTGCGTCTGAAAATTGTAGTGGACACATTGCACAAAGCACCGCCGTTTAAAACATTCACTATAGCGAGCCCTGAATACTCGTAATACCATGGATAAACCAGACTCCAAGCAGTCGAAGCTCTCGTTTGATGCAAGGCGTTCGACTAGACAGACAGACACTGAATCTGGAGCACAGGGGGGATCCGACACAGATGTACAAACTGGAGAAGGTGGAGAAGATCTGCGGCCCTATTGCTAGAAATGCTCACTAGTCTCCGAAACATAGGCACTAAGTTGGACACGCTCACCGTGTGGTTACCGAGCATAAAACACGGCTAGACTGTCAGGAAAATTGGCACACAGAGTTTCACGAATTTCAAACTGAGACAAAAGAACAATTTTTACAGATGGACAAACTTTTGGGCGCCATAAAGACAAAGAATGATGACTTGGAGGCGAGGTCCCGTAGGAATAACCTCCGGGTCACGGGCATTCCGGAGACTACGGCGATCTCGAAGATGGAAGACTTTGTCTCGGAACTCTTACAGGAGCTTTTTGACCCACATTTGTCCAAGGTGTTTGTAGTGGAGAGGGCCCATAGAGCCTTGGGCCGAGGCCGCCTGTGGGTGGCACGCCCCGCCCTATCCTGGCCAAGATACTAAATTATCAGGTCAGGGATTTGATTTTACGACTGGCGAGAGAGAAGGGACAGATTACGCACAAAGGAAACTCTATATCATTTTATCCAGACTTCACCCCAATGGTACAAGCTGCACAGAGAGAATTTCTCCCAGCTAAACGACTTCTGCTACAGGCGCAAATACCGTACTCACTGCTGTACCCGGCAAAGTTATAAGTGTCTCACGATGGCACTGCCCACTACTTCACAGATGCAAAATCTGCACTCAAATTTGCCAAGCACATTGCAGGTAAAGCACCAAAGCGGCGAGGGGAGAAGGAACAGCAAGCTGAGGGCAGGCTGAGTGATAATGACTGATCTGACATTACGAAACGCAAACGTCTTACTACATTGTTTACTGTTCTATGATATTCTGTTTTTCTCCGTCCCTGTTGCTCCTAACTGTGTGGCACCAATGTCCCCTGCCCCCCCTGAAGAGTAAGAGTAAATGTTTTACTTGTTCCAAAATGCGCGGTGTTTAGCCTAAGCAACACCATCCTGGCCATCCTGCGCAAGTGGGGGGTGTGCCGGCCTAACCTCGCCCACCATGGAAGGTTCCCTATATTGTAATTGTTAATGCATCTAGTTGTTGATGGGAGGGGTATGCTACAACCTGATTGGGGGGTTGGAGTGGGAGGCGGGTGGTTATTGTGGGTTGTATGTTTATTTTATTGTCAGTAGGAAGCAGTCACAGACAAAATGAAGGTATATTGTCAGAGTCTTGCTAATTCAGGTTAGGTAGGTCGCTGAACTATCTTTCCACCATATGGCAGCGCTTATGAACGTATTAAATATTCTAACTTGGAACATAAGGGGATTAAATGAAGGACGGAAAGCTAGACTGGTGCACGACTACTTGAAGATGCACTGTATAGATATTTGTTTCCTACAGGAGACACACATTAACGTGACACCATCACCAAGGCTGAGACATGGCAGGTGGGGGGAAGTGTATTCAGCTATCTACTCTAATTACGCACAGGGGTGGCCATACTTATAAAGGATTCGATTGGAAATGTGAATTTTCTTATGAGGACCCAGACGGGCGATTTGTTCTACTGAATGGGAAACTGGGTGGTAATGAGGTGTCGCTAGCCGCGGTATATGGTCTGAACAGTGACTCGCCTGATTTTTTCAGACAGATATGGTCCAGGATCAGAGCATTGGGGTGTCACACTGTCATCTGGTGGGGAGACTTCAATGCTGTCTTCAATGATGCCACTGACAGGCATGGCACGGCACGGCTAGATCCCTACACCCCCAGGTGTGCGCTGCATTACACGACATAATGTTTGATGGAGAACTCTTAGATATTTGGAGGGTGAGGTATCCTGGGCTCGGAGAGAATACATGCATCACAAGCCAGCACGCGGCCTGGTCCCGCTTGGACTTTTGGCTGATCACACAAGATGTAGCTGCTTGGACTGTGGAGATATCACATTTGGCGCGTTCATTGTCGGATCACGCGCCATGCCTACTTAAATTGTCCTTGCCCAAGGTGCCCCCACGCCTGTTTGCTTGGCGACTACCACCGCATGCACTACTAGATGTGGCTTTTAAAGAAGGCATAAGGTCGGATATTGTAGATTATTTTGCCACAAATTCAGGATCGGTAGACACTGAGGGCATGCTATGGGATGCGTTTAAGGTTGTGATTAGGGGGCAATGCATAGCGCGACAGGCAGTTGTTCTTAAGGCAGTAAGAGGTACACTAGCAGAGCGTGAAAAACAGATTCAAGATCTGGAGGGGCAGTTTTCTACATAGTCCAGTCCCGAAATGGCAGGTCTTTTGAAATTAAAGCTACTTGAATTTGAGGAGGAAGCGAACCGTGAAGTGAAGTTCCTTGGTAAGCATGCAGAGGCGAGGAGGTATGGAGAAGGAGATAGGCCAGGGCGCACATTGGGAGGCATGATCAGGCAATCCCGAAGTGCTACCTTTGTGCATGAGATAAGAGGTGTCAACAGGGATATTGTCAGGGGACAAAAAGAAGTGCTTAGAGAATTTTATACCTTTTACTCTACCCTTTAACGGGCAGCGTGTCGGGCGCAAGATGTGTCCAGGCAGGAATACCAATACCCCAGAAGCGAAGTTATGCCTCCACGTTTCCCAAAGGGGTTTCCCTCTCTGTGTTACAGCAAACACAACAGTGAGGAAAGAACCACTTCGGAAAATGAAGAGACCAAGTCTATATGTCCGCAGTTAAGAGCCTTAAGCAGGAGGGGTGGAATGGCTCTCACAGGAATAGGGAATCACTGCAGAGGAGGGGAACACAAAACAAGAAATATTTAGAATGATTATCAAGGCAGTATTTAACAAACTGAGTCAAAGTTACAATCCCCAACTATGTGCTATCCCATACTCACCAGCGAACATAAGGTAGGAAAGCTTGATACCTAAGGTTGTGGTCTCTTGAATAACAAAAGGTTTGTACGAACGTTGCACCAAAAAACAAAAAGGTCCCAAATAAATGAAGAAGGGAAGTGCCAGGGATCCTTTTGTAAGAACAAGAAAAAAAAAAGTCTTTCAAAGGAGTTTGTTGTGCAACAAGTAAAGTCAGTAGCAACCCGAGTATCTGGGTAAGACTCTGGAGAAGGAACGATGCGTGAAATCCAGGAATCTCTACAAGTAGCAAAAAGCACCCAGCGAGTCACACGCTAAGGAACAAGGCGTGTTGTCCAGATGCTTCGGTAAACGAGGAGTAGCACACGCGTTTGTTAGCGTAAAGTTCTCAATAATAAAAAAATGGAAGGAAGTGTCTACCCGTTTCTCCACGGGAACGCCCAGTGTCAGAGTTCAGGCGCATACGCTAGATGCCGGGACAGGCAGCGCACACACGGAGGAGTAAATCCCACAGTGGTTCTCCAGGTAATCCACCGTTGAACAACCACTACTCTGAGATATCAAGGGAGGGGGTGACGGGAGGCAAGACTCGGCAGGATGCCGCAAAGGCGACAAACAAGCATGCAGCACTCGAACAAGGAAGTTGCCAAATCAGGAGGGAATCCGTAGTTCAAAAGGCTAAGCGTATCTCCAAAGGTAGGGAGGCAAGAAAACAGGGAATCCAAGACAAGATACTTCAGGACTGAGCCGGAAAGCCAAGCGCCGCCATTACGTCTCTGGTAGTTTAAGAACCTCCTCTGACATCAGGTGACTTAGCGCAAAGCAGTATGGGATAGCACTCTGTTCAAACCCCTTACAAGGCATTATGGTCTTTGTAGTGTTTGTCGTGTAGCCCTGGTTCAAGGTCTAACATAGCGGGTGCAACAAGTTCTGAAGATATGCTTGAATTTCTGGAATCTATTGCTCTTGTCTGGTTTAATGACAATATCAGAGCTTACATGGATTTACCCATAACAACGGAAGATGTAGCACAAGTAATAAATAGTCTCCCTCTAAATAAGGCCCCAGGACCAGATGGCCTAACGACCGCATTTTACAAAGCGTATGCGGAAGAGCTGGCTCCTCGACTACTTGCAGTATCCGAGGAGGCATTGGAGTCGGAGATCTTACCACCGTCAATGAGGGAATCAATGATTATAACCCTGTTGAAGCCAGGCAAAGCAAAAATATAGTTAGACTCATATAGGCCGCTATCTTTAATAAATGTCGGCATAAAGATCTATGCTAAGATGTTGGCAAACCGTCTCCAGCCGATGCTCCCATTGATCGCGCTTTCTGATCAGTCGGGATTTATCCCAGGACGATCAACATCGCATAATTTACGCACTCTATTCTCAGTGATTCATTAATTGCACCCCAGTGTCCAGGCTGTAGTTGTATTTTTAGATGCGACAAAAGCTCTTGATTCACTAGAATGGCCATACCTGTTTTTGGTACTGTCACGCATGGGTTTAAGTCCCTTATTCATTAAACAAATTAAGCTTCTCAATGTTAATCCCACTGCCCGCATTAGAGTGAATTGCTTGGTGACGGACTCCTTTCCAATTTCGAGAGGCACCCGGCAGGGATGCCCGCTATCACCACTGCTATTTGCTATAGCAATGGAACCCCTAGCAGCTAGGATAAGACAGCACCACACTGCTAGGGGCATCGGGTTCAGTACCCGAAGCCTCCTGATATCATTATATGCGGATGATGTAACCCTATATATACACAACCCAGAAGACAATCTAAACCCAGTGCTACGTGAATTTATCAGATTCCGGGGGCTAACTGGCATATCTATCAACTGGGCAAAATTAGTAATTTTCCCACTAACGGATGGCACGAAAGAGGTAATCTATGAGTTCCCCCTGAAATGGAAAGCCGGCGAGGGCAAGTATTTGGGTGTGTGGCTGAGCAGGAATCGCCAAGATATTTGGAGTCTGAATTTTGGAAAGGCTTACTCATGGCTGGAGGGGAAGGTTGCACTATGGTCCAGGTTGCCCCTATCTATCGCGGGAAAGATGACGTTGGCGAAAATTATTGTTTTACCCAAATTCCTTTATGTGTTTGTAAATGTGCCAATTCCCCTAACACAACACTTCTTCAGGACTCTACGCTCACTATTGCTATCCCTGGTGTGGGCAGGTGGGCAGGCTAGAGTGTCCTGGAATCTCCTGACCCTTCCCTTGAGACAGGGTGGGCTGGGCGCCCCGGACATGCAACTATGTGCTTTATGCACACAGGCACAGTTTCTTCATTTTTGGATACATAAGACGCCCTTCCAACCACATGTAGCGGTTGAAATTGATGCAGTAGCACCGGTGCCCCTGGCTGTTGCCCTATATCAAAAGGCGCAGCGTCCCCGTGGGGAGGTTAACACCGCAGATACATTGCGCTAGGTGTGGCGCGAATTGCGAAAAAGGGCTGGAGCTCCGATATTGTATGCACCATCCATGTTGTTAGAAAAGAATCCTATGCTGCCATGCATGACGGAGGGTGTGGGAAGGACCCTAATTGAACACATGAAGTTCAAAACTTTTGCGGATCTTTATCCAGACGGTACATTTAGACCTCCCCCGCTTGACACAGAGGAGCGCGCTGTCCTGTTTGCTGAAAAATTCCTATACCACAAACTGTGCACTGCATGTCGCCAGCTCTGCGGGGGAATCCCTGAGCCCCTCCAACGATGTTAGCGCTGGAGAGTGTTCTTAAAACTCCTTCGGCACGTAAATTAGTCACGCGCCTTTATAAAGCAATGCAGACTGCTCATCCGGTTATACAGCCTAAATCTTTGGCGCTATGGAATAGCGAACTAGATCCGCAGATAACAGAGGACCAGTGGGAGTTTTGCTGTGGGCAGCTGACTGTTCTTTCCCCCAACTATCGCCTTAGACTGATTCATTTCAAATTTCTGCATAGATATTACTGTACTCCGATCAGCCTGTGCCGCATGCGTTTGAAAGAAGATGACAGGTGCTGGAGGTGTGGATATGAGCAGGCTACCTTTCTACATATGGCCTGGGTATGCCCGAGATTGTATGTGTTTTGGCAAGAGGTGTTGTATGCAGTGAATCAAATGCTTGGCAGGGCTGATGAGCCAACTCCGGTATTGGGCCTTTTGGGTATGTACATAACACACTGCCTACTCGGCGCAAATTACACGCACTCCTTTTGCTATATGCAGGTCGACAGGTGGCTATTCAATGGGGCAGGAAACGGGTTCCGAGATTCAAAGACTGGCTATCAGATGTAACCTATGGTCACACTCAACTTAGTTTATATTGGAACCAGATGCCCTCAACCTCCCGTCCTAAAGATATATGGGGGCCTTTTCTGGAATGGACACGTACTCGTGTAGACCAGACTGTTCAGGAGGGACCTGCTGGGGACTAGTCGTGGAATATTGGCCTTAATGACAAAATAATGTACATAACACTGTATGCCTATGTATGAAAATGTTGCTGGATCTATAGACTGCATAAAGTTTTGTGAGCAATGTACACCTCATGAGTCCCTTAGCACTGTACCCCCTTTTTGTCCTAATTTTGTATCTTTTGTGCTACCCTGTATACCCTTTCTGTCTGACCCCTCCCTGCAAGCTGTAAATGTGTTGCATGTTTAGTAGACACTACCTAGATGGACCTACTACATTATTGTACTTTCGATGGAATGTGACTGCACTGTTTATTTAATTTATTTATTTAAAACATTTGTAGAGCGCGGCTGTCACCTGGCAGGTATCCTGGCGCTGGTAGCTACTCCTGGGTTATTGGGCGGGGGAGGTGAATTATCAGTGAGCGAACTGTTCACTGGCAATTGGTTGGCACCTTGTGCCCAAACTGTACTTCTTTTTGTTTCTTTTGGAAAACTGATAAATACAATTTAAAAAAAAAAGAGAAAAAAAAGAAAAACCTTACCAGAGACATCAGCTGCAGGTGCAGCATCTGCGGATGCGGCGTGCTCCGAGACTCCGGTCACTTGGATAATGCTAGTGGGGGTAAGACTGATCTTGGGCCAAATGGCCCCAGGGAAACTTGCTGGACAGAAGCCACTATGGTGCAAGCACACTTTTGACTTTCATACGGAGTGGGAGTCTCAAAACTCTACTAGTGGGACTTAACCTGAATGCCGCCTATAAGAAATGGGAAATATCCATTATAGAAAGCTTGAGGGGAGTGAAAAACTAGAGCCCTGAACTCAGGAGACTGTGTATATTGTTTGTGAATGAGGTATTTTACTTTGTGGACATATATACTCTTTTTTTCATATAAGCAGGTCTTTGACTGGATAATCATTTATTGCTGCTGCTGTGCGTATTTTGAATTGTGAGCTGGTGAGCTGGTGTTCAACCCACTGTGTCTACCTCTCCTTGAGAAGCTTTGGACTGCTCAACCCACACTATTACAGAGTGTAAATTGCTGAAGTATGAGCATAGTAGTTTGTGCCCTGAGACATCAAGAGTAAAATCAGAAATACAGCGGCTGATCCCAACGACTTAAACAACTTACGCCCTATCTCCAACCTTCCCTACCTATCCAAAGCCCTCGAAAAATGTGTCCTGATACAGTTGGACAAACACATCGACTCATTCAACCTCTTAGACGTTTTCCAATCAGGTTTTAGAAAGGGATGCAGCACGGAAACAGCAATGCTCAACATTACTGATGACATACATCGTTCCCAAGATAAAGGCAAATCCTCCCTCCTCGTACTTGTTGACCTCTCTGCTGCCTTTGATACTGTTAACCTTACTCAATATTCTCAAAGACCGTTTCGGCTTTGACGGTGATGTTCTCAAGTGGTTCACCTCTTATTTGCAAAATAGAATTCAACAAATTACAGTCAGGGCTCTATTCTTTCTCCCACTCTATTCAACCTCTTCATGGAACCCTCACCCTTATTCTTAAACAAGCGAAAAATCAGTTATCACCTCTATGCCGATGACACACAACTATACTACAAGATCAAATCCCACAATAACATCTTACATCTTAACGATGTCCTGACTAAAATTCAATTGTGGTTCCATCAAAACCACCTCAAAATAAACCCCAAAAAAACAGAAATCATCATATTCTCTCCCAAGAACAACTCGCTCCCTATTCAACACTGGATCACGGACATTAAAGCTCTCAACTGCTCTCTCGCCATCTGCAACTCGGTCAAATCCCTCGCCATTAGCGTCGATCAGAACCTCAATCTTACTCCCCATATAAAAAACTTGGCAAAAGGTGTTCTCTTCACACTACATTACCTTCAAAAAATTAAACCTTTCATTCCAGCAGATGACTTTAAATCAGTTGTACAATCACTAGTCCTGTCTAGAATTGACTATGGCAATGCCATTCGTGCTGGTACCCCTAAAGTCCACCTAGCCCCTATCAAATCCATTCTTAACCTCGCTGCCACTCATATTTCTGACTGTAAGCGATACAATCATATCTCCCCTGTTCTCATAAACCTCAAATGGCTTCCGATCGAAGGCAGATCCACCTACAAGATCGCCTGCATCACACACAAAGCCCTTCCCCAAAATACCCCTTCTTACCTCTCTGACAAACTTAAAAAAGCTGGGTGTACTAGAATATTGAGTAGCAATAACGCTCTTGTCCTAGTCCCTCCTCTGTTAAAAAAGAAATCAACTCAATCTCGCTCATTCTCTGGTAACGCGCCTTCTATCTGGAATACTCATCCCTAAGTTCTACGTTGTAACCCATCCTACCCCTGCTTCAAAAAAGACCTCAAAATGCTCCTTCTCAACAAATACCGGGGTTCTTAATCATACTTACTGTCTCATAGCCATGAACTCCTTCATTATAATCTGTTTATACTGCCCCCCTTTACTTATAATTCACCCCCTCCCTCCCTTCCACAAATGTATCTCAATCTCTCGCCTTTTCGTGTACTGACATACTATATAATTCTTCTCTGTCTTCCTGATCTACTATCTTCAATTTGCTACATGATTTTGATCTTCCGAACTTAAAACATTCTTAAAGTTCAACTGCCTTACCTTAATTTATCAATGGTACTAAGTTGTGTCTGTTTTTATGTTTAACCAAATCCTGTAAAGTGCTCTGATACTCTTGGGTTCAGTTAGCGCTATACAATACATTTTTAAATAAAATAAAAATGCCTCAACTCCCATGGTTGACCCATGCATGACCCTGGCCTTCTGTCTGTCCTACATGTTCTTTCTGGGGGAGACCCAATCAAGGCAAGATTGCAAAAGATATTGCAATTGATATCCTACTCTACCCCCTTAGATGACAGAATACAATTAGCAATGGCTAAAGCCATTTCTAGTGAGGTATCTTTACCAAAACGTTGTCTGGATCTTTTTATCATTGATTTATCTACCAGTTGGTGTCTGATCAAGCATTCAGTCAGTTATCCATACTTGCATGGTGATGCTAGATTTCTTAAAGTAGCTATGTACGTGTCAATACTTACAACTGCTAAATACCCATACATAAACAATTTAAATCTTCTATAAACCAATCTTTTGGTGAAGAAAGCTGTAAGAAATTGAGTTACTGGTTGAGGGGGTGTGAAGCTCAACTCCAGCAACCACAATTCTCAGTTAGGGTGAAGTAACAAACAACCTCAAATTAACCTGTGCCGACCACTCTGGTAGCTTGGCACATGCAGTCAGGCTTAACTTAGAGGCAATGTGCAAAGTATTAATGCAGCACTTCAAACAGTAATAAGATGAAAACACAACCAAAAGGGAGGTGCATCACACAAAGGCAGTTCCCAGGAGCTGTTGTAAGTGATGTGCGAGGAAATGTGTCATGCAGCGGCAGTTCCAATAGGCTGTGATGCGATGTTCTGCATCAGGGATGGGCTGCGCCTTAGTTCCGATGCCGAGCTTGACAAGGCAATATGTCTTGATGCGCCGGTTCTGCTGGGACCACAGATGGGCTAGCACAGCACGTTCATGCCCACTTCTAAGGGTCCAGAACTGGGGTGGCACCACTTGGGGAGGGGGCATGAGTCAGAACTGGCCAGGTGCTGGGTTCAAGGTCATTGGAGCCTGTTCTGTCCCTGAGGCTCTGATCAAGAGGCCAGACAACTAATCCTTGGAATCACTCTGTGTGGTCCTGGGTCCAAGATGCAGGTACAGTCCTTCTCACTCGGGCAGGAGGGCAGGACAGCACTGCAGAGTGGCAGTTCTTTTTGCAGCTAAGCAGCACAGCAGTCCTTCTTCTGAGTCTTCACAGGTCCAAAAGTGTTTGGTTTGAGGGTCCATTATTTATACCTGGTGCCCGCTTTGAAGTAGGAGAACGTTCTGGAGGTTTCCACCCTCCTGAGGTGTCAGGCATCTTTTTGTTCCCTGGCACCAGCTTGTCTGGGGACACAAAAGATAAGTGATGAACCCTATGTGACTCTGTTAATTCAGACCCTTTGTGATGTGCAAGTGTGGCAGGTGACAGCTACGCCTCCTCATTAAGAGAAAGTCGCTTATCCTGCCAACACCTATCTAACCTTTGTCTGACTGTCTGAGAGCAATACACAATGACCAACTGTCAGATACTACTTGTCATGTGACTCAGCGACAGGCTGCAGGCACCAAATGGTTAGAACTAGAAAATATTAACGTTCTAAAAGTGCAACAACAAGGTGATGGATGGAATACTTAAATTAATCTAAGCCACTGACATTCAGGCCGCATTACAATCCATCATTTTTCACCCACTGTGCCACCTCAGTTTGGACCCAGCCATATGCAAGACAGTTTTGACCTTGCTCCTCATGGAAACAGTTCAGCTCAAACTGCCAAGCCAGGTCCTCTCTCAACTGCACTACAAGCAACCTAGGATCTGTTTCTCCCTGGTAAGAGGTCATCAGCCAGGTATAGCTCGATTCTAGTGGCACAGTGAGCTTAGGATCCACGTCTGTACATATCCGTGCACTTAGGTGTGCAAAACAACAATGAAGTGCGTTGTGGACCAAGTAATTGCCAGTGGCTGAAACTGATTCAAGCATTCCATCCATCACTTTTTGTACACTTTAGTGTGTTGCACTAAGTGGCAAGGCCGTGCCCAGACGTGGGTCCTATGCAAACTATGTCCCTGAAACCAAGCCAGGATGACCTGGCTTGACACCTCTTTTACTATTCAGCTCTGAACAACAAGCCTCTCTAAACCCTTCCCTCTGACTCTTCCCCCCTCACCTCTGCTCATCCCAAAGCTCCTCCTGCTGCTATGATCTCCAAATAAACACTTTCTAGACCCATCCCTCTTCTATCCCTCCACTACCCTTTTCAATACAACTACCAGGCTCACATGTCCACCGCTCAAATTAATTTCATATTTCCCTATACTAATTTATCACTGCTCCTGTTTAGTTTCTGGAGTAGTGTGCTACTCGCTGAAAAGTACTTTGATGCTTCATTATTAACCTGTGGCTGTTACTTATTTTTATTGCTCCAATCGGAGCCGATTGCTCCCGTCATCTTGTTCTCTTTCAATTGGGTAACTCCTCTTCTCCATTTTTGCCGACTCTCTGGTCCATCGTGGGTTTCCGTTTGAGCGGAGTCTTTTCCTTTCTCTTACTATTGTAGCTCCTTTGCTGGCCGTCATCTTGTGAGGGTGACGGCCCAGCTCTTTCCCACTTCCGCTTCTGGGGGCTTAAAAAACGGATGCAGGTCTAAGTGCGCAGTGGTTGCGCCAAAAGCAAGCCCGTCTGCGCTTGTCCGCACTCTGACCGTGCTCAGCGCCAACCCCTGGTAGTCTGGCCTTAGATACCAAGGGCCAAATAACCTATTCCAGGGATACCCTGTTAACCATTAATGCCTCATGGAGCTCTGCACACATCCTCAATTAGACCCTCACTGTGGCAACGATGGCATTAAATACCCAATCTGTAACCTCTCTCTAACTAATTTGCACTGTATGTCTCTCACCGCTACTTATTCAGCAACGGTACCTTCAAAAACAAAAAAAACTAGCTGCAGTTGCATTCTCATAAACGCCAGATCACTTGCTAAGCATGCACTAGAGTTCGCAGACTACATGGAAAGCCAGAACATTGGCCTAGCTTTTATCACTGAGGTCTGGGCAGACTCAACATCTGACCCAGACCTACTAGCAGCACTACCTGCAGGTTTCAGGATATTCAGACACAACTGCCTTTTAAAAAAGGGCGGAGGCCTAGCAATTATATTCAGAGAACCTTTTAAAGCCATTTTTAACACTCTTTCTAATGTGCCTCGTTGCAAAGCTATGTATTTTAAAACTGAAGTCAACAGCCACTATTCCTTTAACAAATTTCTCATCTATCGGCCACCCGGTTCCAGAACAGCTTTTACCCAATCCATTCCATATGGAAAATTCTCTGGATTCAGATTCCATGAATCTACTGGATCATGTGGCCAGTTCAGGTCTAACACAAACTGTCCAGCATCCCTCACAGATAGCTGATCACCTTCTAGATGGCATTTTCAGAGACAATCCTCAGCTCCATTGGTTATTCTCTCTTCCTCTGACATGGTCTGACCATAAGGCAATCATGTTTGAGTTAAATGGGCTACCTAAGGCAGAATCATTTTGCGCACAAACTGGGAGCACAACAAGGCACCCATGGAGTATCATTGATGCTGGGCAGCTCAATGCATCCCTTATCCAATCAACCCCATTGGTCTGCCCTTATTTGGACACGGTACAAAAGGGGGTGGTGATGGACGGAGCATCTGAATCAATCAAACACTCAATTTGATTTGGACACAGCTGTTCGCAACTACCATAAATGCCTGGGTGTATGTTTAACCCAGCTAGTTCCAGCAAAATAATCCCAGAGCCTTTAGTCTAATCCCTCTGAACCTTGGTTCAACGACGATCTTAGATCGTTAATACAGGAATGTAGAAGAGCAGAACGCAAATGAAGACTTGAGTATAAATCAGTTGACAAAGAGTTTTATAAAATCGAGTTGCTGACTTATAAAAAGATGATTCAAACAGCAAAATAGGACTACTTTATAGCTAAAATAGAAGGAGCTATGAATTCCTCTAACAAACTTTTGCTCAACAGTCAAAAAATTATCAAAACTCCCAGATTCTAAGAACCCATATACTAAACAACAATTCTGCAATAACTTCTCTTTCTAGACAAAGTCAAATCTGTCTATGATTTTCTCTTAGACATCAATCAAACTGGCAACTTAAATAGCAGATCTCCTAAGGGCGCTCTCAATGTCACCATATTATCCCACTTTGGGCTTTTGACGGTTGAACAGATGTGAATGACACTGACACAGATCAATTCAGGTTCTCTACTAGGTCCTAGTCCTGCCAGAATTATTCATCTGGTCCCTGAGGCGATAGCCACACACCTCACAGCCATTTTTAACAACCTATTGGACGCAGGCAATTAGACTGGAAGGGAGGCTCTATTCTTCCATTAAAAAAGACCAACCTAGATATGGGAACCCAACAATTATCAACCAATCACTGCCGCTAAATTAGTCTAAAAATGGTTAGTAACAAATTGAGCACCTTCCTAGACAAATCTAAGTGTCTGGACTCTACACGATTCGGTTTTCGTAGTCACCATAGTACCGAGCTGGTGCTGATCAGCACTATGGAAGAAATCAGGCAAACAACAGATAACGGAGGCAATTAGGCTCTGATCCTTTTGGATCTTTCAGCCGCATTTGATATGGTCAATCACGCTCAATTGTTCGCCTTGAAACAATAGGGATCAAAGGCAAGGCACCTACGTTCATTTCTTCTTTTTTGGAAGACCGCATCCAGACGGTCTTCCAAATCATCCTTAGCCCCACTTTGTTCAACCTTTATGTGACGCCCACTTGCAGCCCTAATTAGATCAATTGACTTCTCCTTAGTTTCTTACGCAGATTGTTGTATCTATCAGTGACAACCCCGGAGCCACAGCAGCTCAATTTCACGATTGCTTGCTCCATATAGGGAAGTGGATATGCAGCAGTTGTTTGAAACCAAACTCTGAGGTTCTGCTGTTTGGCAATAATCTCTCTTTCTGGTCCAACAACTGGTGGCCTCAGGAACTAGGGACTCTGCCTACCCCCAGTGACAAAGCAGAAATCCTTGGGATGATTATTGACACCAACTTATCCTTCAAAGGACAGATACATCACATCACCTCCTCATGCTTCTTCAGCTTGAAAACCCTAAGGAAAGTGTTGCCTTATATTCCAGTCAGCCTGCAGAAGAAGGTAGTTACAACTCTAAAGGCCCGATGTAGGTGCCCTAATACCGGTCGCAAACGGACGATTTCGGCCGTTTCCTACCGGTATTACTGTTTTCAGATGTAGGGCATGCATTTACAGAATCTGTATTTTACCGATTCTGTATTTACCGAATCGGTAAAATTATCGAATCGGTAAATACAGACTCGGTAAAATACCGTTTCTGTAAATGCAGATGTAGACGGCACATGTCAGAGTGCGACAGGGCTTTAAGAATCGGTATTTTACCACCCAATCCAATTGGGTGGTAAAATACCGAATACAGGTGTGCATGCACATCTGTGCATGCACACCTGTGCAATGTGACACACAGACATGCCCTTAGGGCATGTCTGTGTGCCACATCGCACACAAGTCCGGAATTGGGGTGCAAGAGGGTGTCAAAGTGACACCCTCTGCACCCTTGCAAAAATCGATATTTACCGAATCGGTAAATACCGATTCGGTAATGACCATTGATTCCTATGGGCTGCAATGCCCATAGGAATCAATGGGCTTTACTGATCCGGTATTTACAGAATCGGTAAATACCAAATCTTAACGATTCGGTATTTACCGAATGTGAAATACCTACATTTCCCCCCTTCTAATTTACCACTTCTAAAATACCGAATCGGTATGATTCGGTATTTTAGAAGTGGTAAATTAGAATTACCTACATCGGGCAACCGGAGCTCCAGTTTATACATGCCATATCGCAAGACAAGGACACCCACCCTCAAGTTGAAGGAGCTACACTGCAATCCCTCCCACCCTACAAAGCCCGGATCACCTTCAAGATGACCGGCATCATTTACAAGGCACTCTGTACCAAGAATCCTGTTTTTTCCCTAACTAAACAAAATTTCTAAATCTGGAGGTCAACGCCAGATGAGAAGCTCTGATCTCTAGATTACAGATTATACATTGCAGGAAGTCAAAAAACAATAATATAAACATTCTCTCCATATGGTCCAGGATCTGGAACAACATCACTCCAAACTGGAACTGCAAAAACCCTCCTACAAATCATGAAGCAACCGAAAACTCTTCAAACAACACTATCACAAACAGGGTGACTTCTCACTCATTTCACTACCTTTATCTCCTCTGTCTGTCCTCTCCCCCCAAGTATACCCACTGAGGCTTGCCACTTCTATAGAGCTCCGTTGCTAACCAGCTAGGTTTGTGCTTTAGAAATACCATGACATATCCACATAACTTTAAGAGTTAACAATATGAAGTAAGGCAAATGGTATTGGAAAAGGCACATGCATATGTATTGTTGGTAACCATATAAGAAGTTGTTATATCGGGGAGGACTCCCAACAAACAAAGTTAAAAGAAGGTTTATTCCTCAAGTAAACAAAATCAGCAATCGGGTTCCTTCAGCGACACACAAGGGAATCGACAGTGGCAACCGTCTAACCTAGAATGCTTCCAAGCAATAATGACATCCCATAGCCTCAATCCTAGAACTAACTTTACAAAGAAGATACTACTTACAAACATACAAAATAAAGTAATAACATAACATACATATATAATAACATAACACATCCCTCCCTTCCTAAAAGCAAAAACAAAAACAAAACAAAAATTATAATGCAACATAATCCTTAAGATACTTGGGTTTTCTAGTGAGTCTTTTGGGTCTTTGAGAACAAATTCTCTCCAAAAACCACAATTACATCCTGTATATTGGGATAGCCAGCAGACTCCTCCAATACACTTGCCAAATCCCCTTTACTTGAAGGAGTGTCACCTCAAGTTATGTGTAACTGCTCTGATGTTGTGTGTGCGTTCTATTTCACAAGATGGCGGAGTGATCGGCGGAGCTTGCTGCAACAGGTACCCCCTCAATTGACAGTGTTACGCAATCAATCAACAAGTAAGCCCTCCAACCCAACCTCAGAGTTATCTCCACTCAGCAGCGGAAACACACCACTACCAAATGAAACATTGTTGGGATCACAACAGCATCCTCACCAGGCCCCTCTTTTACCATATAACCCCCAGAAACTTTGGCTACTCTCCTTTTAATCCACCATTTTCCACCTACAACTCTGAAAGAGTATTGACAAAGTTGAATAATCCTGGTTTCAGGGAAGAACCTAGAACCTGATTTTTTTGAAAGGTCTTCTAACCCGAACACGCTCCTCCACACAAAACTTACTTTCTCTGACCTGTTTCAACTCGTTATATCTGGCCTTAGACGTAACTTGGGCACTTTCCACCATTCCCCTCACTCTTGCATACAAGGGATGCGCTCATTAGCCTTAGATTCTTTTACCACCCATTCAGGTGACAGCTCACTGAATGAATGTCTACCATTCAATAATACAAACGGGGAAACTCCCATAGTGGAGTGAAGAGTATTGTAATAACCCCAAATTCTTTCAGCAAAAGCCTTCTCTACCTGCAACCCAGTGGAAATAGCCAAATGTATAGTCTCTTTCAGCATGTGGTTTACCCTTTCCACCATATCATTGCCTTGTAGGGATATAAAGGGCAGTGATGAGACGTTTGACCCCCAGTTTTCCAGAAACTCCACCATGTTGTGGGACACAAATTGAACTCCGTTATCCGAGTCCAATAAGGCAGGAATACCCTCTGACCCAAACAGGCTCTCAATAACATTGCCCGTTGTGGGTTCCCACATAAATTTGACAGAAACCCATTTGGAGTGATAATCTACCACACCAACACAAACCTCTTGTCATCATTGAGTCCTCCTATAGGTCCAATAAAATCCATTCCAGTGTTTCTCCCTCAGTAGGTGCGGAAACGACACTGGACACAAAGGAGGGTTGGGAGTGAACAGGGATTTCTCAGCATCAGAACACTTCACGCAATTCCCACCTATTGCCTTCACCTCACCATCCATTCACAGCCAACAAAAATGCAAACAAAGTCTTCTCCTTGTTCCAGTCACCCCTACGGCTTCTTTGTGTGCCAAACTGACTAACTAAGCTCTTAACTCAACTGAAGGGATTAACCTAGCCCCTCTCATCAGTTCTCCCTCCACACTCAACTCCTCCCTCACCTTCAAATAATGTTTAAACTCAATGATAATTTGACCTTTCCTGGGCCATCCCTGTCTGACGAACATCTTTAGCACAGTTTGGTATTGATCACTGTAGGAAGCTGACTCTGTATATACTAGACCAGTGGTTCCCAAACGTTTTTGACCTGTGGCTCCCTTGACCTAATTGGCAGTTGGCCGGGGCTCCCGACCATTTTTTTACCGGTGGGGGGATGTAAGCCCGACCTCGGGAGTACTTCCAGTTTTCTCCCTAAAATTAATTGGGATGAAGGAATGTAAAAAAAGACAAATTACAAGCCCAAGAATGCACTATTAACAGCTAAAGAAAAGAGCCAAAGAGCAGCTATATGGGTGCCTGTTCTGTGCATTAAAGGAAGCTTGCATTGTTGCAACCTCTGCTATATCTGTTTTATGGTCAGTTAATGACGCTTTGTGAAACTTTCAATCATGAAAAAGCCTGCTAAAAGCATGTTCTATTGATTCCCTCATCCTTTTCGTTTCTTCAACTCTTGTTGCTGCCTTTCTTCTTCAGACGTTTGCTCCCCTCTCTCTCTGCCTTTATGTCCTGCTTTTCTTCTCTTCCCCCTTTTGATTCTTTCACACTTTGTTTTACCCAGTGTATTCCTTCTTCCACCTGCCGCTTTTCTCAGACTGAAAGTTTTGGTGTCACTTTTTGTTTCCTGTTTGTCTCATCCCTGTGCCGCACTCCTCTTCCCAGAAATAAAACACACGTGGCCCAGTCTGGGGTGATTTCACAGCCTCTCCGATGCCCAGTTTGCTGCAGTCTGAGCTGAACTTATATCAGCGCTGCGATGCCTCGTCCGAGGTAGTAAGGAAGCGTCAGCTAGTGTAAGAAATAGGGTATTACAAGTTCTAGATAAGGTACTGATACTCATTTAATTTGGGAGGCCTCTTGTACACCATACCTGCACCAAGAAAGTGTTGAGATATAAGACTGCCACAAGAGAACTGCTACTTTTTGCAACTATTTAAATATAAATGAATGTGAATGCAATATGTTAATCTTTTATGCTGCACAACTAACAAGAAAGATCAATAAGTATATATTGCTTTGAGCAGCACAATCTCTCTGAATAATGTATTGAACAACACAGATAATCAGAGTAAACAGCTTGAAGCATCACAGAGTTTTGAGATATACAATAGAGATTTGAAGTTCAGCCTTCCTTAAGCAATGAAGAGAGAATAGAAAAGAATTTTTTTTTACATGCTTACAGTCCGACCTGGGCAGAGGATCAGACTGGGGCAGCGAGTTTGCCCACTGGAATTTCTGGCTTATGAAATCCAGCGCTCTTCACATTAACAAAGTGCGGGAACAGCAGTCAGCATAAATAACTAACGTGCTTGAAATCTCTCTCTTGTTTGAAAATGTTACGATTCTGTGTTTATCCCCCACATAACTCGTTCCCCAGGAAGCTTTACTGCACCAGAAATTTCATACATATGCACCTGTTTGCATCATTTTTTCTGCTCATTAAGAATACTGTCTGTTGTCCGACGAGACTGCGGACAACTGCACATTGTTAAACAGTGACTGTTTAATTTTGTCCCTTTCAAACTCGACATGTCAAAATAAATTGAGTCAATGAGAAAGCAGTCTCAGCCCTGTTACCTACTTGTAGTGAAGAGGGTCCCCAGATGCACGGCAGAACACGGGCAGCAATAACGCTAGTCAATCATAGCTGCTAATGCTGAGGCTACGTGAAAGTGGCAATGCACTCCTGGGACAAACCATGTAACTCCCCCCTGTTTTTAGCTGCGGCTAGAATAAGCTTCACTTGCAGCTTTGAGGCGGAAAGGTAGGGTGTAAAAAGATGCACACTTTTTTACGAGCCCCCATTCTCACAACAGCATGATTCCAAGCTTCCTCAGTACGGCCTCATGACACCTTTCCCACATTGTGCGTGGCACCCATGGCTGCTACTAACGGAACCACCGTACTATACCAAAGTAAGGTATAGTGTGCACTGAGTCCAGTGGATCCCCAAAGGCTTTACAGAGCCTAAAGTAGATAAGACTAAAAGCTCTATTTGTAGTAGTGTGGTTGAGCAGTTAGGCTTATCAGCGGGCTGTGTTAAGCATTTGTTGTACATACTTAAGCAACAAATTATTACATACTCAAAGACTGAATCCGAGATCAATTGTTTTGTATAAAAAGTCAGTAAGTAACACTTTTTAAGAATGATAATACTTTTCAAATGCAGCAAGTATTGTTCTGTAAAGGCAGTCAAATACTTTACAGTATGAAAATACTTTGGCAATGTCAATCAAACAGTAGCAAACTTAGCAAATATAACAGATAGACATTTAGAGTAGTAGGTAGAAATGCAATGAAATCCTATGGAAGGAAAACAGTTATATGCAGTTACAGGTAAGTACTCAATTTACATATCCAGTCTTCAGGGGTTTGGGCCAACACTCGACAAGGGTCAATCCAGGGTAGGTACTGCACTGCCAGCAGCACTGGGGCGGCAAGGTGCAGAGGTCACTGGCGCAAATGTTAGTCAAAGGAGACTAGGAGCACCCACAAGAGAAGGAGTTTGCAGGTAGGTACCCGGGTTACACGGAACCGTCCCTGGGGGTTAAAGCAAGCACAGGTGGGAGCCACAAGGTATCGCCAACCCTAAACCACCAGCAGCATAGGGGCGGCTGGGTGCAGGGTACAAATCAGCGACGAGCACCCAATGCTTTTCAATGGGGAATCTCGGTCGCACAAAGAAGCTGCAGGCTCAGGCCAGGGGGCTGGATGAAGGTGATCACTGGCAGGGTAGGTAAGTTGAAATGTGGAAGGAGGGTCAGGCACCACTGCCTGGGCTTCATAAAGTTCGGGGGTGACCCTTGGTGTTGGATTTTCTTTACCGGTCGCGGTCAGGGAGACCCTTCAAGATAAGGCTGCAGGCGTCTTCGTGGATTCCAGAAGAGGTCAGGCTAATGCTAGATTCGAGGTCAGGATCACTGGGAAGACTTTGCTGGGCAGGTGAAGAACTCAGACTCGGGCCGTGGGCATCAGCTGCAGGGCGGGCAGGGGTCACGGATCCGCCTGGATCCAGAATCCTTGAAGTTGGAGCTTTCTGACAGGGCCGCGGTCCTCTGAAGATCTGGTCTTTGTTGAAGAGTGGCAGTCTTTCTGTGGTTCTTGGAAGTCGCTGGCCATAGGAAAGGCATCTTCTTCCTCGCTGGAGACAGGCCGGTAGGAGTGGGGCCAAGTTAGTAGTCGTCTTCAAGCTTTGCTACACTGTGTCTTTTTCGTCCTTCTCCTTCGTAGGTTGCCGGAAACTGAGGATCAAGGTTATGGGGTGCCGCTAAATACTGAATGTAAGAGAGTAGGGTCTGCTTTCTATGGTTACCTCACTTTGTGCTGTGATTCTCTGGTTTTTCGACTTTAGTATGGCTGTGGCCCTGCTAAACAGGACCACAGCCTAGCTGTTCTCCCTCTAAATTGATACCATGTACTTTAGGTACATACCAGATTGTTTACTGGGTCACCCATGTGAGCCCCTGTACAGTGTACCCTAGGTACCTAGGGCATAGGTGCACCATAGGCCTACCAGGGGCTGCACATGTATTGTGCCACCCCTGGTCAGCCTTCCAAACTGACACCACGGGTCTGTACTTACAGCCTGGGTAAGGTGGTGTAATCACCCCTTACTTAGATAGAGTATATCTATATCTACCTTATATATAGACACATAGTAACCTATTAGTCACTCCTATGGCAGGCCTTGGCAATTCTGGAGGCGGAGTGCTTTGTTTTGTTTGAGAGGGTGCCCTAGCGTGAGCTGAGCCCCTCTGCAGCTTTCGGAACCATCTCCTTATAGCTGGTCTATGATATAGCCATACCATATACTCTTAAGTGAATTATAATCCTCGTGTTAATGCTAACTTTGGTTTGGCTTTATCAAAACATGTCGTGTAAGGTGTCAAACACTTTCGAATGCTACAACCCCCCCTCCCCCCTCTCCGACAGATCTGGCGGCGGGGGTAGCCTTCCACCCTTCTAGTGGGAGAAGACATGTAGTTACTGGTTTACCCGGTTAAAGTTAAGCAGAGCCCCAGCATCACAAAGTGGATGCTGCTGCCACAGACACGAGTCTGCCCTACTGCTGCAGGACGAAACTACGGCAGGGGGGGCCAGGACAATAGGTTTCCTGTCCAGGGAGGTGCTAGACAGGCTTTAGTGTATTGGGGCAGGGAGGGTTGCATTCAGTGAATGCTTTCCAGACACTGCCTGGGGCACACAAGGTGCTCCATGCATTTCCAAGTTCAAACCGGTTGCTCTGGCACTCAGACCCAGCTCTGGCGCGAAACTGGACAAAGGGGAAGGGGTGTAACCACCCCCTCCCCAAGTCCACCCATAGGAGGGACCTTAGAGTTAGTCCAACCCCTAAACTTGCTATAAGTATAGAATCCCAGTCCCTAGGACTTTAGATTACCCTGGACGAAACTCTGCAACCTGGACCTTCGATATACCATATTGACTGGAAGACAGAAGAAATCTCCCTTGTGGGCAAGGAGTGCCCACCCTGTTCAAACAGGCACCAACTGCATCTTTGTGGTCTGCATTTTCGAGGCTCCTGCCGGATCCCGAAGTATCTGCGACTCAGGACACAGACTTCCAGACATCTCTGACGCTGACCTGCCCTCCCAGCAAAGCTGAGACCTGTGGCGGACACGAGATACGTGGGACCAGAACTCCTGGACATCCTGCATTTTGCACGCTGCACCTACTTCCCAAGGTATCCCGAAGTTGTGCATTTGGGTGCTTGAAGCCCGAGCACCTTTTGCATCGAAGCTCAGAGTCCCACACACCACGAGTGTCCCATGGGCCCGCTTTGTGCATTTCAGCTCAACGCGTCTTTGCAGTTCCTAGTCCATTGGCTAGTGAGCCCCCACGAAGACCAATCTTGAATTCCTTTGTTTTCCTGGTTGTTCCAGGCTTGCTCCAACTTCTCCCCAAAAGAGAAGTTCCTCAGACCTTGCTGGTCTGCACCAAAGCCAATCTTGACATCCTGCGTGGATTGCGTTTGCCAAAGCGTGTTGAGTCCAATCTGGATACCGACACCGCAGTCAACTAGATCCTTCGTGGGACAGCTCGAATCCAGCTCCTGGTTGTTGTCGACGCCTCCTGGTCCTCGTGGCTGAAGAGACAAACTTCACCTTTTCACCTGAAATCACCCAACATTGGCTGGCAGCTTCCCAACGCCATCCTGGTCACTGGCTAGTGACCCAGACTCTGTCCTTACTGCTTTCAGGTTCTTCACATCTCTGATCCACCCTTGGATCCACCCGGACACTTTTCCTCTGGTCACCTGCAGCACTTCTTCGCAGCTCTCCATTGGAATCGATGACGAAACCCGACACGAAAAGACACCTATGCACCCGGCTTCCATGGGTGAGGTAACACGAGTACTCCGGTGCTCCCGTGGGTATTGACTCTCCAAGTGTCCTAGTCTAAAAGGGTTCCATCGCAGTACACCTCCTTGTAACCATTAATCTTTAATATTGTAACTTGTTCCTTTCCCATAGAAAGTAAATGGTAACCCGCGGCTGTGTTTAGACACTGCACGTATCTCCCGTGGGCCTCCTACATACTAACCCTTGGTTGTTCCTAGGAGCCTCAGCGATTCCACAGGCCCTAGGCCTGCTTTCTATTCCTTACGTGGTTCTTATACCACTATTCTAGTATATGGTTTGTGAGGCCCCTAGGGCAAAACGTATACTGTGCAACTTATCGTATGCTAATTAAGTTCCTTGTATTGTACTTTTACCTCTGACCTCATAAAGAGTGCAGAGGGGTTGTGTTTAGAATAAATACATGTATATTTTATATATACCTTGTGTGGTGTGCTTTCATTTGGTACTCAAGAGATTATAAATGGTAAAACAACTTGCTTAACTCGTCTCCAAGTCTTAGCCTGAAGGCTGCTCCCCACAGCTACAACTAGGATAGCTTTCTATAAGGTTGACTTTATAACCTACCATCAACAAGGGTCGATTGGACTGGGGCAAGGTGCCCACTAGAATAGTGGACATCATATACCAGGCCAACTTCTCACACTGAATTTAGAGGAGTTACAGGTACTGGCAGCTGGTAGCCAATGGGCTACTTGTCTTTTAGGATGACTGCACCCTTAGTTTGTCTCCTCCCTTTGGGGTGGGGGCATCCCCTAACCTGATTGGCTACAAGGCTTCCATTCAAGATGGAGGATTTTCTAAGGAGGGGGGTCACCTCAGTCCTGGGCACCTTAGGGGTTGTCCTGGCAGAAGGGGGACACACCTCTCTTGATTCCTAATTTTCCCACTGACCTTGCAGCCAAAAATAAGGCTTGGTCAGGGGAGCGGGCATCTTCACTAGCTGTAGAGGCCCTGGTCAGCATATCATAGGGCAGGAAGCCTTTGAGGTCACTGCCCTGAAAGCTGTTTATGCTTGCGGGTAGGTGAGAAGCGCCTTAACCCCAAGCAGGCTTTGATCCTGACCCATGAGAGCACAAGGGCTCCCACCAAAGGGGGTCAGAAACGTGTCTGTGTGTGGCAGGCTGGTGCAGACTAGTCAGGTGAACATGAGGGAGGTGGTCGTTTTTCAGGGGCCATATCTAATATAGATAGGTATGCTACTCCACTCGCTATCGGTAAAGCCTCATATGTAGTGTTATTTTACTTGCTTGGTGTGTTTTAAAGCAGCGTCATTCTTTTTTACCTTTTTTACACTCTGCTACTTACTGCTCCTTTATGCTGAGGGTAGAGGAGCATTCATACTTCCGGCTTGGTTAATGGGTCAGTTGCTGGGGGGAAGGCTTGTAAATTAAATGGCCAGTCAGACGAGTGCTATTAGCAGAAATGATGGGACCCCCTCAAGACTTGATCAAGCCAGGGAAGGAGGGGAATAGAGCAAAATGACAAAGAGAACAGATTTCCCTTACCTACCACATAATTATAGTATAACAATAATTCAAATAATAAATCAAATATTGGTGACAAAGGCTAAACCATGACTTACAATATTTAAAAAAATATATAATTTATTCCATGTCTATAAAATTCCTTAACGATTATTACCCAGATGCACTATTCCTCACTGAGACCTGGCTACATGCAGGCTCTCTGCCAGATATTATTGCTGCACTTCTTGTTAATTTTTAGTTCGTTAGGATAAATAGACAAGATAGAACAGGCAGAGGAATCGCCATCATTTTCAACAAGCATTTGCAATGCAATAGGTCTTGCATTAATTAAGTTTGAGCTATTGGCATTGCTAAATATTGCATCACCAATTGCAACAAAAGTCTAAATTGTAGGCCAAAAAAAGGTGTATTTATTTTTGTAGCAATGGTGGCATGCTGCGCTTTGGATGAATATGTTTAAAATTAAAGTGCGCCATACTGAGATTGCTCCAATAGTTAATTGTGGATGCGTTAACAATTGATGTGTGCACTGATGGCTGGTGGTGTGTGTGAATAGTGGAAGTGCACTGCCGGCTGGTGGTGTGTGTGCCTGGTGGAAGCATGCACGGACGGCTGGTGGTGTTTGTGCCTGATGAAAGCATGCACTTACGGCTGGTGGTGTGTGTGTGCCTGGTGAAAGCATGCACTGACGGCTGGTGGTGTGTGTGTGCCTGGTGAAAGCGTGCACTGACGGCTGGTGGTGTGTGTGTGCCTGGTGAAATCGTGCACTGACGGCTGGTGGTGTGTGTGTGCCTGGTGAAAGCGTGCATTGACATCTGGGGGTGTGTGCCTGGTGGAAGCATGCACTGATGGCTGGTGGTGTTTGTGCCCGGTGAAAGCGTGCACTGACGGCTGGTGGTGTTTGTGCCCGGTGAAAGCGTACACTGACGACTGATGGTGTTTGTGTCTGGTGAAAGTGTGCACTGATGGTGTGGTTGTGTGTGGTTCTGTGTGTGGTTGTATGTGTGGTTGTGGTTATGTGTGGTTGTAGTTGTGTGTGTGGTTGTCTGTGTGTGTGTGTGTGGTTGTGTGTGGTGTGTGTGTGTGGTTGTGTGTGGTTGTGTGTGGATGTGGTTGTGTGTGTTGTGTGTGTGGTTGTGTGTGGTTGGGTGTGGTTGTGTGTGTGTGTGGTTATGTGTGTGTGTGTGGTTGTGTGGTTGTGTGTGTGGCTGGTGCTGTCATGTTCTCTGTCTCCCAACCGTCTACATGGACCTTCAGGTGATGGTGGATTTCTATAATATCATCAAGCCATTGTAACAGCCACTGAAAGCACTATGCCTGCTCACTTCACTCTCACAGAGAACAAAAGCACAGACCTTATAAAGGAAGGAGGAGACACACCCAGACAGAAGTGGGTAGGAGGCTACCTCAGATATGTCTTGACGTTCTGGGAAATGTACTGTGAGGGAAGACCAAAGAGAGGTGGGTCAGTGTGGCAGGGAAATATGTATATTTTGAAATATATGTGCACATTGGGCCATGAAAGGGTTTGGAGTGTGACACCAGACTAAGTATCTTGCTTTCATGAATAACAAGAACGAGAACGACAGAATAAGAGCTGGTAAGACGCCATACACACAAGATGAAATATATAGGGGCAATGTGCGCTACATTTCACTAAAGAATGCCAGCGACAAAATACACAGAGCCACATGGTGTTAGAAGGGAGGTCGGATAGTGGAACAAAGTAATATAGCAAAGAGAGTGAACGGAGGAATAGATGCAGAAAAGTACGAATGAAATGCTGCAGTGAGTCATGGGAAATGACGGAAACCGTGCATGGGAAGGGAAGGAAGCAAGCTGAACGGCAGAGGTGTAAAAGGAGGAGAGAAAGGAGGAGAGAGAAGGAAGAAGGGAGGGGAGGCAAAGTGGCGGGAAGAAGATAGAGGGCATGAAGGGATCTAAGGCAAGGGAAGATGAATGCGATTAGGAGGAGCCACAGATGGACTTCAGAAAAAGATGGGTCTATGACGAAGGCCTCAATCAAACAGGGCCGTAAATACTTCCTACTTGTTGCCACAATGATGTTGTGCACCAGGCCAAATAACGCCTTGAACTTAATAAAGGAAAGTAAGAACAGTATTATTTGAGGAGACTGCTGGGTGCAGCACCTTTCTCTTCTGGAGAAAGCCCACAAAAACGATAAACAGCCTTTAAAAATGTGAAAAGCTTCGAATTTTAGATCAGTAAAAGAGGCTGGTACTGCCACAGAAAGAGTGGTGGGAGTTGAGTAGCAAAGGCTACAGCAACGAGCTAAATAGCCCATTGAACAAAAAGAATTCCAACAATCACTCAGTTACATATGAAAATAGTCCAAATCACCCTAACCTCACATATACAAACAACTAAGGTATCTTGAAAACAAATTAGGAGTTACCGGATGATCTTAACATGTGCACTGCGTCTGTCAAAACTTTAGCGGTACAAAAGGGGGTGGTGATGGATGGAGCATCTGAATCAATCAAACACTCACACCCAGTCAAAAGATCTGGGTTTAATCCATCACCGTTCTTTAGCCCACTCTGCCACCCCAGTTCAGACATGGCTATATGCAGATCAGTCTGACCCTGTGCCTCATGGGAACAGTCCAGCCCGAACTGCCAAGCCATGTCTTCCCTGGACCGGAAACAAGCTTCCGCGGACCGGTTTCTGGCATTTCAGCCGTCTTCAGCCAGGCTTGCTTGAATACAGTGGCAAAGTGAGCAAGTGACTCACGTCTGAGCATACCCTGCCACACTTATGGCGGACAAAAGCGGTACAAAAGGGGGTGGTGATGGACGGGGCATCTGGATCAATCAAACACTCACACCCAGTCAAAAGATCTGGGTTTAATCCATCACCGTTCTTTAGCCCACTCTGCCACCCCAGTTCAGACATGGCTATATGCAAATCAGTCTGACCCTGTGCCTCATGGGAACAGTCCAGCCCGAACTGCCAAGCCATGTCTTCCCTGGACCGGAAACAAGCTTCCGAGGACCGGTTTCTGGCATTCCAGCCGTCTTCAGCCCGGCTTGCTTGAATCCAGTGTCAAAGTGAGCAAGGGACTCACGTCTGAGCATACCCTGCCACACTTATGGCGGACAAAAGCAGTACAAAAGGGGGTGGTGATGGACGGAGCATCTGAATCAATCAAACACTCACACCCAGTCAAAAGATCTGGGTTTAATCCATCACCGTTCTTTAGCCCACTCTGCGACCCCAGTTCAGACATGGCTATATGCAAATCAGTCTGACCCTGTGCCTCATGGGAACAGTCCAGCCCGAACTGCCAAACCATGTCTTCCCTGGACCGGAAACAAGCTTCCGAGGACCGGTTTCTGGCATTCCAGCCGTCTTAAGCACCGCTTGCTTCGAATTTTAGATCAGTAAAAGAGGCTGGTACTGCCACAGAAAGAGTGGTGGGAGTTGAGTGGCAAAGGCTACAGCAACGAGCTAAATAGCCCACTGAACAAAAAGAATGCCAACAATCACTCAGTTACATATGAAAATAGTCCAAATCACCCTAACCTCACATATACAAACAACTAGGGTATCTTGAAAACAAATTAGGAGTTACCGGATGATCTTAACATGTGCACTGCACCTGTCAAAACTTTAGGCCATACTCCAATACCCTCCAGCTGCAACTCTATGATCGCCTATGGCATTCCATAACAAATAGTACCACTTCACAAAGTTTCCATCATTACAAACGCTGCCCGCATAGTGCTTTATTTTGTCATCTTTCTGCTGCGAAGGACTCAAAATTGCTTGTTTATTGTAAATCTGCAGCGGCGGTTCACGCCAGGTACTATTTGTTATGCAAAAACGAATGGAGCAGATCATGCAAGTGAGCGAATTGAAGCTAATTGCCCTCTCCCCCTCTTGCTAATTTTTTCCAGAGTTGCTGTTTCCCCATATCTGTGATCAGGATACTTACTTGCATTTTACAATTGAAATGCAACTAGTAAGCAAAACACCAAGTGGCTATTTTTTCAAATTGATTGTTTGCATTTCAGAAGTAAAATGCATTACAAATCGTGTTGCCTGACTCAACTGCGCTGAAGGTTGGCGAGCAATTGTGAAAAAAGCACAGCGCTTTGAAGCTGCAAATAAAATTAAAGCTCTTATAAAACCGGCGCCACATTGATTTAAATCAAAGCATTTGTTGTTCAAACAGCAATGGTAAATAAACAAGCACGCATCTGGTTCCGGCAGCCACACAACTTGTTCTGGTGTTGTGGGCTGCTAATCAGCTGCTGTAGGGGAGGAGGGATGGGGGGCAAGTTGGAGCCCTGGAAGAGAATTTAGCCGGTGAAGACGTGTGAGGAGCATCAAATGGGCAGGCTGTTTAAGGCAGATGACGTCTGCGTGCGTTCACGTGAATATGAACGCAAGCTTTAGGCCACATGAACGCAAGCTTTAGGCTAGTAGGTAGCACTTTGAAAAGCCCATTTACTATAAGTCGAGCAACAGCGCATGCGCTGTTCTAGATCGACCTAAAAATGCCAGTGACTGTTAAAGGCTAATCGGTTGGGGGGAAGTCTTTGTGTGTGGCAGGAGCCAATTAAACAATGCACTCCTTGTATTCCATGAAACACCAATAAGGCCTTCAAGTTAGGAGTGCTCTAGAATGAAAAGATGTCTCCATCTAATATCAGAATAGAGGCCAGTAGATGGCAAACCTAATGCAAAGGATAGAATGGTGCATGTCATGATCAGGCTTACGACTTGGAAAGATTTGCTTAGCAGTAGCCAATATGTGTGTGTTTTTACCATATAATGATAGCACTGCTGTGAGCGTGAGTGGGAGAATACAACTGACTCCACAGCATCAAAGAACAAACAGTTGGGCACCTCCGGTGGTGTATTTGTGCGAAGTGAAACCATAATTCCTGGATAAACTGTGGCTTCCCCGCTTAAATTGTGTGACCGTAGTCAGATATTTTTTTTCATCCAAATTCCTTTTTCTTCGCTTTCCAGCATGATAGCACTTTCAAATATGTGAGTTCAGGATATCAGGTGTACAAAAACCTATTGTGTTTTCTTTAATATACTTTAATGTTGCTCTAGGATAATCCGGGCCACTTAAAGGTTTTACATGACAACTGTGTTGCCTCTTAGTTCACTCTTGGGTTCAATAAATATTTCTCTGTTTAGTCCAATAATGTACAGTATTAAAGTAAAAAAATCCACAAGTTAAAGGAATAAATTTTTTTCTACTTTTGAAGAGATCTCATCATATTTTGCGTGTTGTTTGCTGTGTGATTTACATTGCAAACATTTTCAGAGGTGGGTGTGCACCGACTAATAGAGCCACGCTGGACCCTTGGCTCAGCTGTCACTGTTAATTTGTTTGCTCGCCCACCTCCACTCGGCAAAATAAAGTATTTGACTAGGATCACACAATTTCATCAAGCAGGGAAGCTGGGATTGAGCCTCATACGAGTTTGATGCTGTGCAATTCAACAACTAGATGGTATCTCCGACATCAAAGTTGAATGCTTTGTACTTAATTTTGCCAACAGACAAGTCCAAGTTGACAACTGGATCCCAGCAACAGAATGATTGCAGCTACATGTAGTATAGCACAACTCTCTCTCTTGGTGATAATAACAGGCGTTACTATTTGCCAGTTATAGGGAATTACTCATTCTGACATTAGAAAGATTTGTGGCTTAGAGAACGTGCTTGGTTTGACCACAGACCGCTAAAACAGGTGCATTAGCCCTGTAGGCTATCAATCAAGCTCTGTCACGCTCCGCTGTCTGATATCCCAACAGCAGAGAAGGACCTCTCTCGTCATTTCACATATTTGTAAACATGAACTTGCCAGGAAACTGCGAGAAAACCAAAAAGGTTAACCGGCTACCACAAAACACTGCATTGTTCTCAAGTTCTGACTTTGAACCTAGAGGCATCTTCCGAGTACCTGAAACTACACACGGGGGAGCTCGTGAGGGTGCAGGGGGGGAAGGCAAGCCAAGAGACGCGTGCAGTGCTGCCCCTGGAGGGGTACTGCCGATGCAGCAGGCAGCGGAGAAGGAAGATGTGCCAGGAAGGAGACTGGCATCCCGAAGAGTGGCATGTCCCTGCAAGGACCACACAGAGATAGGAGGAGCCCGGGCACTGAATTGTTCTTGCGGGAGGTCGCACGTTCCCAGTTGTGCTAAAATGAAGGTGTGACCAAGCTGCACGGAGACCTACATAACAAGTCATAGTAATATTTCAGCTCCAATTAAAAGTGATGGGGCAGCCATTGATAGTTACAGTTCAATTTTACAGCTTGGAAGCCCTGCACTGAGGTCAAAGACATTGTTCTACCACTGTGTTCGAAGACATACGTAATGTAGGAAGGAGTGTGTGATTGATGCACGCCCGAGTGTTCAAGCAAGATCTGATGAACACTTTCGAGAAGCAGTTTTGGCACTTATGCATGCACCAGTCTATGTTGGGCCTTATACAATTGGGCGAATATGTTGAGAGCTTGTGGTTTTAAAAATGCACGTTCTTATAAAAAGTGATTATCTGTGTTAAAAAATAATTACTGTATATGAAAGTCTGAGACCTACTCAGGGTAAAAAGCTGTAGAATGTGCTTACAGTTGCTCGTAAACCTAGAGTACGGCAACATTTCAGTACTCGCGTTAGCCTTGTAAAATGTATCACAGCTTCTGCAATGAAAGAAGCTTTTAGGGGCGGGGGAGCGGATCCCTTTGAAGCACGGCCTCACGGCCGTGAAGAAGTGTGAACTGCAGGGATGTAATTAGGAGGGGGAAGCAACAGATGGCTTTGATGTGGACGCGCAAGGCAGGCGGATGGAAAGCGCGTGCAGCAGGGGGCGGGCGGATCGAAGTGAAGCTGCTGGTGGCAATGATGCGAGGCAGGCGGATGGAAGCGCGTGCACGGACACATGCACTCGTCGAAATCCGCCGCCTGGTTTAGCTTTCCTGATCCAACCCTATAATTCTCCCCTATCCATTCCTTGCGGAATGGGATAGGCGAGACCTAAAAAGGACCACAAATGCTAAATTGATGTACTTTCGATCCCTGAGTGCGAAGCTTTGACATTTACACATGTTCTGACACTGAAATGTACATTTTCTGGGGCCTTGATCTACCGCCTCCCTGGGTACCTTAAAAAATGAGGTACTTCCCTACCCAATTCATTGGCCCCTCATATTTTGTGTACTGCTAATTTTACATTACCAGGTGACATTAACCTCCATCTTGAGGACCTGATTAGCAACTGTAATATGTATTTCATTGGAGATCTGAGTGTTCTTAATCTGACACTTTTAAACTCATTGCCTACTCAGGTTGCAGGGCCTTTTTTCCAATATAAAGGACTTGATGATTTCCCGCCCCCCACACTCCCTCAACTCTGTTGGTCTGACCATTTTGCTGTTCCATTTCACATTAGAGTTTTTCCCATCCCCTACAGCACAGCAGAATCTGACATCTAAAGTCAGAAACTGGTCTAAACTTAACCTCTCAGCACTAAATGAGCAGTTACTTAACATTAAGCCTACCCCTTTTCAACAGCTTGATCTAGATCAAGATATGAGTCATCACTGGCTCAATGAGGCTCTTAATATCTCTTTACAGGTGACCACTAAATGCACCAGCAGAAATCATCCACCTGCTGCTCGGTTTTCCGATGCACAAGAAAGGAAATGCTGCAAGGCATTAGAAAAACAGTGGAGGAAGTCTTATGCTGAATTGGTTACATCTGCTTACAGGGAGCCATTAAAAGGTTATCATGCCTTCTGTAAGACTGCCTGCGCTATGTATTATACAGACAAATAACTCATGCCCAGAACTGTCAGAAAAAACTTTTTAAGGTGGTGAAATAATTATCAGATGCCAGTAACATCACATCTACGTCCCTTCTTTCACAGTGTCAGTGTGATGAGTTAGCTCTTTTGTGCACTCAAAAAGTTAATAACATTTACTCGCAATTGGCTAAAGATCCTGCGAGTATAGATTCCAACTTAAATACTATTGATGCGTCTCCAGCAGATGCCAATCACTTGGCAACTAAGGTAATGGCTACCATAGCATTAAGTGAATGGTCTCCTTTGGATTTCACATGCTTCCCAGCTGCCTTACAATCTATTAAATCAGGTTCTCTGTTGGATCCTTTTCTGCCAGATAAGCTTAGATTATTGGACAGAACTTTTCTGACCATGATTTTGGAGCTTCTGAATTCATCTTTAAGAGAAGGATTTGTGCCGCAGAGATGGAAACACACGTTGATTCTTCCACTCTTAAAAAAAGCTAATTTGGACCCTTCCTGTCTCTCACATGGTCGACCTTTCTCTCTACTACTAGTCTTCTGTAAGGTTTTGGAAAACCATGTTAATGCCCAGGTCACTGCATTCGTTGAGGCCCATGACTTTTTCCATTCAACCCAGTCGGGCTTCAGAGCTGGACACATGTTAAGTTTATCGAGAAGAGTACCTCAAGTATTCTGGACACTGCGGTGGGTCACAGAATGGGATAACGGAAGAAAACTACAAATCCCAGATGACTTAGCGACAATCAGGAAGATGGGCGGTTCTATATAGGCGCACACTTCCTGTAGCCTGTGTCGGACATTTTTGATTACTGCGACCCTTGCGGATGAGTTCTGATCCTGTCTTGTGAAATTCTTGATTCCTGAGTAAGGAAAGCTTCCTGGCCTTTCTCTTAGTGAACTTCGTGATTCAACGAAGTTCGGCAATTGCGGCCTGTTTTCCAGCATTTGTCCTCCGTTGGCGAGTCCTTCCTCGACTCATGCGGAGGACGGTTTGTTAGTCTTCTTTGTGTTGTGGGCCCTAGAGTGCGCCTGCTTTGCCCTCCGTTGGACGAGCCTTTTCCCTCACGGCTCATGCGGAGGACGAACTGTGTTTGTTTTTGCGAATACCCGATTCTGATTCATTGTTTTGCCCTCCGTTGGGGAGCTTGATTTGCAAAGGCTCATGAGGAGGACGATATCGCACATACCTGTAGTGGCAATTTACCAGGCTTGGTCATTCGGTCCTCTGTTGGAGAGACATGGTCTTGCGTTTCATGCAGAGGACCTTCAAAGGATATTACGGCAGCAGTATTTTCAAGTCCACATTAGGACAGCGGAGTACACTCACCTGGTGTTTGAACATATTGGGATATTACCTAATGGGACATCAGTCGTTCTCTGGTGCAGGTACTGTACGTTAATATTTATACAACGGGGTGACGTACCCCTTTAGGGAGTATTGTTTACTAACAGTCAACTGTTAGGTGTTGTAGGGCTACAAAGAAACTGCCAAGGATAATCCCCATTCCCGCTATAGATAATTCTCTATGGGGTATGTATAAGCTCTACAAGTAATAACCATTTTCAAGAAGCATATCGGACAGTGGGTAACTGATGTTGTTCTTTGTGTGTTGCAGTGGGGAGTAGCGCACTTCACATCCTTAAAGGGCCCATGAAGCTTGTGAAGAGTCTTATCTTCTACATTTCAGTTGCATTCCTTTCTTTTACAGGTAGAGTGTATGATGGTATAGCTTTTTGTATTTTTTGTATTGTTGAGATCAAAATAGAATAGGGTATTTGAAGGAAGAAGTCCAACATTCTTTGTTTGTCTTTTCAGGTCTTCCTCCTTGCTGTTCCCTTCCTTCCCTGCCCTCGCTTGATCCTTCCCTTGCCCACGGCTATTAGAGCATACGGGGTTTGGATAGATCAGGAGGTGGCCCCCATGGAGCATCACACTGATCCCGAGGACCGTGAGGATAACAACACAGTACTGAGTCCACCCTACTCTATGAGACGGAACATCTAAAACAATATCTGGATGAAGGAGGCACTGCCGCGCTCATTCTCCTGGATTTGAGCTCGGCATTTGACATGGTGTCTCACTCAATCCTGGTTGACAGACTTGCGCCACTTGGTCTTGAAGGTTTTGTCCTGAGGTGGCGTGTTTCCTTGATTGCAGATCTTAAATGGCAGAAAAGGATTTTATGGTTAATTCCCTTAACAGTTTAAAGGACTGTAATACAGACTTTGGTCATATCGAAACTGAATTATGGTAATGTGCTGTACCTGGGAGTGATAGGATCTCTAGCCATCATTTACAGATGGTCCAAAATGCCGCTGCTAGCATGCTCTTTCGTTTAACAAAACACGCTACAGTCTCTCATCTGTTTCAGGAACTGCATTGGTCAAGTTTTCTAAATGCAGCAAGTTCAAAGCACTATGCTGCATGTTCAAAGTCAAACAGGGCTTAGCGCCACGCTACATCCAGAAACTGATAGTTCCTTATCAACCTACTCGGTCATTGAGATCTTCTAATCAAGTTTTTTTCACTGTATCAAGGTTTTATCTAACCCGTATGAAAGGCCGCTCTTTTGCCTACTTAGGTCCAAAATTGTGGAATTCGTTGCCTCATGCTCTTAAAAATTGTAATTCTCTACTCACTTTTCGCAAACGCCTGAAGACTTGGCTATTCTAAGTCATGGCTCTGGGTCATCATATCTGTCTGTCCTGTGCCGGGAAACCCTTCGGGGTAGCTGTGCGCATGATAAATTGCCTAAACAAACGCATAAAAAAACAACGGCTCTGGCAATGCGATGCAAACTCCTCCAGACCAAAGATGTGCTGTAACTATAAACACTGTCACACTAGGCACATGACAATAAATAGAATCCAGGTGTCAAGAGAATAAGATCCAGCACAATCCACATAGCAATAAGAAGGAATCAGAACCTGGAGGCGAAATCCAAGAGTGAAGAGACCCACAATAACAACTGACAAATATACAATGGTGGGTTCTTAAGTGATGACTTCTTCAGCTCGTCGCCAATTCATGTTATGTTGGCAGAAATAGGACGCCCCACAAATGAAGTTAAAAGAAGGTTTATTCCTCAAAGGATCAAATTCAGCACTCAGGTCCCTTCAGTGACACACCAGGGAATCAAAACCTGTCATGCCCCCAAGGCACTTTCATGCAATAACATTCCAAGTAACAATGACATCACATGGCCTCAATCCTAGAACTAACTATACACAGAAGATACTACCTACATTCATACAAAATAAAGTAATAACATAACATACATACATACATACATACAAAAGTCCACATTAAAAGTAAAGTGAGCAGGGCAGAAATGGCAAATATATTCCAAGATGCCTATAATGACTGAAAATGGTTGCCTAGGTGGGCCTAATGATTCCCAGCTATCATTCATCTTCACCCATACTCCTGAAAAGGACTGTCTCCTCACATTACTTGTTTATGCACAAGTGGCAGGACTTAGAGGTTATGTAAAGCATACAGACCCCAGATGTTTGGCTTTCTTGTTCCCTTACACAGAAACACTCACCCCAGTGATCTGAGGGTATTTGCCCCCCAACAGCCTACAAAAAAGCCATCTACACTACCCCTTCTTATCCAGCAATACTCAGTAATAATTTTTTGGGACCCCCTCTGAAACAATCACTTTTAGGCCAGGGAGCAGAGGGGAAAAAGAAACAATCACACAACCCCTCACGACCTTCTACTTATTTGGGATTTTCCTCAAATTAAATGGGCATAACTAGACAACAATAATATATAGATTTCACTTTCTCATTTCTTTTTATTGAAATTATTTTTTTCTTTTTTTAAGACAATTATTTTCATATAATTTTTTTCAATTATTTAAAAAAAAGTCATTTTATCACAAGATACATTGTTATCATGAATACATCATAGTTCCGAGTTCATTGTTTGTATCATAATGCTCAAAGAGTGCACCTATAACCAGGTAGAGAACTACACTTACACACAGCACTCTCTCTCACTCATACACAGTCATAACCTCATACGTCTGGACATGTTAACATTTGTATTGTTGTTCTATCTGTTGTCCAATATATAACCACTATAGTTAGTGGGATTTTAAAAGAACTTTGGTCAACACGTTTCGGTGGAAGGTAACAACGATAGAAACCACCTTCATCAGGACCCGCCAGATTTATCAATCTACGTGCTCTCTACCCTGGTTTTATCTGAAAAGAAGCATGTAAAAAAAGCCTTATTATTTTTATGCCCATAACACATTTTAAAAAAGACATTGTTTGGACCGAAGAAATATATACATCAATCATACCAACCAAACACCTTTAAGTGCTACCTTATACCCAACAACACAGGTGATTCCTATCTATAGTGCAACATGAATCATACGTCTATATATCTCCAATTTGCCTTCACCTACTCAAGGCAAAGAAGCAGTTTTGTTCTTACCCTTAGATTGCCTATCTGGGTGTTCTTTATATAACAGTCATCACAAGGATCTTCCTCTACAATTTAGTCAAAATTTACACCTCTTTGGTATCTTAGGACATATCTATCTATCAAGACTTTATCATAAATAGATTTTCCTTTTGGCGATCTAGTCCCCCGTAGAACCTTTTTTGATGAGCGCCAATTTCTAGTGGTACAAAGACCAAAAGTATGTCGCCTACAAGGTGGATACGAACAATGAACTCTGAACTATGATGCATTCATGATAACAATGTATCTTGTGATAAAATGATTTTTTTAACAATTGAAAAAAATGATATGAAAATAATTGCCTTAAAAAAAGAAAAAAAGAATTTCAATAAAAATAAATGAGAAAGTGAAATCTATATTTTATTGTTGTCTAGTTATACCCATTTAATTGGAGGAAAATCGCGAATAAGTAGAAGGTCGTGAGGGAGTTGCTCTTGTGTGATTGCATCCAGCCATACTCTGCAGAACATGGTATGATTTACAAAGTCTAAAATGGATCAAAACGTGTCAACTGTTTGACTTTATGTTGCCAAACTTGCCTTTCCTTTAAAACTACAAAGTAATGGTCTGCATCAGAAAAGGCACATTGACCAACTTCCTCTTCTCAATCTAACTTGTTAGAACAATGCTGACAAGACAAGCGCTTCTTTGCTTTTACAATCATCTTTATAATAAGTGCTCTCCAATATCTTCACACCTTTTTATGTACTCCAATTTCTTTTCCCTCCTTAAGCAGACATATTTAAGAACTATGCTTTTCAGTAAATTGTTCTCTGTTGATTATTTTTAATCTATTCTATAATAATGGCTTTTCCAATCTCATGAAGTCTTGCTAACAGATTCTGTGTAGCATGACGCTCTTCACAGAAACTGTGTCAACTGGGGTGCTCTATGCCTATAAACTTCAGTACATGTGGTCACCATCTTTCATATCAGCATCACTTAAGGGGATCCTATTTCTAGAATTACATTGTCATATCTATCTACTCAACTGCATTTGGAGGTGTTAGACCCGGCACCATTGGCGTGGGTCTCCCTTCCATATTTCGTTTTTGTCTCCTCTGTGCTTGCTGGTGTTCGATATTCTGGGCGCTGTGCCACTGCAATTCAGTGCCACAGAGCGAATGCTCCTTATTGTAAATTGACTGTATTACATTCTATAGTCCTACGTGACCCAAGGGACATGATAGGAAAGCCGAATTTAGTATGCCTGAGCTCACAAAATTAAAGTGCATCTGGTAGTCAAGCTTATTTTTATATTCTGTGGCTGAAATTACCACTTTTAGAAAGTGGGTATTTCTTGCCTAAACCTTCCAGTGTGCTCTGCTGTTATGTGAATTGGCTGTCTGGTTTTGGAGGGACGGGGCAGGCTGAGCCCGACCTGGATTGAATAGAGAGATCTGCAGTTGGAGTATGGGGAGAGGTGATCCTTTGATCTGAGCAGGGCTGTGCCTGGCAAGGTGAATGATGGCTCCACCTGCCACTGTGCGTCTGATGGCAGACCCCCTCTTCCTGAAAGGCAGGATGCAGCCTTGTAAACAAACTGGTTCTGGCTGTGTTCAGTGATTTGTAAATTTTTGATAACAAAACGTTTGGGGTATAAAGATCTGTGCTAAAACCCCTACATGGGGGTTACTTCTGGATGTCAAGACACCCTCTGTCTGTATAACTAGAGGGAAAGGACTTTGAAACTTTCATCCATCTTGCTAAAGCAACTACCCAAGGGCCTGATTTGAGCTTGCCTCCTGCTGAAATCTCAGGGACATTAGACTTCACCCATCAGCCGCCTGGATTCCTATGTGAGGGGGATTCTACTTGCAGGTGAGGCCTCTGTTGAGAATTCCAGAGCCTCTGGTTCTACTGAGGGGAACACGGCCTGAAAGTCATCGCTATTGCTATTGTGGGCCACCACAGCTGAGGAGCTGTTCCCGCTGAGAGCCCGCATTTGCCTGTGTTATCAAAGTCATCGCTATCGCTATTGTGGGCGCCGCAGCTGAGGAGCTGTTGCTGCTGAGAGCCCGCATTTGCTGTGTTGCCAAAGTCATTGTTATCGCTATTGTGGGCCGCTGCAGCTGAAGAGCTGTGCCGCTGCGTGCCCGCATTTGCCATCCCAGGAGAATCATCGCTATCGCTATTGTGGACCACTGTAGCTGAGGAGCTGTGCCGCTAAGAGCCTGCATTTGCCATCCTACGAGAATCATCGCTATTGATATTGTGGGCCGCTGCAGCTGAGGAGCTGTGCCGCTACATGCCTGCAGTTGACATCCTGCGAGAATAATCGCTATCGCCATTGTGGGCTGCTGCAGTTAGGAGCTGTGCCGCTGAGTGCCTGTATTTGCTGTCCTTCGAGAATCATCGCTATCGCTATTGTGGGCGGCTGCAGCTGATGAGCTGTGCCGCTGAGTACCCACATTTGTCACCACTTCGATGATCTTGTTATCACCTGCGTGTGCGCTGGGTACCGGGCTTGAGGCCCCGTCTCAGGATTATCGTGAGTGGATGCCACGGACCGCTACAGCTGGGAGCTGTGGCCGCTGCGAGTCCAACTGTCATCACTGCGGCTTCCTTGTAAGGCTGCGTGCCGTGCCCTTTTAAATCTCAGGTACATAGTGCGTCACAAAGTCACGTGGACCCTAGCCTCGAACTAACTTCGTTCCACAACCTTTTTGAGTGCCTTTAAAGCTTTTAAAGTGAATCTGTAATGTGGCTCCTTGAGCGCTTTTAGCCTCGTGTTCAGTCTATATAAAGATAACTATTTTTCTATAACTACTTGTGGTGTCTGTTTGTAGCATCTCTCCTGCGTAATTGTGTATGGTCATAAATGCTTCACACACTGCCTCTGAGATAGGCCTGTCTGCTCGTGCTACGTTACCACAGAGTTGAGCAGGGGTTATCAAAGGGTGTAGCCCCCTTTCTCTGACTTATGAAGAAGGATCCCTATTTGGACCTCGGCGCCAGCCGCTGCCAACTAGAGATCCCCATTTCTAACAGGAGGGTGTCACCCTCTTTTTAGGTTTAGCTTATGAGTCATTTTGTTAACTTACAGGGCATTAGAGCCCGCCTATTGCTCACCATTGGTTGGTTTCATTGTCACTCTCATTTCCTTGCTTCTCTTTGGTCAGCGTGTGTGGGGTTCACTACTTTGCGTTTGTCCCCCCCTGGAGCATGGTCCAAGTACTGCTTCCTTCCCCAGCGACTGTCCTCTGCTATTAGCACGTTCATACTAGGCTACTCCGTAAGAGTGCATGTGCTTGCAGGCCCTCCCACCCCCTCCTGCATTTTGTTGCTTCTCCTGAGCTTCCCAACCACCTCTCATGTTGCATTGCTTCTACTGTCCCTCCCACTCACATCGTGTGATGTGTTGCTTCTCTCAACCCTCTGGTATTATATTGCTTCTCCCGTGTTCCTAGCCCCCTCTTTCACTTCCTTGTGTTGTTTGCCCACTCCCTCCTCTTGATGTCTGAGTTGGCTAGTCCCCACCCACTGTAACAAAAACAAGCATTGGCACAGCCAATAGGTCGCGCCTTTGGGACCTTATAAGTGTTTAGATCTCCAGCACAATATCCTTGGTGCAACAACATGAACTGTTGAATGGCTAAACACTTATAAGGTCCCAAAGGCAAGACCTATGGGCTATGCCAATGCTTGTTTTCCTTCTTATGATCCATTTTTCTAAATCCAGCAGTGGAGGGAAAGGAGAGATTTGTGGGATCATATTTATTTTTTACCCATATTTCAATTACAGGACATAAAGAATCCATCTGTGTGTTACCACTCATTCTGATAGCGGTGCTAATATGTTTTTGTCACAAATTACACACTTTTGATGTGTTCCATTTTTCAGTACAGATTCAGCTTTTAGCCGTCATTCCTGATAATTCTTTCAAAAGAGCCACACCCCAAGGAGTCAAGAGATTTGTGGGAAGAACAAAGGTAAGACCATCTGTTATAAAGAAATAAAAGCTGTCCTATATGTTAAATGGATATTACCTTGCACTGAAGCAGAATACGTTTTACGTTTCGTGGAGGCAATGTAACTTTTGGGGTACAAGAAATAGCGAGTCTCCCGACTAGATATGAGTGGCAGCATGCAGTGGATCATGTGCTGAAAGGAAAGGAAGGTTGAGGAGAATGACTAAAGCTTTCTTATGCCACTACTTAAAATGTTTAATGAACAAACACACCACTACTTTCTCTAATTTTATCAGGCCTACTGCACATTCTAAAGGTAACTTTCCAAATGGTTTAGTACTTGATTCATTCTTGTTGAGTTCAGCTAAAAACAACAGGCATGTCTCCCTGCGGACTGGTCCAGTAAATAGTGGCTTAAAGAGGCAGAAGGGCAGAGTTTCTTTTGTTCGGATGTTCTGTGACAGCTTGAGAGCCTGAGGCCTACAAAACAAGCAGTCTGCATTTTCAAGCACTTGTGCTTGTGGCGGCATCCACCTTGCAGGAGCGAGCGGCGGCGCACAGGGGGCATCTGTTTGTCCGCTGCTCCCTCCCGCAAGGTGGATGCCGCCACAAGCACGAGGGCTTGAAAAGTGAAGACAGATTTCTAAAGGCCCTCTCCTAGAGCAGCGCATGCGCGCTGCCTAGGCGATACCTAAAAGCACTGGCCGCACAATATTGCGGTTTTCCCAAACTTTATATTTTGAGTTTGTATTTTATTTAAGCTACTTCTACTGCTCCCTTCTGATTTTTTACAACTTTGGCGCTCTACAAAGCCTACGGCCTATTTTTGACGCGGATACCAGGCAGATCATAGTCCAAGCTCTGGTGTTGACCAGATTGGACTACGCCAGTTCTCTGTTTCTGGGCGTTAATCAAGCTGAGCTTGCCCGTCTTCAGCGGGTACAAAATTCGGCGGCTAGGATGCTGGTCGGCCTCCCCAAATTTGTTTCAGCTCGCAGTACTATCCGTGACCTTCATTGGCTACCAGTAGGCCAAAGAATTAAGTTCAAGGCTTTGTGCCTCACTTTTAAAATTCTCAATTTGGCCTCCCCCCCCATTCTCACCCAGACCATCCTCCACTATGTCCCCGCAAGAGCTCTGCGGTCTGCAGGGTCTAATCTGGCCATTGTTCCTCGTTTTAAAAAGTCCAGAATGGGTGGACGCTCTTTCTCGGTGATGGCGGCTACTTTATGGAACTCTTTGCCTGCTTCACTCCGTTCCATCCACGATTTGTTTCAGTTTAGGAAACAATTAAAAACCCATTTATTCTCTGCTGTATAGCTCTGTGTTTTGGTCATCTCTGTTGTGTTATGTCTTCTATCTCCAAAAGCGCCGGGACGCCTCTTGGCTGCGGCATCTGTGCGCTATACAAAAAGTTAATAACATAACATAACATAACATAACCCTGTCCTTCATTGTTGCCTTTCCTACCCTTCGGACCCACCACAAAAAAACAAGCATTGCCATCATTTGAGGCTGCATTAGTTTAGAAACCATCAAAATTCCTTTTCAAAGGTGTGCCATGCACCGAGAAACATCCTTCAGAACAGATATCAAATGCTCAGCCAGGCCTTGCTTAAAACATCCGGTCAAGTTAGATCAAAGGACTTAAAGGTGTTAATTAAATGCATAGCAACATGAAGTATGTGAAAACAAGCAATGACAAGCCAAAAAATGTGCTAGATGTGGCCAGTGTTAACCATGTCATAGTATTTTTTTTTAAACTTTTACCCATGCTAAGCAGCGGCTGTACAACATGGCTAAAAAAGCACAATGACAAAGCTAATAGATTCCACATCCGCAAGACGTATTGGCTTTGGCAATGTCAGTTATTTCTATTCCCTGATGGACAAAATGTCTTGATAGACTTTATTCGGGTTACCCACTTTTCCAACCTCTATACAGACACCCCAGGATTTCATGGTTTGCAAAAAGAATCCCATAATCTGCACTTTTGTAAAAATACCGCGATTTTTACAAAAGTGCCTGGAAAATATGTAAAAAAAACCTGATGTTCACCCTCTATTTACTGCCACTGAGCCATTAAAGGGAAGGCGAGCAATAGGCAGCCAGCAGAGGTGATAAATTCCTGTTGTCGGCCTTTGAAATCCACCTCACCCCCTCCTGAGCAATTAGCCTGCAGACGACCTCACACCTTTGTGTGCCCCCTGCAGGCCATTTGAAAGCACAAGTCTGCAGTATTTTTGTGGTGGAACATATACTGACCACCACAAAAATACTGTACATTCTGAGGTTTTAGGCCTCAGATTTTGAAAAAAGTGTACATCCTCTATTCATCTTAATGGAATCACTCTCCTATACGCTTGACAATTGGCATTTTTGGGAGTTAAGAAGTTGCTAGGTATGAACTGTGAATTAGAGCAGCTGAGCTCTTCCTCCCAGCCAACCACATCAATACATGTGGCCACTGCCAAGCTTGCTCATACTACCCCATTACACTCCTAGCATTCCTTTAAAAACATAGAATCTCAAAAGTCACACAATGCAAAGTGGACGTTCATGTTAGGAAAGCGACGCAGGTGAGTGACCTTGTGTAAGTACCTCATGGCCACTGTTGTGTGCATGGCCATTTGTAATCATACCATTGCACATAAAGTAATACATGAAATGTACCTTATCTCATGAATGTGGATTTTTTCCGCACACAACAGCCTTAAAGTGTCACCATATGATAACTAACTTAAAACATTGAAAAGTAACATACAGCATGGGTTTGTGCTGGGAAGAGACACCACGGCCCACGTAAACATGGCAATTACTGCATTTGATGTAGCCTCAATCACTCTCCCCCCACTCGGAATGGTCATGCTGAATGCAGAAAAGGCATTTGACCGAGTGGAGTTGGAGTATTTGTGGGAGGTTTTGAAGAAGATCGGTATCCGGGGACAATATCTAGATTGGGTACGCTCGTTGTATGACAACCCAATGGTCAAGATCAGTTATGGGGGAAGTGAGTCGGCAAACTTTGTGATAGAGAGGGGCACAAGGCAGGGCTGCCCTCTGTCACCTTTGCTTTTTGCCCTCTCTCTGGAGCCATTCCTAAATGCACTGCTTGCTCAAGATAACATCACCCCAGTAGAACATGGTGGGAAGAGCTTAAAAATAACTGCCTTTGCAGATGATATAGCGGTATATACAACTGACTTAGTGAGAGCTATTCTAGTAATAATAAAAGAAGCTGAAAATTTTGGAGACGTGGCAGGATATAAGTTAAATGTAGGCAAGACGCAGATTATTGCTAATTATAAACCTACAGAGCCGATTCCAGGTTTATGTCAAAGTGCGACGTACTTAGGTATCAAGCTAGCAGCCAATATAGATAGAGTAATAATATTGAACTACGATTCATTGCTAAAGGAAATCACTCTAACTTTAAGAAAATGGCACAGGATACCTACCGCTTAGTTTAGTGGGGCGTATGAATTTAATAAAAATGAAGATCCTGCCTAAAATATTATATCTATTTAGAACCATTCCTCTGCAACCAAATAGACTTTTTTTTAAAGAAATTAGAAGGTATTTGCAGTAGCTTTGTGTGGGGCTATAAAAAAGAATGTAGATCTATGAAACTTTTGGAGTTATCAATTGAAAAGGGGGGTTTAGTTTAGCGTTCCCTGATTTTAAGTTATATTTTTTTGCCACCTTTTTTTGTCACTTACGTAGTTTGTTGAAAAATGAGAGTTCGTTATTTTATCATCAGTTTATGCTGGGATCTAATTGTAATCAATTTTTATTTCGTGGTCATGATCCTAACTACTTTAAAAGAGTAAAATTTAAGACTGCAAGACATATCAAGAAAATATGGGACCAAATTACGACCATAGATAAGAGTTCTTTCTTTAATGCTGAACTCAGAATATGGGGCAACCCAGGATTGCCTGGCATTTTTTCAGATAAGATAGGGAATCTCTGGGCCGGACATGGTATTAACTCCTTGGGTGATCTATATGGCCCAAGTGGCTTTCTAGACTTTGATGTATTAAAACTACTATTTGAATTAAACGATGGTATGTATTTTAAATACATCCAAGTACGAGATTTCTTACTCCGCAAAATGTAAATCGAAGAAGTGGCCCACTCAGATACATTAGCATGTCTATACTCGGATAAAACAAAATCTCTTATAAGCATGGGCTATGGATATTTGAGTCTAGGTAAACAAGATGATAGTGGGAAAATAGCGGCCAAATGGTCGACAAGATTGGGAATAAATATCAATCCCTCACAGATTTCACTTTCATTATGTCAAATAAACCGGGTTGTTCAATCCTCTAATCTGAGGCTGCAGCTATATAAAACCATCACACAGCTATACTACACGCCTCAAAGGATTTCTAGCTGGGCATCAGGAAATCAGTCAACTGATCGTACAAAATGTCCAAAATGCGATATGGAAGCAGCAGGCATTGAGCATATGCTCTTCTCCTGTCCAGAGTTAGACTTATTCTGGAAGGGGATAACTGACGCTTTGATCAGGAAGCAAATAGCTACACCATTGCTTTCGGCGCATTTGATATTACTAGACATAGAAGATGTTTGTTTCCAGCACAAAGATTTGCTAACTATATTATATGCTTGCGCTAGGTTACATTTGGGGAACTTTTTTTGAATAGTGAAACTGAGGATATAAAGGTTTGATGAGACCAGTTTAACTACAGTGTTAACATTTTGTATAATAGATTTCTGAAACTTTATTATGTTTTTCTCTGTCCCAGATGTCAATTGTTAGCTTATGTTGTTTCTATGTATTTGATGTACAATGAAAATTTAATGAAAGTGGTGTTCTTGCAATATCATTTTTTCAATTTCAAAAATCTTTATTTCGATCATAAAAGATCATAAAAGATGTGCAAATTAATTATTCACTTTAAGCAATTTAAAAACTTTATACAAATATACTGTCCATTTTAAAAAACAGTTTCCAAAAGTGATAGTTACGCCAATGCTTGATAAAATAACATTTTTAAAAACAATATCAGAGCATTTATGCGAGGGAATTAGAAAAGATTTTTCACACAGTTATAGTGTCCTTAATTATTCTTGCACGCAGTCGCCACGTTGCAGTCAGAAATTTTGCCATAGCGAACACTGTTGGTGCAGATAGATCTGTCTTAAGAACTCTGTAGGCCGGAGCGTATGTTCTAAAGCCCAGGTTTTTTAAATGAGGAACCAGCCAGTAACTCCTGATTCTGCTATAGGCTCTACAAAACAAGACCACGTGCAGATCGCTTTCCAGTTTGTAAGCACAAGCCGGACACACCCCTGAGTCCAAACAGCCAGCCCAAGATTTTGTGAGGGACCTTAAAGGAAGAGATCCATACCTCCATTGCATGTAAATCTTCCGTGCGAACACTGGTGTCATGCCATCTAATACGTGTTCGTGGCAGTATGAGTCTTTTGTTTTAATGAATGTGTCGGTTAAAGACCCTTCCCGGGTAGAATTCAATGTTTTTTGAAGCATGGAGCTGTAGAATAGATTCGAGAGTGCTTTTCTAGAAATCCTTGCGGACGCAGTTTCCGGCTCTGTCCATAGCTCTGGCACTCCGAGAGTCGTACACATGTCCCTGATGTACTTTATCCAGGGAATATTGGAGGCATTAGTTAATCTAAGGAATTCTTGCAACTCATTTCTGTAATTTACAAGGACCCGACTACTCCACAAGCGACGCCAATAGGTCAGAGGTTTGAGGCCCAGTTCCTCAGTGATTGGTCGCAGTGCCAAGTCCAGTCTTAGGGGGAGAAGCGGAGTGCTTGGGGGGAGTGCAGCCAGTTGTCTGATGAAATTATTTTCTGCGAACTGTATGGTATGTAGCGGAATATGTCCCCAGAGCTCGCCCCCATAAGTGATGCCCCCCCCCCGAGCTTGAGCTTTATAAATGTGAATGGCAGGTACCAACGGGCGAAGAGGGGATTTCTTAGCAATTCTTGTGATGCCTCCCGCCCTCTGAGAAAGTTTTGTGGTTGCTTTTGTTTTATGTGGCAGCCATGTCAGATTCTGGTTAAGGGTTATTCCGAGATATTCAATTGTGTGAACCCTTTCCAGAAGTGTAGTGCCTAGGCGGGGGCTTGGGCAGTTTTTGGGCTTGGGGTTAAGGATCATAAATTTTGTTTTTGAAGGGTTTATTTCACGGCCCCTTTCATTACAGAACCCCAAGAACCCATTCAAAACCCTCTGTAGTCCCTTTGGCGATTTAGACAGCAGCAGGGTGTCATCCGCGAACATAATCGCGGGCACCCTGCCGCTGTTCAATTGTGGTGCATCGATGTTAGGGATCCTACTCAAGTGCTCTATCACCCCGTTCACAAATAGGCAAAACAGGGAGCCAGTACGCAACCCTGTCGTACCCCTCTGCGAACGGGAAACCTATCCGTCAGCCTGCCCCCTTTCCCACATCTAACTCGGGCATAATTGTCAGTGTGCAATCTAATTAATTGAATTGAATTGAATTTGTTTATTGCACAGTTAATAAAAACTCACAATTTTACACAAAGATTAAAATAAATTTAAAAGTCTTTTGACTATGTAAAACTTTTCCTAGCGAAAAGGATGTTGCACATAAATAAAATCTCGAAGAGTGTGATCGGTTAAGTGAATCGTCCTGTTGATCGCTGCTATTGTTAGTTGTAGTTCTTGTAGTTATTAAGTAATTGCAGGATCTATGTTCCCCTGATTTAGTTAATTTTCGCTCGGCAGTCTTAATACTTTTATTAAGGGGTCGTATGAGAAGGTTACCTTTGTCCCAGTGCGGTTGGTTTTTCACGTCCTTGTTCTGTTTCATTTAATTTTTTGGCCACTATTTCGAAATATTTAACTGTTCTACAGTTTAACTGGGTTTCGTTGGGGTCGAAGCAGAGCATTACTGCTTGCCTACATGATCTTACACCCTTCTGGTTCCATAGGGGCCGGAGCATTGACCGCCTTATATCCTCAAAAGCTTTACAGATGCATATAATATGTATAAGGTCCTCCGTTGCAGATTGGCAAAGGCGACATGTGTTAGACGGATCGGGCCTTTTCCAAGGTTCCAGGTGATGCGCTATGGGTATGTTGCCTAGGCGCATGTTTAAGAACTTGCTTTTTATTTTTTGTGTAAGGCCCCTTAATAGATATTCTTGTGGCTTGATAGCTCCATAGCCTTCGAGCACTACCCATCCGTGAGCTCTCCTGGTCAGGGTGGCTCTATCTTCGAGTGAGGAGACCAGTTTTGTGACCTTTGTCACCGTTTTCTTAAAGGTCCCGAAGTCCGTACTTGTTTCCCAGAGCTTATTTAATCCTAGGCTCTCCAATGAGTTTATTAAGTAGGCCCTTGCTGGGGAGATTTCTTTGGCGTGAAGCTCGGTCCATAGGTTCGCATTTAGCGATCCCTGCTCCGATTCTTTGATTTTGCGCCAACTTTTTACATATTGTCCTTTCCTCTCCACCGATTGTTTCAATAATCCGAATTCAAGACGAATTTGGGCAGGCGAGGAGTTTTTTGGGAGATGGAAAATTGCCCTATATGCATGACTGATGGTTTTGTCCAGAGTGCTTGCATCATTACCCCGCATTGATTCGCTGCCGTAAGAGAGCATTGGCAGTAGGCGAGCTTTGATTACCTGAAGAAGTGGCGCTAGTGTCCTGTCGGGAAGGACTTTCTGCAAGGGTCTTATTGATATTTGAAAGGTCATGCCCTTCCTGCGAATGGCATCTAGTTGGTGCTTGGAGGAGCCATTGCCCTCTATTATGACTCCTAGATATTTGTAAGAGGCTACCAGTTCTAGTCTTTGTTTGTCCAGATACCATGCGGGCTTCTGTTTTTTGTTGTAGTTCATTGGCATGACCTTGGTTTTGTCCAGGTTAATTGTTAAGGAATTTGCTTTGGAAAATGTATTTGTTTTATCTAGAAGGTTTTGAAGGCCGATGGGAGACCGGCTGATAAGGACCAGGTCGTCTGCGTAAAGCAGATTTGAGAGCGTGATATTTCCTAGCCGGGGTGCGTGTGATGTGACTGTTTCTAACTCTTCGGGAAGATCCGCAAGGAAGAGGTTGAACAGTGTTGGTGCTAGGACGCAACCCTGCTTTAGGCCTTTGCTGGTCTTTATTTTCCTCGATAGATGTGTGCCGGATCCCAGTTTTATTTGGAGCCATGTATCGGTATGCAGCATTTCCAGCTGCTGTAGAAGGGGGCCAGGGATTCCCCATGCGCTCAGCTTCCGCCATAGTTTGTGTCGATCTACATGGTCGAATGCGGCACTGTAGTCAATGAAACATACAAACAGAGAGCTTTTTGCCGTTTTTGCTGCGTCGGACAGTAGGGTTAATGCCATGATGTTGGTTAGGGTTCCCTGACCCGTCCGAAAGCCCGTCTGAGTAGCTGGAATGATGTTCTCTTTTGTTGCCCATGTTATTAGATCCTTCAAAATGAGGCTTGCGTAGTACTTCGCTTCTACGTCTAACAGGGCAATCAACCGGTAGCTGCTTGGGTCGATCCTTGCGCCTTTTTTATAGATTGGGCTTATTATCGAGCCTCTCCAAGAAGCTGGTATTTTTCCTGTTTCCCTTGCTTCGTGGAAGATTGGGGTCAATGTGGAGCACCAAAAGGCCGGATCCTGTTTATATAGTATAGGAGGGATCCCGTTTGGTCCTGGTGCCCCCTCAAGTTTTCCCTTTGAAATTTGTTTGAGGATCGTGTCTGTTGTTTCTTGGAGCGATAGTCCGGGTTCTGTTTTACTAGAATCGACTATCTTGCAGGTGGCATCGTTCTCTGCGAGGATGCGTGGCCCGGTTGTTTCCAAGTTTGATGCTTGTTTTTCTTTTTTGGCTTGAATATCATTTTTTCCTAGTTGGAGGGAAGCTCCCTTTTCCGAGTTTGTCCCCTCGGCTTTCTTTATTGCGGGATCAGTTGTGTTAAAGTGAGTTGTTAAGTAGTTGGCCCAGACCGATTCCGGTATTTCAGAAGTAATACCTCTGTGGTTTGGCTGTTGGAGCCTGTGAATCATCTTCCAAAAGCTAGAACTATTCTTCTGCTTTGAGTTGTGTAAAATCTTTGCCCATAGATCTTCGTTCAGTTCCCGCTTCCTTTGCCAAGTTTTCTTTTGTAGCAGTGCCTTTGACCTGCGTAACTGCAGTTGAATTTCCGGGTTATTTGGAGCTTGCCGGAGCTGTTTGAGGATCCTCTTTATTTCGAGCTTAATCTTTTTTATTTCTACTGTTGTTACTTTGCCAAACGTATACCTAGTAGTGTTCCCTTTTTGGTCTGTCTTCCTTATGGCATGTTTTTCTCCTAGTGCCGTTGTAAATTTTTCCCATAAGGTAATGGGGTTGTCTGGTGTATTATGTGTTTCCTGTATTATTGTTTTTGCACTGTTTGTAAGAGTTTCTATGTCCGAGATCTTGCATCGTATTCGTTTATAGTCGGTAGTATGTTCTGTGCACATACTTCTGATTTCGATGGCTTCGTTCTTGCAGGTTAGTGCTAGGTTGGCTTCTAGCGGTAAGTGGTCGCTCTGGGCTCTGTCGCCTATCTTGAAATCTTGTACAGTTTCATACAACCGGAGTGTAACTAGAATAAAGTCTAAATAGGATGATGCCAATGACGAGTGAAATGTTGGTACTGGAGGAATGTCCTCTTTGAAACGGCCATTAAGGGCGCGCAGGTTCAGTTTCTCTAAGGATTTTAATAGCCTGGATGCAGTGTTGCTCTGTTTGTAACTGTGGGGATTTTTTTGAGGAGGAATTTTCCAGACTGTGTCCATTTCTTGCGTCATCTCGTCGGTTGTCGGTTCACCGAATAGCTGGAGGTTGAAGTCGCCTCCCACTAGTATGTTTTCTGTTTCTTCGTCCTCCGTGAGTCTTGTTAGTTCTCGGACTAATTCGTTTGACCCAGACAGCTTTTTCTTGGGATGAATGTAGGTGTTGACTACAAGTAGCTGTTGATTTTCCTGAATTTTTCCTATTGTAATTGATATCGCCTGAATTGCATTCGGCGGAGTAAGGTTTGTAGTTAGTAATTTAATTTCTCCTATTACTGGTATTGAGGTGAAGATTGCCAGGCCGCCGGAGCAGCGGCCATAATGTGATTCCTTGCGGGCCGGGTGTATCCAAGCTGTGTATCCTTGCAGAGTTATTTCATTGGGCTCCCATGTTTCCTGGAGGAGAATCAGATCGAAAGATTGCAGGTAGTTCAGTGTTTCAGGATCCTCCAATTTGTCTCCTAAGCCGTTTATATTCCAACTACAAATTTTAAATTTGTCTTTTCTTTTGTTGGGACCTGCAATTTTGTCCACTGTAACTGGCTCGATTTGTCAGTTTGTGGCCCTTCCGATTATTGTCCGAGTAATTGTTTCTTTGAAGGAGTCTGTTCGTTGGGACGTTGGAGTTTGTGGTTTCCTATGATGTTTTTCCCGTTCTGGGGAGTAGCTTAGTGCTCCTTTGAGTACTGATGTAGCTAATTGAAGTCGTTTTTCCTTCCGGTCTTCAAGTAGTGGAGTGGGGTAGGCTGGTTTTATTTCCGGTTCAAGCTGAATTCCCCACTTGGAGAAACTAGGTACGTGCTTCATAATCGATTTTGCTATCTCTTTGGTTTTCCACGTTGCCCTTGTTTTCTCGTTCCATTGTGAATTTGTTGCTGGATGGAATTCAATTGATAGTAAGTCAGAGGTGTTTATGGACTTTAGTTCTTCTATTGTATTGATTAATTTTAATATGTTGCCCCTATTTAAGATGTCAACTCTTCCCTTAGATTTATATTCGGGTATGAAAAAGATTGTTTCTGAGTCTGTTTCCCTTGTGGGTTGCGTTATCTCAAGAGACTGCTCCCGAGTTACGTTTATCCGCTCTGGGTGTTTGATGTTCTGTTCGTTTGATGTGGGCTGTGAGATGCCCTGATAGGAATGATCGCTGGGAGGCATATCGCCGATATTTGCGTTACGTGAGATTTGGAGGTTTGGTTTAGTTGGTGTGGTCTTTGCCTTATTACAGGAACACCGTGATATACAGTTATTCAGGATCGTTTCGTTTTTGGTGGAATTTTGACTTTCCTGGTCATCTCTTTTCTCCTCCGGATTTTTTTTTTCTTTTCCTTTGAGTGGTCGTCCGGTGCCCCTAATCTCGACGCAGCATGATTTTGGCCTGCAATTTCGGTTGTGCTCTCTACCAGTTTTCTCTTTGATTGGTCAGTAGGGCCCATACAGGTAGTAGCGGATTCAGACTCATTTGTTGACGGTGGGATTTCTGAGTTCTGTTGAGGGGGGTTGTCGTTCCTTTGAGGATCGAAGTTATCGGTCATAACTAATTGCCCCTTGCCATCCTGTACTATAGAGTTCCAGTTTTCTCCATGGTCATCCACGATGACCTTTCTGTTGCGCCCTTTCCTTTTTTGTTTACGGCGCGCCTTTGCATTCATCATACCCCCTAATTCGTTTGATTGTCCAATTGTAGGGGAGTTCTGGGTGGTCTTTTTCTCTGTAAAGATGGCATAATTAACTTGGCTCACTGAGGAGTTGAGTTTTTCCTTGTCTGAAATATTTTCTCGAGGACCTCTCTTTGTAGGAGGTAGTTTTGCTACATTTGTTTTGCGGTCGGGCCTCTCTAACTTAGTTTCTGTTTGGAGAGGTGTTGAGGAATTTCGTTTTATTTCTTCCAGAAGGTTGCTCAACATCGTAGGTAGAGATGAGAGTTTGTCAATTATTAAGGGACACGTACAGCTAGTTCTGTCTATTTCTGTTAGTTTTACTGAATCTTGTCCTCTTTTTATAAGTCCGTTCAGGTCGGCTAGTTTCCTGTCTATTCCCATTGTTGCTTCTGCTAAGTTTTGCAGAATAGATAGTTGTAGGTCCATCTTATCGGATTGGTATTGTAGGGCCGTTGAGGATAGTTGTATTGTGTTAAGGAGAGTGATCCAGAAAGTATTGACTGATTCCGTATTCCTCTCGGGAAGCGAATGCGGGCTTTCTTCGCTGATGTTGTTAATTGGCTGCCTGCCGATGTATGCTGTCTCCAGGTCAATCCATTCTTCCGAGGTCAGGAAGGTCATATCTTTGGTTGGGGATGAGGTTGGTACGAGGACTGCGTGGTCTGATTTTAGCTCTAGGTGATCGGGGGTCCTTATGTTTGTGTCAGTTTTTGATTCAGAGTTTACTTGAGAGGTTTGGTGTAGATGGCCTACGTTTTCATAGATTTTTTCGTCCTCTAGAGCTGTTTCTTCAGCAGAAATAGGTTGGGTTGTTGTAGTGGGCTTACTGCACTGATTGTTTCTGTGTGGCCCTAAGTTCCCGTCACAACTTTTCGATTGCTCGCTCACTGGAACTGATGCCTGTGTCAGGTTAGTTAGTTGCGTCTCCTCTATGTGTCCCTCGTGTAGGGATGGCTGAGTGGTGTGGCCCTCCTTTGGAGGTGTTCTAACTTGTTGGTGGTCCGGCTTGGTCTTATTTTCTGCTCCATAACCGGTTGTTTCTTCTGGTGTTGGTGTCATATGGATCTCTGCTGTGATGAGGCCTGTATTTGTGGGGCAGGCATTGGGCTCACTGGCTGGTTGCAAAGGGGATTGAAGACCAGTTATAGAGGTATTAGAGGAGTAGATTGCGTTTCCCGGGTTTTTTAAAAAATTGAATTTTGTGTAGATTTTGGGCTGGAAATTGTGTTTTATTTCACTTTGTTGTCCTGTTAATTTAATTAGTTCCTGATTGTTTTTTCGCTTCTGACCCTTGCGACTCCCTTGTTTTGTGGGTGGACTGCTGTTTATTTTGTTGGCCCTAGATGTTTCAAATGCTGGGGCTAGACTGCTCTCCGCTCCTAGACTTGGCCCTTCGACCTGCCCGTCAGCCGAGTCGATGCTGGGTCCCTCTTCGGTGCTTTCCAGCGAGGTCTCGTGCCCTTTCATGTTTTCGGACGCGTTTTTTTCCCGGGGGGTTGATTCGGTCCTATTAATCAGCTTTGTCAGCTTTGTCTGCTTGGTCAGCTTGGTCATGGCGGGCGGGTCTGGGCTTGTTGATGTGCTTGTGTTGTTCCGTTTTCTTTTGTTGGGCTGGGTCACTAGAGGTTTTCTTACCCTTCCAGACCTCATGGTGGACTGCCTGCGTCCAGTGTACTGCTCCCGTGGCTCCCTTGATATCGTTGACTGCCTATGGCTGTGAGACTGAAAGCAGGAGGTGCACTATTCTCTCCGCTCTTGCACTCACGTTTTTCTGCTCACGGTTTGCCGCCCACCCACTGTTTCAAATCAGATAGATTTTTTGAATTGATTTTTTAAGGTTGGTTTTCGGTGGGTAGATGGTAGATAGTTGGGTAGGCTGGCAGGTGGATGCTTAATTGGTGGCTTAGTAAGTATTAGTGGGTATTTCTACCACTCTTGGCATCCTTCGGCTGCCCCTTGACTCCCCCTGGAGAGTTGGTGGGTTGGTGGTGGTCTTATGATAGTATGTTTTGAGCTGTAATGCAGGCTGAGGCGCCGGAATTTTGCTGCTGCTGCTACTTCTGAGCTACCTTTTAGCAGCAGGGCTGGGCTGTCAAAGGTGCCGAGCTGATACAGCGCTTGTCGAGATTTTCTTGCGTGCTGCCAAAGTCTGCAGCAAGGAGTAAGAGTGGGAGTGAGTGAGGGGAACTGATTTGCCCGGGTTTTGCTCAGACCAAAACCTTGTCTCTTGCTCGGGCTCGTGTCCTGAAGAGAGGAGAAGTGAGGGGGGGGGGGGGGGAGGGGGGCGCGGCGAGCCAGGAGATTAGAGGCTGCAAGGAATTGGCAGCTACTAGTGAGCGGCGGTAGAGAGAAAGGGACTTAGGGCACGGCTTTTCCAACTCTGAAAAGGTGCCGCCCTCTCAATCTCTAATCGCTTACCGCGCTGCAGCACAGCTTCACCGGCCTCGTCTCGTCTCGCCTCGTCTCACCTCTCGCTTCGGCTCTCGCACCGCCTCCTGCTGCCGCCTCCCGTTCGTCAGCCCAATCCGCCCTGGTCCTTGGGCGTCTTTCGTTCACGGGTGCGGGTGCCGGTATGACCACGGCACGCAGTGACACTTGGCTCTCGCTCCCGCTTGGCTTTGCCGCTCTCTCAGCACAAAAGTGGCAGGGAAACTTGGAAAGAGCTCTATTTCGGCCGCAGCGACCACAGCAAACCGCAGCAAAGCCGTCTGAAGATCCGAGGTGGAGCGGAATGCTCGCCTCTCTCATCCGTCTCTCTAGCACCACCGTCTGGTTTCTCTGAGAGAAGGTCTCTGCTTGTGCTCTGCTTTTCACCTGTGTCCCTGGCCTTGCATTTGAGACAATCTTCAAGTCTGACCTAATTAAGATATGGAGGATGTCTCCTGGGACATCCATCTCAGCCAGTACCTCCCACAGTTTAGCCCGTGGGACCAGATCGAAGGCGGCACGGAGGTCCACAAAGACCGCGTATAGTGTGCCGCCTTCGATGAGTACTGTCTTCCAGTAGATGATGTTCAATCGGAGTATTTGGTCAACTGTGGAGACTCCTTTTCTAAATCCCGCCTGCAGAGGACTTAGGATGTCGGTCTCCTCTATCCAAGATTCTAACCTGTTGAGTATTAGTCTGCCAAATAACTTCTGGGAGACATCAATGAGGCTTATTGGGCGATAATTGGCTGGGAGCAGGGGCGAGCCCTTTTTGAAAATCGGGACCACCTCTGCCCCCAGCCAAGTATCAGGTATTTCCATCCCCCCGAGCACTGCATTGAATATCACTAACAGATAGGGTGCCCAGATTCCTGGTTCCTGCTTGAATAGGTCACCCGGCACTCCGTCCAGGCCAGGTGCCTTTCCAGAGGATAACCCCGCTATCGCCATCCTAATCTCTTTCTCAGTAAAGGGATCCGAGGCCTGATTGTCTTGGATTATGGGAGGCGGTGGTTCTGTCCCTCCAGCCTCCAAGGAGTATAATGACTGGAAATGATTTTGCCAGACACTGGCGGCGATGTTTGGTTCGGTTGCCGAGGGAAGGTCTTCAGAACCGTGGTTGACTACTCACCAGAATTTGCGGGAGTCTCTTATTGCTAATGACTCCGAAAGATTCTCCCAGTGTTGGAGGTCCCACTCTATCTTAGCATTAGCCACAAGTATTTTGTACGCCCTCCTTCTGATGCGGATCTCATCCCTCGGAGCTCCAGCTTTAATGGAAAATAGAAGGTCACGTTTGGCATTTCGGCATGAGGTGTTAAACCAAGTGCCTTTATGTGATCCCTGGGTTCTGTGAGGTCTACTGCAGAAGAGGTCAGCCTCAAGTGTTTTAATTAGTTGCTCATGTACGTGTGCGAGGTCCTCTCTAATTTCCTGCGTGCACACGGGGGCCAATAAATCAAATGCCTCCGCGAGGATTGGAGTAATCCTAGCGTAGAGGGTAGCTAGCTTATCTTCACTAGTAGATAGCTTTTCCCATCTTATCCTCCTTCTATTGTTTTCTAGGAGGTATCCCTCTCTGGGCTTTTGTTCGTTTAATACCCGATCCTCCATACGGGGGATTGCATATTCCAGTTCCAAGGCATTATGGTCGCTGTCCTCTCTAGATGTTACTCTGAAGTCAGCCACCCTTTTCCAATCATGTAACTGTACCAGAAAGTAATCTAGTCTAGATTCTCTCCCGATTTTGTTGTACGTGCATTTGCTCGGGATATCGGACTTAACACGACCATTACAGGCCCTAAGGCCATGAGTGAGGGTGAGCATGTTTATCTGCACGGCTAATGGTGTCCATGCTCTCGGAGGGGGAGCCTCTGTCGGTGGAACCTGCCAACTTGAATCCTCCTCTAGGGAGGGTCCATCAAGTAAGCCGGGTAGTGGTTCAAAATGCGAGTTGAAGTCTCCCCCTACTAAGTATGATATGCCCTCTGGAATGGTTTCTAGAAGAGAGGGCAGTTCTTCAATGGTTTTAGAGGTGGCAGACATGGGGACTGGTCTGGAATAGACATTTATTATGAGTAATTTGTGTGATCTCTGCCATTCAAGGAGGACAGCCAGTATGTCTTCTGAGTCCACGGTATATCATGAAGCTATGCAGCCCAGGTAAGAAGCCACCCAGAATGCCAGACCTCCAGATGGTCGACCTCTCCCGCCCCATACTGCTTGTATTGAAAATATCTCAAAGCCCCTATAGATATGCTCCTCCCTTGCCCACGTCTCTTGGAAGAGGCAAGCACTTTTAAAATTGATCAATTCAGCCCATGATTCGGAATCTATTTTGTTGGCCAGTCCCGCGACGTTCCATGAGAGCAGCTTTAGTATGTGAGGGACGTAGTGGGTATTTCCCTTCGTGCCTTGGTTTATCGTTAAATTTATATGGACTTTTGGGGATGTCCCCTGTATCGGCCTTTGTCCCCTGTATAGACCCTCTGATTCAGTTGCCCTGTCTACTCTATGTTGGAGATTTTCTGAATTTCTGGGAGCAAGCTGCTCCTCCCCATGAATAGGGTTGGAGGGTTTTTGGCCGCCGTCGTCAATGAAGTTAGGTGTGGCATGCTCGAGTGGGTGCGGGGGAACCCTGTCTTCAGAGGCAAGCTGTCAATCCACAATTTCAAGACAATCAAATCGATTGAAAGTCGGCAGAAATGGTGGCTGGCAGTGTCTGAGGGGCCAAATTGCTCCTTGTTCAAAGCCACCCCTTCCCATTCCTCTTCTTTTGACGTTCTCCCATCCCTGAGCATCATCATGAATTAAAGGGTAACCCGATGCCATTCGCATTTGGTTGTAGGGGTTTCTCCTCACTCCCAGGTTTCCCCCCCAGTTTCCTAGCGGCTCGTGCGGGTGTCCCCATCTCTGGTCATTGGGTGTGTGGGTGTTTGGTGGGTAGAAGAACGAAAGAGGAAGTGGATGGATGTTATTTCCCTCGTCGTCTGGGAAGCAACCACAAATATAGGAGACTGTTCCTGGTTCTTTAAAACTGACCAGTATACAGTCGCCACTGATTGATTTGGGCGTCTTTCCTACACATGAAACTCATCTTACCATGCGAATATCGCTGGTCATGCCTCTGGGGAGTGGTCTGAATGTGGATAACCAGTTAATTACTTTATTTTTTAGCGAGGCCCCTGTTTCGCTTGACGCAGGTTTTAATTCAGGTGCCCCGGCTAGAATGACAGTGTATGCAGCTACCTCTGGTGGAATTTACAGTTACTGTTTTTGGTGTTTTTTGCAATGTAGTGTTATGATTTTGAAGGTTTTGTGTATTGATTGATGGAAGTTTGGATGCACTTGTATTTTGTAACTGTGAATGTGTTGCGTCGGTGGCTGCGAGTGTTTGCTGTAAGCTGGGGGGTTGTTGGTGAGATTCACCCACGGGTGTTGCTGTTTGCTGTGGTCTGGCAAGGGGGTTATTTTGCTTTAGACTGGGTGCCTGGTGAATAACTGGTTTTGGGTTTATAGTTGTAGTTGAAGATTTCACGTTTTCAGCCTTGTTGTTCTTAGTTGAGTTCTGAGACTCGAGGCCCTTCTTATGTTTTGGGTCTGCGCTAGGTACTATGGGGCAGGAGTTCACAGGTTTCCAACTGTCCATAAGCTGGGAGGCGGTTTTCTCAAATTTAGTAAGCCTCGCTTCTATTTTAATCAGACGGGCTTCTATAGGACTAAGCATTGACCTAAGCAGATTTCCTATGTCTGCGAGTGTAATATCCTCTTCGGCTATCTCGGGGTTGTATTCTATTGTGGGAGGCGGAAGTTCGGTGGAAATGTTGGGGGCTTTTACCGGGGGGGGGGGAATCTCCGTTCTAGCTGGTGGTGGAGTCTCGTGTATGGTATTGTCAGAGCTGGATTTGTTATGTGTTGTGCCTGGCTTTGATTTTTTCGCCTTCCTTTCTCTGTGGCTCTGTTTCCCCACTTTCCTTTTTTGTATTGCTCCTTCCCTTGCACCCCTAACTGTACTCGGGGCTCTATTACATCTAAGGTGTTCATTGCCAGTGGCGGTTCTTCCCTGAGTGAGTTAGGAATTAGTTTGGTATGTTCCCCCACAATAATGGAAGTTGTGGGTTTTGTAATTTGTGTCAGTGGGAGTGAGAGTAGACTCATGTCTTCGAGGTCACTTAGGGTTTCCTCTGAGAGATCTAGACTGGTAAGTGGTTGGTCCCCTCCACAAGCTCCAAGCTGAGAGCCATCTGTGTTCGGCCTTTCCTCAGGGGTTTTTGCCAACGCTAGAATGCCCATGGATGATCTCCTAACCCACTCGATTTCTTGGGAAATGCGTCTTCCTAAAACAGTGATGTCATCAATCAGCAAGGATCCCGCCTTGAGGAAATAGTTGTCAATTTTACCTTGGTTCCGGGCGTGGTAGGTCCGGCGACGGCCAGGTTGGCTTTACTCCTAGTCTCCATTTTACTCATTGTTTGTAGGGCACCTTATGGATGCAGGCAAGGACCAAGTGATGTTATAAGGAGAGAGAGTCACGAAATATAGGGGTGGCCCGGTCCGGTCTCTTCCGTCCTCGAACGGCCTTAAACGGCCCGCTCTTTGCCCGGTCTTCGCCCGCGCGCGTCCCGCGTTCGCGTCTGGAGGCGGGGCTAAGTAGGAGGAGGAGGGGGCGGGAAGAGGCACCAGGTGCGCGCGATGTCCTGGCGCAAGCACCTCTGGGCCTCGCAGTCCCGCTGGCCGATTCTGCGTCCCTCTCCCTCAGCAACAGCGCAAAACCAGGAATGGAGCACACGGGCTCTAAGTTACACACAAGATTCCTCTGTTCAGGGCAGTATTGGCAGTGTTAGCAATGCAAAGGATTCCTCAGAGTTTGCCACAGAAAACGACTGCGAGCGTCTCCCGCGGAGCGGGGGCCGCGAGTCGTTATGAAGCCTTCAGGGAGGAGGGGGCGGGAAGAGGCACCAGGTGCGCGCAATGTCCTGGCGCAAGCACCTCTGGGCCTCGCAGTCCCGCTCCCGCTGGCCGATTCTGCGTCCCTCTCCCTCAGCAACAGCGCAAAACCAGGAATGGAGCACACGGGCTCTAAGTTCCACACAAGATTCCTCTGTTCAGGGCAGTATTGGCAGTGTTAGCAATGCAAAGGATTCCTCAGAGTTTGCCACAGAAAACGACTGCGAGCGGCTCCCGCGGAGCGGGGACCGCGAGTCGTTATGAAGCCTTTAGGGAGGAGGGGGCGGGAAGAGGCACCAGGTGCGCGCGATGTCCTGGCGCAAGCACCTCTGGGCCTCGCAGTCCCGCTCCCGCTGGCCGATTCTGCGTCCCTCTCCCTCAGCAACAGCGCAAAACCTGGAATGGAGCACAAGGGCTCTAAGTTCCACACAAGATTCCTCTGTTCAGGGCAGTATTGGCAGTGTTAGCAATGCAAAGGATTCCTCAGAGTTTGCCACAGAAAACGACTGCGAGCGGCAACAATTTAATGAAAGTGCTCTTCTTGCAATATCAATAAAATAAAAAAGAAAAAAGAAAAAAAAAGAAAAGTAACATACAAACATACCAGAATCCAGCCCTGCCAAGGATCACACATCAGTTGTTAGACTAACGCATTCCAGTGCGGTGATCCACATCACCGCACTGAAATGCAAAGTCACGCATAATAGCGCCAAGCGCCTCCTCAGCTGTGAAGCTAGAGCGCTATTAGCACCACCGGTAGAAAAACCTGTCTGGCTTCGTGCTGCTTGCAAGCGGACGTTGGGGCTGGCTCAGCTTGTGTCTTTTCTTAGGCAGTTTGTTGGAAACAAAATGTAGCAATATTCAATATCGCCTGCCGCAGCATTTACTGACGTCAGGATTTGACTCGGACAAGTTTAACCAATAAGAAGGGCCGCACGGCCTCATGTAGCGTGGGCGGATGGCAGACAGTGACGTTAGCTACCTCACACTATGTGTTGAGGGCTGGTCGCAAGGCCTAATTATGCTGCGAGAACCTGCCGCGACCAGACACACACCATCGCTGGAGGGCTGCTGCACTACAGTCTAGCAGCCATGTGAATGACGGGGCCGGAGCGAGTCATGCACCCATCGCGGCCGATGCCAGGAGCCTATGCGGGGCTGCAGAAAGTAGTTGCAGCAGGCCGGCCCTTTCCGCTGATGGCGCTGCCTGCTACAGCGTACTAGTAAGTGTCTGTGTGTCACAAGATCATCTCCAATCCTTCTCCAGTTATTTTTAGCACGTCTCATACTGAGCAGGTAAAGTTGCGGCAGCTGAACCTGAGGCCTCAAAGCCTGTGGCTCCACTGTGACCATTATGGGCTGAGTATACTCAAGCTGCTGCTGGTGCCGCACCGGCTGTGGGGCTGGGGTGAGGCACTGCACTGCACCTGCTCAAAAATCGTTTGCGGAAGTGACAAGCCACTTCTCATTTGTAAGACACATTTGATGCCCTATATCCCCGTTTACAGGGGTGGGGGTCCTCATCATCAGGCAGAACTGTAATCCTAGGTAACGTTGGGACATGTTCTGCTGTGACATGCTTGTCAATGCCACACCCAGAGAAGGTGACACAGAGCAACCCTATGCTTTGTAGTCTTTGGGGCCTCGTCTGTAGGTGGTCGTGCTTCTTGCAATGCCATATTTCTGAACACTGTCCGTCCAAGCCTAAGAGCAGACCTTCCTCAGTCTGCACCCCTGTGATCCCCCAGTATGGCACCAGTTTGAAGATTATTATAGCTTTCGCCTGGCTCAACCCGTCCCTGCTGTCATGTCTGGTCAGCATTGGTGTTCGCAGTTTCTGAGTGTAAGGTACAGGCACAGTTCACTTTAAGTTGCATTTAAAATTATACTGCACACACTATAAAAATGAAAGACAAGTGAAACTTAAATAATCAGAAGGAAATTTATTTTTTTACATTACCAACTCCTGACCTTTTCCATTACAAAATGTTTTCATCACATCCACCATACTACATAGAAGAGTTAAAAGAAAATTTGCATTATATTTTGTTTTCTATTTTATTTTACATCTGCAATATTATGTAATTCCGAATATTGTGTATTGTTACAGGAGCTACAGTCAAGTGCCCTGTTCTTATTGGAGTTTCTCTGTACTTTCAGTTGATGTTTTTAATAACACTAATTTATTTATTTTATTTATTTTTAGAGTTTTCTATAGCGCGAACTTGAACCGATTAGGTTATCAGAGCGCTTTACATAGCACCAGTTCCGTTACATGTTATCACAGCACTTTACATAGAATCAGTTACGTTGCACATTTCAGGAACTTGAACCGATTAGGTTATCAAAGCGCTTTACATAGCACCAGTTCCGTTACATGTTATCAAAGCACTTTACATAGAATCAGTTACGTTACACATTTCAGGAACACATTTCTTTTTGTCCTAGTGAATAGAGATGTGCACTCTGGTATTGTTGCGAGCATGGAAGCTGATATTTCCTACCAGATACAAGTGGAAGGTATGGGGGAAGGTCTCTCTATGTGTCTTGATTAGTGTCCTTCCATTTCTAGTGTATTGCAGCACTTCTATGATCTTTTAAGAGTTCCTTGTTGCTCAGATGAGTTTAACTTCTAATATGTGTATGTTTCAATCGTCTTCATTGCTTGATTTTGCTCACGAGAAAGTGTCACTCATAGTCATTCAAATATCACTCATAATTACAATGAAATTATAAAAATGTCACACATAGCAATATGAAACCTTGGCAGCTATGAGAATGATCAGGCGCTCCCCTCGCCTAGAGGAGGGGCGCCCTTAGTGGCGTCAGGAAACCAAGCTTAGTTGAAGGGCTGGTTGAGACCACCGACCTTTTTCCCCGATGACGTAGAAGCACGTCTGGGAACCGAAATTTAAGATTATCGGTTATATAAGGCGGCTCCCCTGAGGTCTCCTCCTCTTTGTCTCCTGGGACCCCGGGGAAGCCGCAAGGGTGTGGGGAATCCGTCGCTTCTTCCCGGAGCAGGACCTTATAACCCTGGTGCAATCGCTGGTCCTCTCCAGACTAGACTACTGCAATTCTCTTCTTACTGGCCTCCCCAAATCTCACCTGTCCCCACTTAAGTCTGTCTTCCATTCAGCAGCTCGTTTCATCTATGGGGCCAAAAGAAGCGATCACATCACACCGATGTTATCCACCCTCCGCTGGCTTCCCTTCGAGGCTAGAGCTATCTACAAGACCGCTTGTATCACCCACAAAGCCTTGCACTCCTCCTCTCCCCGCTACCTGGCGAATAAACTGAAACTCTCTGGAGGCTCTAGACCTTCACGCAATTCCGAGAATCTACTGCTTGAACCTCCCACTTTCAAGAAGGAAAGAACAATGGCCCAATCCTTTTCAGGCAACGCAGTGAGAATCTGGAACTCGTTTCCGCCTGAGCTCCGGACTGCCGCCTCCTCCCAGGCCTTCAAAAGGGACCTCAAAGTTCTCCTCCTCCAGAGACACCTCCAAAAGAAATTCAAGTCCTCTTGCTATTTGGAGGAAGACTTCCCACTACTGATATTTTCTACTTTCCATGACCATGGGAGTGCCTTCCCAGTGTTTTCCTGTGGTGGGAGTGTCTGCCTTTTTGCAGTATTCTCCATGTACTTGTGTTCGGTGCCCTTTTGTAACATGCACACAACACTTTGCCCTTGTAACACACGGTTGCTACCTCTCACATGTTTTTACCTTTGATACTTGCACAAGTGCCACCTTACCTACGTAACGCCTGTTCTTGTGCCTAGCACTTATGCAGTATTATACCTCAAATTATACTCTGTTTTCTCTTATAACTGCACACTTGTCACTTTTCCTCTTGTGCACTTTTGACTACCTCATGTATTTTTGGTTGTTCACAATTTTTACTACCTCAAGTATTTTGTTTGCTCACAATTGTCACTATTACCTTTACTACCTCATGTATGTTTGGTTGCTCACAATTTTTACTACCAAAAGTATTTTGTTTTCTCACAATTGTCATGATTACCTTTACTACCTCATGTATTTTGGTTGCTCACAATTTTTACTACCTCATGTTTTTTGTTTTGCTCACAATTGTCACTATTACCTTATGTAAGTAACGTATGTTTTAGTAATCTGCTCTTTTGTAATGTTTCTCATTATGTTTCATTTCTGTTCCTAATGTGAAGCGCTCTGACGCCTTCGGGTAAAGTCCGCGCTATATAAAAATGCATAAATAAATAAATAAAAGAAGTTTTGAAGCCACGCTCCAACCCGACAGAAAGGCTCGGCACCCTTCTTTCACCAAAGAAGGGCGCGTATTAAGACACGCAAAGCGCTGTACCTACGCCCTCTTCCCGCATTTCACCAAGCATCGAGAGGCTCCATTCACCACACAATTCACACACGTGGTGCACAGACAGCCCAACCGTGCCTTCCCCTTTCTTTTGTTATTAACACGCGCAAGACGCCCGGTAGCTAGTTACATTGTACGCATGCCCGCCAGAGGACCGCACGCATGCGCGCCAGAAGGTCGAAACGCTGACGCTACGAAGAACGTGAAAACAACATAAGCAAGGCACTTGCGTTCTGTTGCCATGGTGAAGTTGATTTTTAAATGACACCGGAAATGATGTCGATACAGGAGCGAGTGCACTGCTGCCCGGGCTCTTTGAAAACGTATGTGCTGGGAAGCCTGACAGCCACGGAGCGCTGCTTCACTGCACACGGAAGAGCATGGTAGACGATGGGTGAACGAAGGCTATGACGGGTCGCAGGGAGACATCCTTAATTGGCTTGTTTGCAAAAGGTATTTCTAACCTATTATTTTGGTAAACGTTTAGTTAACAAGCGGCGAACGGCTTTATGGGTGGCTGGTTTTCCCCTCCTGAAATGGTGGTTATGGCTGGCATTGCTCCGAAATCGGGTGCAAGGCACTGGTGTTTAACGCCTAGCAAGCGTTGTCGCAGGTGCCTGATGTCACCCGCTGGAGCGGTTAAAGGGATGGCAGGACAGAACGCGCCAAGTACGTCTAACCTTCCATCCAGTGGTGTTACTTATTTTTTTTATTTATTATATTTAATTTAAGCGTTTTTGTATAGCGTGGACTTTACCCGAAGGTGTCAGAGCGCTTCACAATATTACCAGTACTGATGCATGAGGAGAAAATTATAAGTGAACAAATTACAAAATCAAACGTTAAGTTACATGAGGCAATAGTGACAATTGTGAGCAAACAAAATACAAGAGGTAGTAAATGTACATTACAGGAGGAAAACGTGACGCAGGTTACGCAAGCGTACAAAGTACAAGTAGAGGTATAGTACTGCAATAAACGGCAGACACTCACGTTATTGTATGCGATAGTGGCACTTGTGCAAGTATCTAAAGCAAACACAATGTAAGAGGTAGCAAACAGTGTTACAAGAGAAAAGTGACGTGTGCATGTTACAAAAGAGTACCAAACTCAAGTAGAAGGATAATACTGCAATAAATGGCAGACACTCAAACCACAAGAACACACTGGGAAGGCACTTCCATAGGGTACGTACTCGAGTCGTACTATATACTAATATCAGGCCCGCACGTTTCAAACCCACCCCACCAGTTTTTTGTTTATCGAGACATTCGCATTCTGGAATATCTGATTCCAAGACACTGTACATTTTGCACGTTAAAGGCTGGATTACAGGTACCAGGCTGCAATGATATAGCACTTTTCTAACGCGCGCAAATACTCAAGAGTGTCTTGGTGCGAGTGGATTGGAGCAGATGAAAGTTAAGTTAGGTAGACTGGCTAAACAGATGAATGTGTGTAAAGGACAGGTTGAGTGTGATGGCAGTACAACAGCAAATCGCTGCTTTCAGATTATGAATCCTCACAAACCCCATTGCATAATTAGCATTTTTATGACTACTGCAGCTATGCCATAAAATTATTTTTATATTTCTTTGTTTCCTGATTACATTATACTGTCTATTGACTGAATACTTTAGGCACCATGGCATTCTATTTATGGCCTCAAGGCAGCCAAGGACAGACACAATACTTCACCGTACGTACCCCTGCCACCTGCAGATGGGGAGGTTAGAGTGCATGGACCACTGGCTCAGCTTGTGAGTGTACTACAGGGCCACTGGCATTATGCAACAAGGGAGGACCAAAATATGCAGTAGGGTTGAGCAAATTCACCAAGAAAAGGCAAGTTATGCAGCACATTTTGTAATAACGTTACTTCGTTATTTTGTCATTTGTATCGATGTTAACATTGGGCAAAGGTTTCACCACATTAGTGCGAGTCTGACACCCAAATACAGCAAAGACCAACTGATAGGTAAATGTAAATGTAAATGTATTTGAGCTTATATAGCGCACAGCTACCCGCAGTGGGGTGTCCCGGCGCTTGCTTAGGGAACCCGTCCTGATATTCCCCTGTGACCAGTCAACCTTTGCTAAGGTCTCTCCACTAAGCAGCAACACATTTTTAGTAACGTTTGATGCGTTTGTGGATAAATACTACGTTAAAATCTGCAAATTATGCAGCAAATGATGGATTATGTGGCAAATTCATAATTATGTGGAAAATGCTCCAGCTGCAAAATCACATAATTCTAGTGGTCCTGGTGTACTGCCACTTCATGAGCTTCGAGTGGTGCCATTCTCACGCTGCTTTGAGGCTTGTCTTCCTCGACAGAGGCAAAGCCTTAGATGAAGGCCCAATACACTCTAAGCTTCAATAATGAGGGAATAGGTACATACAGGGATTTATGCATTAAAGTTCTGCCTTCTCCCAGCATTTCCAGTGGGAATCGTATTCCATGTCTGGATGGATTGTCTCTTTAGAAAAACCTTTTGGACCTGGGGGAATTGTTTTATTGCGTGGAATTGTGAAACCTCTTTTACCAGTATTCATCACGTGCTGCTGAGCAAAAAGCGATGGTGAACTAAACAAGCATTTGCAATTGCACAATGCAATTGGTCTTGCCTTTTGAACCTTATATGTATTTAGCTATGCAGCACATTAGCCTGGGTGCCGAAACATGTACTGTGCTTTAACATGGAGGTAAAGTTGGCACCAAACTGCCAGGTATGGGAACACCTAAAGAGAAATACTGTCTATCAGCGGGAAATTGTATTGTCCAAAGCTCCTGTTTTTAATTCAAAAATCTACCCCTTCGGTAGTCATATCACTGAAAATACAAGATTTGAAAAAAATATTATTGTCCTTGATTGCTCCTTGAATTCAAGTTTCTATGGCCTCGAATCTAGGGAATGCTAAAGTGATTCTGGTTTTTTACTGACTTCTGCTGGTCGCTTTCTGTCAAGAAAGGTAAATAGAGGCAGTTGCCAGAAAAATAAAATAATAAAATCCCTCAGCAGAAAACAATTCTGGTATTTTACTGACCTCTACTGGTCGTTTTCTATCAAGACAGCTAATTACAGGCAGTTGAGCAAGCAAAAAGCAATTCTGGTATTTTACTGACCTCAACATGTCGTTTTCTTTCAAGACGGTTAAACCGAGGCAGTTGAACAGAAAAAAAAGTCCCAAAGCTAAGGCAGAAGCAGACAAGTCCTAGGGCTGATCTCCAGATCCCACAATGTACCTACAACTGATCTTTCAGACAGCGCTGTCTAGGCTCAACCCAAAAATGGGTGGGTTGAGATGGGAATGGAGGAGACTGAGAAATATTTAGAGGAAGGTTTGCCATAGTAAAGAGCATTGGCCTTTAGTTGCACTTTTGTTCTTTGTGGCTCGAGGGGTGTTGTCAATTGAGACGGTTGTACCATCCGACCGAAAGAACTGCATTCCACCTGCTGGTATGCAAAGTTTTCATGTGATATGGCCTATGGTAGCCATTTGTTTGGGAGAAAAGCTCTGACCAAGCAAAGATTAAGAGAGTGATACCGGAAGCATAGAATGGATGGGGAAGGTGGCAGAGTGGGTGACGAGCTGCATAGAGTTGGTGAATGCTGAAAGGAAGTTGATGGCAATAAACCACCTTTGACTGACGTGAGCCTGGCATGTAAAGTGTAGGAATGGGCTTTATCTAGATATTATCAGACTCATCTTTGATTTGCAATTTGAAAGGCAATGTTTAGGTCTCGCCTGTCGATGCGCATGCGCATCGAGCTTGCGAGACTATGGGGGCTTAAACACTCTTTAACCAACTTGCAAGGAATCGTGGCGATTCCTTGCAGTGCCCGTGAAATTTAAGCTCAATGCGCATGCGCATTGAGCTTAAAAGCGCGTGCACATGCCCCCAGCCGCCTGCCTTGCCCACTCTCTCTCTCACAGCCTCCCCCAGCTCCGCCCCCTCACTTCTTGGTTGCACGGCCGCTAGGCCGTGCCTCCCCTACTCTCCTCCCCCCTCCTCCTCCTACTCTCCTCCCCACTCTCTCTCCTATGACTTCACGGGAACTGGGTAATTCCCTTGGGCAGCACCTCCTCCTTTCTTTCCCCCGCATCCTACACATGGGTGAAAGGTCGTGGCGCGCTTCTGCTTCCGGTATGCTTTACTCCAACCGGATCCAGCTTCCTTCTTCCTCCTTCTCAAAACTCATCGCGGCTAAGGTGGAACTCTAGCCTTGCCGCCACCGCTTGAGTCTCCTCGTTCCCCGCCAGCGCCGCCATGGGAGTCCCGGCCTTCTTCCGCTGGATCAGTCGCAAATACGCAACACTCGTTACGCACGCTGTGGAGGAGAAGGTGGGTCTGACCGCCTAGGGGAAGCCGCACGCTTTTGTTTTGCAAAAAAGGGAAAACGTGTGCTCATTGTCGACTGGTATTAATATTTCTTCAGTTGTAGGAGTTTTTCATCGTGTTCTTCTCTGAGGCTTGCTTATCTGTGCCTTTCTCCGAATTTTCAATGGTAGACTGCTATCGCTTGAGTTTGCACAGCTTCATGCCTGTGCTTAGTGCTCTGAGCCTGGTTATGTTTTGAACGCTAACGGGTCGGTTGGTCGACGACCTGGGGGTTTAAAATAAACAGTTTAAGAGATTCCTATCTTCCTAGATTTATTTCTTCAGAGTGCATGTAGGAGATCACAAAACGTGCACCACGAGGGACATTGGTCAGTTCTTGAACTTTGCGATGTTAGTTGTGTCGCACACTCCTGGTCTCGGGATGTTTTTTTGGCACAGCAGTGTTAGTGTAAATGACAAAGACGGCTTTGCCATTTGATTACTGCTATCGGTGAATCGACATTTGGTTAAAATAAAGGGCACGCTAAGTGTACATTTTTACGCATTTAACTGCAAAAGGGTTCAAACCTATTTGGCCATGACCATGCTGACCTACATCGATATACCCACCGCATTTATGGAATTTGATCCGGCAGCTGTGCAGCCACACGTGTACCATGCAGTCACATGCCTGCGTATGAAACAGTTGTATGTGCAAGGCAAGATTCGGGCTACGTTTCATCCCAGAGCTTGAAATAGGCTGTAGAGTCGATCATGATGTAGATGGCTCATACTACTGTTAAGCTTGTCTGCCGCAGTGTCTCTGTGCTTTCCGTACAGGCTAGCTTCTGCCTCTTGCAGTGCTTTCCAGCCAGAAGGCTGTGCTGAGCAGCCCCTTGTAGGGACGGGACAGAGATACCAATGCAGGTTCACAGAAGACGGTTTACCTATGTAATCTCACAGATGAGCTAAAAACGACCGAATGTGACAGCGGTGGGCTGACTACCGAGGCCTGACCCCAGACCTCAGTTGTCGATTGCTAACCCCATAGAGTGGCCGTGCAGTCCTATAGTCCAGTTGCGTGATGTACGTTGTGGGATGTCATTCAGGTTCATCGGCCATTGTCTGGGACAGTTCAGCGGGATGCAGACTAGTTATAGCTCAGCGTGTTGTACTCGTTTTGTTGTCATCACCAATATGCAACGTTATGTCACTGTATGCAAGAATAGGTACATATGTATGTGGCCCCTCGGCCTGTAAGATGGCTAGAAATGCAATAACATTTGTTTTGAAAAAGAAACAACAGAATGGAATGCCTTCTAGAGGAGTTCACAATGGTTGCAGTTCCCTGAGGTTAATTAAGAGTCAAGAGATATTTAGGACAGACTCCTCCTACATTAACCCCTAGTTCCCCAGCCTGCCGAGAGCAGTTCTTCACGCTCAGCCCTCTACCTACTCTCTCTCCCCTCACGACGCTCTTCCCGCTCCGCCCCCCTCCCCACTCTCTCCCAGCACACCTCCCCCTCGCTCCGCCCCTTGTTTAAACTTGAAAATACCTCCTGCCTCTCCTCCCCCTTCCTTCCCTCCCCCCGGCTTCTTCCCACCCTCCTCCCTTTGCCCAGAGGACATCACGAGAGCCGCTAACCCTCCTCCAGGAGCCAGCTGATGAGGGAGGAGACGCACAACTGCGGACCTCTCCTGCTGGCACACGAACAACGTCACCTTCTTCACTCTTCAGCACACCAGCCATATTTTTGGGGGACTAGCCAGAGTTGTTAAAGTTGAGCTATATGTACTGTAAAGCCAATGCAGACAGCGGCAAAGTGGCAAAGTGGCTTTGAACGAAACTCAAAACAAGTAACTCTCACTAGGGTCCGCAAGGCTTTAATGTCGAGAGAGTGTACGCTCTAAGAGCTGAAAAAATGGGACAACGTTTGCGTTCACTCAAATTCTGTGATGCTTCTATCCACAGCTCAAAGTTATTTATAAAGAAAGAGACATCTCTCACTTTCCTCTCGTTCCTGCCAGCTGTCACCTCCACATTCCATATCCTCCGTACTTTTAATTTTGAATCATTATGTTGCCCTCCTTCTCCGTAACTCATTCTTTCTCCCGACTTTTCTTCCCTTTACTCCTTTGTTATCTACTCCCAACGTACTTCTCTCTTCTAATTTCATTTAATAGGTCGAGCCTGGTCAGCCCATGCACTGCTATGCAAGGTGTGCTGTATTGGAGTATGGACTTGAAGCCCTGCCCACTCTCTCCCCACCACCACATCCACCACCACCACCACATCCCATCCACCACCACCACCACATCCACCACCACCACCACATCCTCCACATCCACCACTTCCACATCCTCCACATCCACCACTTCCACATCCACCACCACCACATCCACCACCACCACCACATCCACCACCACCACATCCACCACCACCACCACATCCACCACCACATCCACCACCATCTACACATCCACCACCACATCCACCACCACCACATCCCCCAGATCCACCATCACCACATCTATATGTGTGGCTCTGTGTGTGTGTGTAGGTGCAAATGCAATGTCCTTGGATTTTCGTCACAATAAAATACACTGGACATAATCTTCACAAAAGTTATTTACAAACGTTTACGCTATTGCCATTATAAATTACAATAACTTTTATTTAAGTATTAATTATTTACAAAATTAAAAGCCATTGTTATTTGTAATATCAATACATCTAAGTCACGTAAATACATCACACATTGCATTACAAATGCTATAGGTGTCACATTTGCGAAAGTTTAAACTATTGACATTGTAACTGACAAAGCTATTAATTTTGCTATTTTTAAAACCAACACAAATAAAAAAGTGTCATTTACAATACCAATCGCTCAAACTTTCCTAATGCGAGACCTATTGCATTTCCAATGCTTGTTTTTTGTAGTGGCTGATGTATCTATTATAACTGGTACAGGTGAAGTTGTGAGAGATCTATCCAGAATGCACGTTTTTTTAACTTAACTTCTAATATTTGATGATCAACTACATAATTACATTAAATTATTACACGTCTATATAATTAATGATATGGCATCAAACATTTTGAGCATGTAGCTGTTTAGTGAGATCTATTTTTAAAAAGATACTTTACATTTGCATATATAGCTCCTAATCTGTAAATTAATCTATACATTTGTTGAGATATTTTTAAGAGAGAGGGACCAAGCAGCTAAAATTCTGATTGATAATGGCTCCATTTTTAGGTCTCGTGTTTGGCAGCGCATGCTCTGTCTCAGCGAGACTAAAGTAATTAGTATGTAGGGTGAAATTTCATGTTATTAGTTTTCCTGCTTGCTATTGGCTTAGTTGTGTTAGTGTTTTTGTAATGTCCTTTTTTCGTTGGCTGTTGGTGTTTTTCTAACTTCTGTGTAGTCCCGATACAGCGGCGCCTAACTACAGTGTTCTTTCACTTTGCTTGCACTTCTTTGTTATTTGGTTAGCACTGCAGATACTTTCTGATATAATTCCAGATCTCAAAGCCTGTGTTTAGAAACATGTTGGTGAACAGTGACAGTGATCAAGCGTACAGATAGTCAAATACGTATTTTAGTCGAGTGTATTGTGCTGGAACATACAAGATTCGTCTGGTTGTGACCTCCGGGATTGTTTAGTTGAGTGATCTCTGTGTGCACAATACTTACTTAGACTTTACTGCATAGCTGGAGCAAGTAATGAACTCTGAGGTGCTGGGGTGACCTTTAATGCTGTGTGGTGCTGACAGGCTACGTTCTACGTTTGGCAAACCCAGACACATAGAATATTAGGCGCCTAAGGACAAAGTTTAGATGAAGTGGGTAGAGTGTCCTCTAGGAGAGGAGCTGAATGATCAGTCACTACTGCCACTGGGCACCCCCGCCTCCCGAGGAGCTACAGGCCCAGACTCTGCTCTCTGTATATGCCACTCCACAGACGTCACATGATGTTTGGCTATTTGATCCCATTCATTTTTTTTATTTATTTATTTATTTTTAAAACCTTTATTGTGCAAGTAGAGGCATACAAATACGGGCCTACAAACAATCAGGCCGGCCACGACACATTATGGGCGCACGAAGTCAGCATTGAAATTCTCCAGCAGTTTCTTAGCAGTATATAAACAAGCAGTCAACATTAAAAGGCCGGGTATAACCGCTAGGAGCAGGATGGAAGAAGGTTAATTTTACAATATAATAGGAAGTATAGCAGGATCAGTTGCAACTTTTGACATCTGAATTCCTATGGCGGGCATTTGGTAAATCAGCAAAACAAAGGAGCAGTGAGAAGCGGAAGTAATAGCAGCAATTAGCAAAGTCAACGTATAGTCGCCCCGTTTCAAATCAGTTCCCACCGCTGCCCACCATCCACCCGTCACCACCTGAATGAGTGCTGGTACAAATCAAAGGAATCAGAACAGCAACGCAAAGATAGCCATCCACTATACTAACCCAAATAAAGGGAGAAAGAGGGGAAGGGTAGAAAAAGGAATATTAAAAACAGGAAAGAAAGAACGCAGCGCCGCAGTACGCGTCCCATGGCGAGTAAAGCACACAGGACCAGAGCCCACAATCTGGGTCGCGGCGAGTAAAACATGGTACATGTGCTCTCATTATCATTGACGTGTGGAAGTCCTACCCTACACTGCCGGCTAACACTCCATGGAGGACGCGCGCGGACACAGCGTCCCGATAAAGGGATACAAAAGAGCCATAGAACTAAGAAAAAACGAACAATATACAGACCCCATCCCTCCCACACCACCCTGCACTCCTGCAGAAGGCTACGGCCTACCCCCCCAGCAGCGTGCCTGTCGCCCTAAGTAGAACCCGAAATATAGAAGAATCAGATAGTGAGAAAAGAACACAACAGACAAAAAGAGGAAGGAAGGGGGAAAGAAAACCAGTGGGAGAGGAGATCTGCAATCAAACATTCAGCTCCTACCCCCCGCCTTAACACAGCTGAAACCCACATCGAAACGAAATCGACACAACCTCAAATATCAGGAACATGAAGAGGAATCGGTCATATTGTTACAGCTGCGAGCAGTCCTGGTCTCCATACATTAATTAGCAGTCCACCGAGGCAATTCTATCTCACCCCTGTCCTCTCCTGATCATAACTTTAGTACACAATAAAGTAGAATACAGCAAGCAGTTCGGCATGGAGTGTACACAGGATCGGAACAAGGCAGGCCAAGGGTGCAAAACAGGGGTTCCCAGTCTCGAGCAGCAATGCAAACAATGGCGGCCGCAGACCAAACTGTCAAAGAGCAACATCAGGAGCAGCAAACAGTCTGGGTGCGGTCCCGCAGTCCAAAGGGGCGAGGTATCCCCCACGGGGCAGCCGTGGGACCCCACCAAAGCAGTTCGAGTCAAACAGCCGCCGAGCTCCCCAGCCAGACTGACCTCTACGGGCCCCGACGTGGGGCCCTCACCCATGTCCGCCACAATCAAAACTTCCTGGAGGTTCAGGGTAGCAGACATACGGTCTCCCAGATGAACGGCGGCAGCACTCTCTGCAACAGCCGGGAGAGACAAAGCAGCACACTCCTTCAGTCGGGCCGCATTCATGGGGGACGGCCCAACAGGCATGGCGGCAGAACCGCTATCTTGCACAGCTGCGTCAGAGGCCAGGGCCGCACGCCAAGAGCATAGGGCAGCGAAGATATCGCCAATCGTGGGCTCACTCCCACAAGCTTCAGCCGTCGTGCATTTCGACAGAACAGATTCGCCGCCCCAAACAGGTCCGAGACCCAGGGCGCCGGCCGCCATTTTGTCAGTGCAGCAGGGACGCTCCGTTCCTCAACCCCCGGACCGGGCCGTCGAATAAGGCCCAACGGAGTCCCGTCGAGCCCCGGTAATGGCAATCTTGGTGCAGAAAGATGGGCCGCCAAAAAACAAGGGGTCGCCGGCGCCACCGTCACACGGGCGCCACCCGCCGATTCCGGGCGAAGGGCTTCAAGATGGCCAGAAGGACGACGAAAGGGGGACAAGCCTCCTGTTCGGTCTACCTCCGTCCGAGGCGGGCCGCGCCCTGCAGCAGAGCCCCCGGGCCACCAGACCGGGCCCGGTCAGTCGCCACCGGTACAACCGCACAATGGCCTCTTCAGCCGACCCCTCTCCTCCACCGGGGGCCGGCTTCAACCCTCCGCTCCGGCTGACCGTCACAGGCGAGTCCCCGGCCTGCACGCCGCGGAGGCTCCAGAACAAACAAGGACACAACTCCAGATCCGCGGCACCCAGGAGCCCCCGGGACAAACGGTGAGTGCGAGCAGTGTTTCACCTTCCCATATTTTGTCGAATGTCTTGACCCCATTCATGAAGTCTACACAACCCACTCGGACTTGAAGAGTAGACACAGTGGGATCGGCCGAAGGAGCCCAGCCACATAGCAATATACCAATAAAGCGTGATATTCAGAGAAACTACAGCAAAGTGTAACACCTTTTCACCTGTGATGACACAAACGCGCTAAGTTCCAAAAAAGTACCTGTAGGAACTTGCAATGGCGGATGTTGGCCACTGGAAGCAGTGCTTGATCCAGACTCCACTGTGCAATGAAGACTTGAAGTCTAAGAGGAACACCGAGTCTAAGAGGAGGTGCTGACATGGGAGTCACGTGGGAGCCAATCAATAGTAAGGAAACATGACATGGGAATCAGTCAGTGTTACGTGGCCCTTTTTACAATTTTCTTTATTTTAAATGCAAGCGATTTCATGAGCACACGCATAGTGAAGGTGAAACCTAAAAAGCAAGCAAATGAGTGACAATAAAGCCAACCACTAATGAGAGGTCTTTTCGCCAACATATTTGTGCTGTCTGGTAGGTGAGACCTAATTAAAAAAAAAAAAACTAATACTGATCGTCATCCTTCAGTAAGCTGACCCTTCCATGGAACACACTGATAAAAGGTGGTGAATATTGGTACCGACTGATCTTCTTCTGCCTTACAAAATGTGGTGTTTGATTGTTCTTTCAGGTGAATAGCCTCCGCCACCAGAGATCACTGGTCCACTTGTTTATAATTTAATTTAATTGCGCGTTTATATAGCGCTAGGAATCGACTCCCGGAGGAGTATCTAGGCGCTTCGACCGCTGGGGAACCCGTCCTGGCTCACCCTGAGAGATGGTCCCTAATGGGTATCTCTAAGGTGCGACCAAGCATCCCCGGCGGTCTTTGGGGGCCGTTGTGAAGATGAGGCAAGCTAATGCCCAGAGTTGCCGAGTGTGGTCCCTGACTGGAGTAGGCACTGAGGCGAGCATTATCAAGCCCGCTGACCCTGGTCCATGACCCTGCCGCGTCGGGAATCGAACCCTGGTCCCGGGCCGTCCTCTGCTTACGGGTCTGCCGCCTCTAACCAGTGAGCCACACCACTCCACCCAGTGAGCCACACCACATACAACCCATGATATTCACTATAATAAATACTGTTAGTATAATGCATCTACGTTTGTGAGGTTCTTACTCTACCATTAAATGAGACATTTTTCATTTCATTTCACTGTTATTTGGTTTTGGCTGAGAGATACAGCTACTATTTTGGGATATATGATTTTGCATGGCTGAGTATGCTAGAATGTGAATTCTTACTACCTTGTAGGCAATGCAGCATATTTTAAAGGTATTGCTGGCAGAGTGGTACCATGAGAATTTTATTTATTTATTTAAATTTATATATCTGTCTCCTAAAACCAATTGTGGCTCCATCCTACCTGGTACAAATGTTTTGGAAAAAGAATTACCAATGACTCCACTCTTTGAAACTACTGCGACCTATAAATAATCATGTTATGGAATTTCCTGCAAGGCATAAGAGAATTGGGATTCTCCTCATAATACGACAAGAGCATCTGGATTCCATTAAAGACACAGAGGCTAACATTATGCATATTTCTTTTAACCCTTGGATGCGTCCATCATAGAAATATGAGGAAAATTTGTTTTTTTAACTAAGTTTGAGGTTTGCAAGGGATTCTGGATAACAGAACCTGGCAAGAAGCACACAAGTCACCCCTCCCGTGTTCCCTTTGGTGTCTAGTTTTCAAAAATGTACAGGTTTGCTAGGTTTCCCAAGGTGCCGGCTGCGCTAAGTCCCAAAACCTACTGTTAGGCACGTAGCAAACAAAAAAAGTCAGTGCCAAGTGGGCTTTTTGCTACCCTAGGGGGGGGTGGGGTTGGGAGTTGCCCTGATATGCCCCCAAGGGGGGCAGAGAGACTGTGGTTATATTTTTTGTGGGGTGGGGGCAATGGTATGTCCATTCTAGGCAACCCCTACCCCCACGTATAAAAAAGCCAGCATAATCGCTGGCTCCTAGTGAGCTCTCTGCCGGCCCCTGGGCGGGACGCAGATCAGGGGCTACTGCCCCCATCTTTCTCCTGGGGGGGGCAGAAACACTGAGGCATTTGTTTGGGGGTGTGGGGGCATTGGCAAGCCCATCTTGGGCAGCCCTCCAACCCCTTAATCAAATGTAAAAACATTCCTTGCTTCTAGTAGGCTTTCTGTACCCCCCCCCGGTGCAGATTAGGGGATACTGCCCCCAATGCCACCAGAGGGGCAGAAAGACTATAATTTTGCTGGGGGGGGGGGCATTGTCATGCCCATCTTGGGCATCCCCAACCCCTATTGCGATAGAATTTTTTAAATCCCTGGATCTAGTGGGCTCTCTGTCGACCGGGATTTATTTATTTATTTATTTATAATTACATTTGTTAAGCGCACAGCTACCCGGAGGTTTCCCGGCGCTAAGGCAGACTAGACGGTAAAAAAAGGAGGGAGAGGTAATGGACCATGGAATTAAGTGTTGAAAAGCCAGGTTTTAATTCCCTTACGGAAAGTGAGGAAGCAGAATTCAGAGCGCAGCAATTGAGGTAAGGCGTTCCATAAGGAAGGGGCCAGCAGGGAAAACGAGCGTCCACCCATTTTGGCTCTGTTGATGCGTGGAACCATGAACTTGTTCTGCGTGGAAGATCTGAGTGTCCGGGGGGGAATATATTGCTGCACAAGGGCAGACAGATAGTGAGGGGCCCTACCAGTCATGATTTTATGCATATAGCAGAGTGCTTTAAACTTAACTCTGTTCTCAATACGCAACCAGTGCAATTTCCGCATATGGGGAGTAACCGAGGATCTAGCAGGAAGGTGACAGATAAGGCGAACTGCCATATTCTGCACCACCTGGTACTTCCTGGTAACCTCCTTGGCGGCGCCCAAGAGAAGGATGTTCCCATAGTCCAGGCGGGAGATGACAAGAGCCTGGACTACGATCCTCAAGGTGTCCGCAGGCAGCATCCACGTGATTTTTCTCAGCCACCTGATGATGGTGGTACAGGTGGCGGAGACTTTCACAGCGTGTTGCTTGAAGGTTAGCTGGTTCTCAAAAAGAACCCCAAGATTGCGAGCAGACTCTGATGGAATGGGTAGCGGACCCATCTCCGATGGCCAATGGTGTGGGCCCCAGAGTGAAGTGTCTGGGCCAAACAGGAGAAGTTCTGTCTTGTCCCCATTTAATTTTAGCTTGTGCTTCAGCATCCAATCCGATATTTGTTTCAGCCCGGATTGAAGAGAGGACGAGGGGAGATTTTTATTGGTGGAGAGGGAGTAGATGACTTGAGTGTCATCAGCGTACGAGTAAATTGTGAGGCCTGCCTGTTCCGCTAAAAAAGCAAGCGGCCTCACATACAGATTAAAGAAAAGGGGACTAAGGATGGACCCTTGGGGAACACCGTGAGTGGAGGGGAGAATAGAAGAAGCAGAGGTAGAGGAGAAGACTTGAAACGTGCGATCAGAAAGAAAATTGGCAATCCAGGCCAAGGCGGGACCACCGACACCAACCGCCTCCAACGTGGATAATAAGATGGAATGGGAGACGGTGTCGAAAGCGGCACTCAAGTCAAGCAGAATGAGTGCAACAGTCTCCCCATTATCCACTTGGCGTCTGATGGTCTCTGACACGCCAAGGAGGGTGGTTTCCGTGGAAAAGCCAGCCCTGAACCCGGATTGTGAGCCATGAAGAAAATTGGAAGATTCAACAAAGGAATTGAGCAAAGAATTAACATGTTTCTCCAAAATCTTGGAAAAGCAAGAAAGCAAAGAAATAGGGCGAAAATTAGAGGGGTTGTTTGGGTCTGCATTTACCTTTTTTAATAGTGGGACCACCATTGCGTGTTTCCATTAGTTTGGAACAATCGCTTCTGTCAGAGAGGCGTTCAAGACATCTAGAATAATGTGGAGGGATGCTGGGTCAAGAGAGCGCAGAACTTGCGGGGGCATGGGGTCCAGGGGGGAGCCAGATTTGATTTCTTGAAGATATTTATTTAAAAGCGCGGGGGAAATAGGATCCCAAGCAAGAAGTGGGGAGGAAATGGGCAAAGGGTCGGGAGTGATATCAGGCGGAGAGTTACGTAGGTCTTGAACGGATTGAGTAGGGGAGGCAGGAGTAGAATTAAAAATGGCATAAATCTTATCAATTTTTGCAAGAAAAAAATTGGCTAAGGCATTACACTGAGCAGTGTCTAGACAAGGCTCCTCAGGAACCGAGGAAGCGCCCGAGAGCTCCTTGACTATTTTGAACAGGGCTTTAGGTCTATTTTGAGCTGTGAGAATGGTGTTATTTGCAAAATCAGCTCTGGCGGTATCACAGGCCGCATGGTAAGTTTTGAGGGCGGACTTGTATTCAATTTTATGGGTAGGGTCATAGTTGGAACGCCATATGCGCTCCAATTTTTTACAGTTGGATTTTTGAGCCCGGAGGGAGTCGTTAAACCAGGGGGCAGGGGGGTGATGAATTTGAGATTTGTTATTTTGGGTCGGAAGACAGGAATCCAGGGCGGTGGTTAACCATGATGTAACAGCAGGGAGCTCTTTGATAGTAATCTTGGGGACCGTGGGTTTGGAGTTAACGAGAAGAGAGTTTAATTTATTTAAATCAAGGCGTTTCCAGTTTCTACTGGCTTTGTGAGGAGGGTCGGGCCTAGAGGAGTCAGCCACAGACGTTTTAATAGTAAAATTAACAATAAAATGATCAGACCATAGGACAGGAGTAGAAGAGAGATAGGAAATGCCAGTTAGGTTAGAAAAGATGGGATCTAAAAGATTGCCGGCCTTATGAGTAGGGTCGGAGTTGTGAAGATGTAGGTCTAGTGCTTCAAGATCCTGTAAGAGGCGTTTAGCAATAGCACAAGAGGACGAGTTGAAGTGAATATTTAGATCACCGAGAATCGTGAAATTGGTAGACTGTACTAAGAGCGGGGCAACAAGATCAGGAAATGCAGCAGTCCAGCTGCTAGCAGAGCCTGGCGGGCGGTAAATCAGGGTGCCCGTTAATGTGAATTGAGGAGAGAGAGTGAGTTTGAACAGACCAGCTTCACAATTAGGAAAGTCAAGATCTTCCCACTTGCAGGAGAATTCTCTCTTGAAGATGATAGCAATTCCCCCACCATCTTTGAGTACTCGGTTACGCCCAACATAGGTGTAATTATTGGGGAGAGCCATGGCTATATCAGGGCCAGAGCTATCATTTAACCAAGTTTCGGTGATAAACATGGCGGCAGGGCTAGCAGTCTCCAAGAGGTCAAAAATGTCTCTCTTATGCTTTGAGAGTGACCGGCAGTTGATACTGATGAAGCTCAAGGCAGGGGAGGTATTGTGGAGGGGGGGAATGGGGGGACACTTAGGGACGGAAAGATTCCAAAACGTGGATGACCTGCTATCTGTGCATGATTTGAGGGAGTCCAGAGTGAGAGAGCAGTGAGGGCAGGAAATGGGCGCATTTTGGCAGTTCCAAACAGAGTGCGAGGGGCAAAAAGACCCCCGCAGCTGCAATAGAGCAGTACGTGAATAGAAAGTAGGAGTATGGACAGGGGGGTAGGGCCCTGGGCCCGTGCTGGCGCGGACGGGCGCAGACGGGCAGGACTTTGGCACGACTTCGGCACGAAGTCGGCGCTCCCGCTGCGCTCGTCCGCTGCGCTTCCGCCATTGTGTCATTTAATACCCTGGGGGAGAAATCCACTAGACCGCTGACCTGCCAATTGGACAGCAGGGCGGAAGTGGGGATGGAGGGCGGAAATGAATGCGCTCGTGAGGCCACCGCCGCTGCAAACGGCACAAGCCGTGGCGGATCGGTGCCGGGAGCGAGGAGCAGAAAAATCAACAGGAACAGTAAAAAAGCGTTGCGCCAAAGGTGGCGATTAAAACACACACGAAGCGCCAAAGGTGGCGATCAATTAGACACGTTGCGCCGAGAGCGGCGATCAGACAAGGTAAATGAGTATATTTAAAATATCACCAGATACAAGGAGGGCAAAGCGCTGAAAAGCGCTACTACAAATGTAGAAATAACGTTTAAAAACAAGGTCTAGATTCTCCAGTCGCACAAGAGACTATTACAGCCTCTTCTTACCAGCAGTAAGCCCTGAATTGCCGAGTGTGCTGGGTTTAAGTACAGCCTTCCTATTCCAGCCACTAGACCGCTGACCTGCCAATTGGACAGCAGGGCGGAAGTGGGGCAGATTGGGGGCTACTGAACGGCTCCCAAAAGTAAATTGGGGAGCAAAGGCCCTTGCCAAGGGCAGGGTGGATCCCTGCTTGGGAATTGCCCTCCTGTGTACCATTCTCCCCGTTCCAATGATAAATCTCGTGACTTTGTACATGCTCTGGGGGGCTGAGATAGCCCTACCGTCTCGTTTTGGTTTCTATGCAATGACATCAGCGCCACGTGCGTGCTGATATCCTTGCACAGAAACAAGAGAGACCTCCTCAGGAGCTGGGGAAGCTCTTCCCCCAGCCGCTGGGGCCGTTGGCACCAGAGGGATTCCCTTTCACCCCCATGTGATGGCTGGGGGCTCCCGGCCGTCCGACGCACCAAAGGTGTTAAAGACTTTAGCATTCACTATTGTTGGTGCAGCTAGTGCTGTGTATCTCTAGACACGTGTCTCAGGATTATTGTCCTTCTACAGTAGAGTAACAAGTGAAAACTGGGGGTGCCACCATGCTGCTCACAGTATTTTATAAGTGTCTGTACCACTCCCAGAGTACAGATTCATCCCAGAGCTTGCCAGTCCAACAACTCAACAAGGAGCCATTCACAAAACTAGGAAGGAGGACACTGCTTGGTTGTGCCACCAATGGTAAAAACATACTTTTACTGAAGCAAGTGTTATCGTGCACTGAATTTACAATAATGCATCTGAGCGAACTGAGTCCTGGGGTGTGAGGCAGTGTACTCCCTTCTTCCTTTCTTTGATAGGGTTCCCTTGAGCTTATGAGCTGACTAGTTCTTGTTGCCAGTGAGTAGGGCAAAGACTTGAGAAGACAGACTAGCATTCCCAGCACCTTTAATATAACTTATTACTCTCTACTAAAGAAGGAAAGCAATCCTAAAATACTTGTCTAGAGATACACAGTACTGCCTGCACCAAAAATGATGAAAACTAAAGACTTTTACAGAAGTAAGCGTTACCATACAGCAAATTTCCATAATGCATCTGAACGAACTGAAAGCTGGGATGTGAAGCAGTGTGCGATATGGCTTCTGCTGTTATGCTATTAACTCTGCATCTTTCCCATCCGCTTTGATTGATTTATCTGTGCAGACCAAATCAGCAGCCATTAATCAAAACCATCCCACCAGGATCCACCTAAGGTACAAACTATCGCTGGGCTAAGTGAAGATGTGGACTAGTGACTGCCAGTTGTTTTTTTTCGGAGTATGTCTTCCCTTCTTCCTGTTTTTTTCATTTTGGGTAGTTATGAGTTCTCTCTTTGGGCCACAAAACACTGACCGGTTCCAGTGACCTGCCTAGACTTCTGTCTTCTTTTATTTCCATTTTCAGTAATTTGGAGGATACACTACACAGGTTTTTATGTACCTAGCGTTAGATCATCGACAAAAAATACAGGCTCTTGAAATCTCTGCAAGATCATATGTTTGCTGACACCTTGTAGGTGATTGAAAAGGAGGTCATGGCTCTGATTCTAATGATAGTCTGTTTTTCCTCCTCAGGTGCATGCTGCTCGCTGGGGAGGCCTGCAAACCCTGAAAAGCTATGCGGCATGCACAAACTCCTCCTGGCACATCTGGCTCGAAGCGCAAGGCCAAGACGCCAAAGAAGGTGGTCGACCCCAGACGACCCCCTTCACCACAGCCTGGGCCTTCTACAGAGCGCCGGGCTCAGCCTTCCCCACAGCGCCGGGCTCAGCCTTCCCCACAGCGCCGGGCTCAGCCTTCCCCACAGATCCAGGCTCAGTCCCCCCCACGAAGACGTCCATCTCGAGCAGGTAAGAATTCAAGAGGCAATTGATTTCAGTGAGATGGTGGATTAAAGGCTTAGTTTTGATATTCATATGCAGTACAGTTGTGACCTATGTATTCATAAGTCAAACAAAGAGGGATGCAGTTCCTAAGGAAGGGAATGGGTGGGTCTATGGGTCGGCAGAAGACCAGATTAGAGAATGATCAGGAAAGGGGGGGAAAGGGGGAGTTGGGCCGGCGCTGCAATGCCCAATGGCCCCTGCAGGGGGGGCTCTTTGCTGGATGTCTTCTGTGTTGTAAGCCGGGAGGCCCTATGTGATGAGGTGTTGGGGCAGACGAGTAGTGAGTAGAGTGGATGTAGTGAGCGTAAAGGCAACAAGTCTTGGCAATGCCAATCGGTCTCGTCATATTGATGAGTTTAGTCGTGTATGTATTAATAAAGTAAAGTATTATAATGCAGCGCTAATGTTATGCGAAGTAGAAAGGAACAGACTTTTTTAAAGTATAGCTTAATGCGTTCTTTAAAATATTTGTTAGCGCTATTTTATTTGTAAAAATCGCTCGTTACGAATTCCTCTACCCCTCAGCCTGAGAATCGCAGGACGAACAAGTGGGCCCTGAGACATTGCACAGCGTAGAAGTTGTTCAAACTGTTGGCACGATTGTGACTGCTTAAGAAGTAATGGGCAACGGAGTGACATAATTTTACCTTTTATACGAGTGTCATCTTTAATGTTTGGAAGGAAGAGCCCTTTATTAGCATCGCAATGAGTATTGGATGGTAAAAGTGGCATTTTTTTCTTCGGTGAAGAACATTGTGACCTGGAGCAAAGTCTGCCTGCTCTGCCCTTTTTTTCTACGAGCAGCAAACGCCAATCTTCTCATTTGCACATTGGTACAAAATGGTAAGTACTAGTGAACAATCTCCATGTGAGCTTTGAGGTTTTCATATTCGTTACGAAATCAAAGCAGTGTTGTTCACACTTTCCCAGGCAATAAATTGCTACTTTGCAGACGCACTATTTTCCCTTTTTTTAAATGAAAACTGGCTTTGATAAAGTTTAGACGAACCAGCGCTTGATACTCTAAAGATGCAGCACTCCTCTGCTGAACCCTGCGTGAAGTCTTGCCAGAAACCTAACGCGTTTTGTCTAATTAACAATATATGTGTTTTTACATAGGGAAGAGGTGGTCCCCACAACGGGTTTTGTGGGACACAAACCGGCACGTTACCTTTAATTACATCTCCGCATTTAGAGGGAGAAATAGTTGTCAAAGTTGTTTTTGCAGTAAAGACTTTTCCTCTGTCATAATGGGAAAATAAACGATTTTCCAAACATTTCAACGTTGATAACGTGTAAAAATCCTGAACTTGTCTCCATTGAGGGTGGAATAAAAATTCTGTCCCTCCCACGACTGGGCTCAAAACAAAAATTAACCGGCGTGCTTGCAAAATTTTGCATTGAAAGCAAATTACTCAAAGGTTAAAAATGAGTAGCGATTTTTATATTTTATACTTGTATATTCATTGTGTAGGGAACCTCGTGTTCTTCACAGAAGACATTTATTCTTCAGACGAGGCACTTTCTTCAATAACCAGTCTCGGCAGGGACGCTCAACATCCTGTGATTCTGGTCAAATCACGTAATCTCCCCGTGCCCAGCCCAACAAAATGAAAGCGTCCATCTGTAATGCAACTGGTGCTCATGTAAAGCGCTCTGATACCTTCAAGTTGAGTTTACGTTATATAAAACTCCCCCGCCCCTTTCCCCCCCCCCACCCCCCAAAAAAAATAAACAGGACAGGTGCTGTTTGTGGTTAAGATACCATTTTGTTGGTTTGAGTTGACGACCGGGGGTGAGGGGATGAGGGGGCCCCCCCAGATGCCTTGCAGGGAGGCCCCATCAAGGTTCTTTACACCAGTGGTTGAAGTTGGCTAAAACTGCATAATAATCAAATATCTTGATCCCACTTACACTACCAGATGACTTCCACCGCAAAACTGACTAGCTACTGAACAAGTTCCTCTGGCAAGATAAAAAACCTAGAATAAGCCTTAAAAAACAGAGATTAAATAAGAACCTAGGAAACCTAAATCTGGCAGATTACAGAACGTTCCAGACCGCAGCTATAGCAAGACCGGTAATATACTGGGTCACAACCAACCCAAATTACACGCCAGTCTGGCTCAAGATAGAGAAAGCCATACTTAACAACTGTGACCCACAATCAATACTTACCACAAACAAACAAGCACAAAACGTGAGCCATATGCTCAAACACCAAACTCGCCCTCCTCAGAGTGGATAGATTACTAAAACACAGTATCAAAAACTTCAAGTGGGAATCGCTGTGGGAAAACTCCAGGATAAAATACAGAGGAAAACCCCTAAAGCTAGACACATGGACAAAATTAGGACTCTCGTTCCCTGCCCAGCTGGAAGAGGGGGGGGGTCACCCCTTACATTCAGCACTCTACAAACCCGACATAATCTACCCCACATAGAACTGTACAATTACCTCAAAAATCAGAACTGCCGTAACCAAATCAAACTTAACCAAACATATTCCATCAATCTTCCAACACTTGGAAAACCTGAACATAGTGGGCCACCAGATCTCCTACATCTACAAGCTTCTCCGGCCCATCACGTCCTCGCTTAACAACAGAACAACCAAATTCTGGGATAAAGACCTAGACTCCGCACTAACTGAACAACAACGTCACGCCCTATGGTCGGCCCCCTCTAAGAATATGGTATCCCCGATCCTTGCCCAGACAAAATTTTGGCTGTTACACAAACTCTATTGGACCCGGCCCGCCTAGCGGCCATGGGCCTAAGAGAACACGATCGTTGCTGGAACTGCGACCTAGAACAAGGAGACCTGGCACACCTCATATTCCACAGCACAAAAGTCAAGAAATACTGGAACAAAGTCTTCTCCTTCATAAACAATACCTTAGGATAGACTCTTAAAGAAGAGTTCTCCTCTCTCACGACCACATTCATAACAGCTGACCTAGACTCGCAACACAACAGAGACCTGCTAGACCTCTTATTAACAGCAGCAACTAAAATTGTCCTCACCAACTGGAAGGACACCTCCAAGGCCACCTTCAAGGAATGGCTGAACTGGGTGAAGTTCTTATTGGGGGGGGGGGGGCAGACATCACAACCCTTCATAACACACCATGGAGAAACCCTAACAGGGTATTGTGGACCTCCTTAGACAGATTCCTAAACCCATATGACCCACCGTGAAATACATGCCATAACCAATGTCTTTAATAAACACGGCCCCCATAATCCGAGCAGGACACCCCCGCAACCCTTCTCCCCACTTACCCTCTTTCCCTCTCAATCCGCCAATATTCTCCACAGAGTAGTCCAGGGGACAGGTGCCAGCCGTACCCCATGAACCAAGTTGACCAGCCAGACTCAGCAGGCACCCCCTCCAGCGCTTAACGACGCAGGATACTTGTTCTATGTTCTATGTGGTACAATGTCGATAACAGGGAATTCAAGCCAAAGTAACCCAGGCTGCCAATACCATAACCTAAGTTGTCACCTCCCTGTATAGACAACGCAATCTACAAAAGTGTAATGTATTAAATGTTTGTAAAAATCCCAATAAAAATATTGAAAAAATAAATAATCAAATATCTAATGCTATGGCAAAGTTCCTGATAACCCTCTCAGCTTGGGCTTCCTTTTCAACTTCCATGAACAACATTGTAGACCCTCTCTTAGTAAATGACAAGTACATGAAAAAGAATCCCATACTTCATTGTCTGTGGTTAATTAGTTTTGACTGCAGTCCTATTAAGGCAATCCACGAGTAGCTGCAAAAACTGCTCCTGTTACAGACTAACCAGGAGCTTTCAATCAGCCACCTTCACTTGATCTGCCAATAAGCCTTCAGCCAGCACAAACATGGTGCAGATCACAGTGGTCCAGGACCGCCGACTTTGGCATATTCTGAGCCAAATAAACTACCTCTGCTTCAAGTTTTTGTTGGGTGTTCTGGGGTGCTGTGGAATGCGCTGGGAACGAGTAATCTTGGCGTGAGAACCAAAAGAGAGGGTTCTAGTATCTGCAGTTCCTGCCTCCTGGGGGAGGCCAGTGGTTGTGTGAATAAAACCCCCAAAATCTTACCCAGCTCTTTCCATTTAGGTTTCTAAATGTGGAGCTGTTCAGACTGATCTTTACCTGGGAGCTTCTTTGGGCAGTGAGTGAGGAGAACTTAATATGGGGCACTCTTGAGATATTCTCCCTAATAAATAAAAAAAATATCTGGTTCTATGGCAGAGTGCCCCCATCACTCAGCTTTATTTGCCACTGTTGGAATCCGGTCCATCGCCAACACAGCTCATGAACGAGTCACCAGCCAGCCGCCCTCTAAGAACGAGGCACTCACAAACACGTCACAAGGTCAGGAGTCACTGACTACATGCGGATTCCATCCCCTGCACTTTACTGTGGCCCTCAGTGCAGCACGGACTTCAACGCACATGCGCAGTTGCTGCGTTTTTTGTTTAGTGTTTGGCTTCCTTCACAACTATAATGACCAGATCGGCGCATCGCAGAATATACATGACCTACTGGGTCGGAATTATCACCGGTTCCAAGTTCTAAGCATCCACTTGGCTCGCAACAGCCCTGAAAAAGTCTAGGGTTTCAACAACCCGTTAACGAAACACGTGTTGGCAGGCTTGCTCAGAAATACAACATTAAAAGCGAACATTACAAATACGGATACCTTTGTCTTCATTCATGATCAACAGAACCTGTGTTGTACTGTTCTTTTACTCATTTGCGTGTGAATAGGACTTTTTGTATGGCTGTTGTGATTGTGTTAAAAGTAGCTATGAGTGTCCTTGGGAACATTTAATTGCTGGACACTGATGCTATGACGTGTTTCACGCCTATAGTCTCCTAATTGATGAGTGGCGTTTCATCAATATCGGGGGAAAAAAAGAAGGAACTTAATCTACTCTGAAAAAGAGGGACAAAACGAAAAGTGGAAAAGAGTTAGTCCTTCTAGCGAACCTCTAAGGGGGATAACGTGGGGCATCAGCCTGGGCGTCCAAGACTGCCGTTACAATGACGGAAGGGAGTTACCACTAAGTCAGTGCTCCAATGTGTGGGACCTTCCCACGTTCGGACGCCAGTCATTGTAATGGCTGCCTTGGACGCCCAGGCTGATGCCCCTCTTCATCCCCCTTAGAGGTTCGCTAGAAGGACAAACTCTTTTCTACTTTTTGTTTTGTCTCTCTTCCCGGATTACCCTTGAATAGATGATACAGGGACGGTACACTTTAGAATACCCTTCTGATCGTCTCCTCTATTTCAGAGTAGATGAGGTTTCTTCTTTTTTTTTTCCTCCTGATCCTGGTGAAACTCCACTCCTCCATTAGGATACTATAGGCGTGAAACATGTCGACCTTTTAACCACTTTCACCCCTCATCACACACATCGAGCTGCAGCAGGTTTAATTCAACTTGCCAGTCATGACTCTTGTAGTCTGCTTTTAGCCATACCATCAGTGTCCAGCAATTAAAGGTTCCCAAGGACACTCCTAGCTATTTTTAACACACTCACTACATCCACTCTACTCACCCCTCGTCTGCCTCCCCATCTCATTGCATAGGGCCTCTCAGCTTACAACACAGAAGACCTCCGGCAAAGAGCCCCTTCCCCCCCCCCCCCCCCCCCCCCCCCCCCGCGGCCATTTGGGCATTGCAGCGCCGTCCCAACAAGGAGCTGCCCTGTGATGAAGCATGAAACAGAAAATGTAACACACTTTAGCGGAGTTTTGCCGAGTATGAGATCATTGACCACAACTGCTAGAAGGGTAACTAGTAACTGGAAGCTAACTGCATCAATGGTCTTCTAGACTACCTTGTCTGTGTGTAGTGTCTTTCGCTCTGATCTGTTTTACAGTTTAAAAGTTGCAGAGTAATGGTGATGTTACATTTTTATAGCTTGCAGTACATCTACAGCACATTATTCTCAAATATATATCCTTCAATTCATTTCGGTTATCTGTACTCCTGGAGGCTGTACCAGGGACCTGCACATACTAGTATCACTTTTGGACATCTGAGGGCTGGACGATATCCCAGGAAAGGGCAGGATTAATAAAAGAAAAGTTGTATCTTTTTCCTAACTAAAACTGATTGCTTGGAGTCAAGCGTAATGTTTCTAACTTGTTGCCATGTACAGCAAATTATCTGTTCACCCAACTGGAGCGCATGTACTCTATACCTTCGAAAGTAGCCTTGGTTATAAACTTTGGTCAGATGATTGGTTCAATTGCCTTAAGGGAGAAGGGGGTTAAATGTTCCAACAGATGTAGATTGGTCATTGTTCAGGCTGCAGAGCTTTGCATTCGCTGTCGTTTATGAAAATGTGTTTTGGAATTGTCGATCAAGAGAGCATTTGCATAATCCATTTTAATCTTAAATGGTGTTATTTGGATGCTAGTAACAGCTCAACATCTTATCATTTACCTCCAGTACAGCCAGCACCCTTATTGCCTCATTAACTTGAGAGTCTAATGGTAGCCCGTAGAGACTTAAAGAAACATGTTTTTATTTTTTTGTGTGTCAGAAAACAGTGTGTGGAGGGCTATGGTATAATTACCTGGCGAATCTATATATATACACTTGTCCATATTCCATCTGCTTTTGCAGTAGCTTACACTTTTGGAACCTTTTCACCCATCATCTTCCTGTGTCCTTGTTACTACATAACTGTTACTGTTGTGCCCAAATGTGAGCCTGTGTTTAGTATCTCCCTGGACTCAAGCAGCACCTCACGGATGAAGCCCAGGTTGTATTCCTGTCGAGATTGCTCCTAGGGCCAGATATACGACCCTCAGTGTTTGCGATTCTCAATTTGCATTTTTTTGCGACTCACAAATTGTGAGTCATTATGCCTCATTAACCCCATAAATTATGCCTCATTAACCCTATAAACTGCTGGGCCTTTCCTCCCCCAGTGCTGAGCCCATTTTTGGCTATTTGAGGTAGTTTGTGCTTATGGCTCCATAACTTTTCCCCACATAAGGTATGCAAGCCAAATTAACACCCTTTTTTTTCCAAAGTACTAGGGATTCTACAGGTAGCCAGGGTTTGTGGATTCCCTTACAGTGGACTGAGAAAATACTCAAACTATAGCAAAAAACAAATTTTTAAACAAAAAACAGGGGAAAAGTGCTCCAGATAAATGTGTCTGATTCTTTTCCTAAAAATGGCATCCACAAACAGTTTAGTGTACAAATGTCACCATCTGCCCAGCTTTCAGGAACATGCAGAGCTGAATCAGAAAACCTAATTTTGTGCCACAGTTGTGGCATTTTTCTAAGTGGTAGTCCATATTCACTATTTTTGTGCTCTCAACATACTTCTAGTTTGGGATGGAAACCAGTGTAAAACCCATGGGTGATACAGAAAAGTAAACATAATTCTGAATTCACCAAGGGGTTATATGTGTAGATCCCTCAAGGTTTTCCCAAGGAAAATGACTGTTGAAAAGAATAAATATTGAAGATGAGTAGGAAAAAACAGGCATTTCTGACCACATTTTTATCTGCCACTTCTAATCACGATGGCCGATTTACTTAAGCAGTATACCATTGCGTCCGCTATACCTTTTTGATTGCTGGAATATATAGGGTTTGCAGGCTGTCCAAGAACCAAAGGCACCCAGAGCCAACAACTGAGCTGCACTCTGCAATGGTTTTGCATAGAGTACAGAGTATAGACCAGTTTTAATATAGCTGAATAGGCAGATGGAAAAAGGAGTATGTGGGAAACCTCTGAAATGGGCACAAGATATGGATTTTATTTGTACATCTCTGAATTTGTGGGTACCCATACTAGCGCAGGATTTACAGGGTATTCTTCTAAATGTCATGTTTTTAAGTCGATTTTAGTAACCCATCTACATCCTTATAGATGAACTTGCAGCCAATCGGAGACCAGTAACCCCATGAGTTCCCTTGCTAGAGGGTTCCAACTGTCAGGTTTTCTAGCAGACGTCGCAGTGTGGAACCCTCTGAAGAAGCCCTCCCTCTTCAAGTATTTTTACAGCAGAAAACATATTTTAATATCATGGCAGAGCAGGGCCACAAGATATTGATCTTCAGAGCATGTATGGCTTGTGGAAAGGAGAACATCTATATGAATGATCGACATACCAAATGCCTTTACTGACTTCCAGCTACAGGCTGAGGTCAAGCCACAGAAGCTCTGACAAGAAGCCTTCAGAGCAGGATATGAGACCCAATGACCCTGTTGCTAAGGGTCAGACACCTGGTCAGCTGCTATCCGTGCCTCCACTGGAGGTCCTGACAACCGACAACCCTCCCAAAAAACACTGATAACATGAAGAGGAAGCTAGTCAAGTTAGAAAAACGTTGTTTTTATATTTTATAAAGTTAGGGGTGAAGATAGAAAATACCGCATCAAAGATGAATATTACTTGAAAAACAGAAGACTAGGACAAGTGATATGCCTCTAAGTACAAACTTCTTTCTCTATTTGTCGACAACTAACATGCCACCAAAATCAACAGTATTACAGAGCCTACAAAAACCTCTTCCACGCAGCCAACTAGAGTAGATTAATAATTGGTGATGCAACCATCGACGGAAACACCAGCAGAACTCTTGCCAATGAACAGAGCAGTGCCAACATCCTCGTTGACAATGCAAATTAAAATCTCGTTGAAAGCATTTTGACTAAAGAATTCACGATTTGCACAGCCGGTGGAGAAAAAACACCCACCAAAAAATCCATTCCAATTTTAGAACACCTCTGGGAGGAAGGCTTTGTGACAATGTAAAATCCAGAGACAGTTAATCTTTACTGTACTGAAAAAAATACAAAGCCACAAATACAGCACCATCTTGTAATTCGAATCAGATTAACAAGTGATTCACCGGTTTCTGCGGCTGCGCAGTGAACATCACGCAACCCCTGCACTCGTCAATAAGGAAGGGCGCACATGGAAAACAATGGGTAAAATAGTAAATGTATTCACTCTGGACGCAGGAAGATTTGTAGGTGCATCTGCAATGGTAGCACGTTTGGACCAGCAATTATCGAGTGATATAACTCCTCTGTTTGAGAAACTTCAGAAGGTAAGGAGAAAGCAATACCCATAATTGACGGGAAACAAGCATCTGCCTCCCTAATCGATGCAGCCATGAATGTGTCCACCTAGGCCATTCAGACAAATACAGTAATGAGCTGATATGGATGGTTGGAAACCACAACATTTAGACCTGAGGTTCAGTCCAGAGTTAGAATTATGCCTTTTGATGATTTTAATCTCTTTGTTTAACAAGCATTTACAATGCAATGGTCTCGGCATTGTTAAAGTTAGAGCCATTGGCATTGTTCATGACATTATTTATGTTTTTGTTTTGAAAACATAAATAAATGACATTGTCATTTACAAATGCGAGACCTATTGCATTTGCACCCACCCACACATACAGAGCCGCCCACACATGCACACAGACAGACAGAGCCACCCACACATGCACACAGACAGAGCCACACACATGCACACAGACAGACAGAGCCACACATGCACACAGACAGACAGAGCCACACATGCACACAGACAGACAGAGCCACACACATGCACACAGACAGACAGAGCCACACACATGCTTGCCTGTGTTTCTTTTGTGATTCTGTGTGACCTGTCCAGGTCTAACGTGTGGCACCTTGAGGGACACTTCATTAAGAACCTCATTATTGACCAGCAGCACAGCATTGCTCTCAAGTGTGAGTAGATTATCCAGTATAGACTTGATTTTATAAAAGGAGAAACAGGACTACAAGTCCTAGAATGCAAAAAATGTGTTGGAGAGATAGGCTGGTGCTTTACGAGGCTGGGTGGGAGAGGCGGCTGCGGGGTTCTGGGCGCGGGCTCCGGGGGCATTACGGGCCGCGACGGGGACTTGGGTGCCGCTGCAGGAGCCTTCGGCGGGGACTGGGAGCGAGCGGCTGCTGGCTTCAGAGGGGACCGGGACCGAGCTGGCACATAATTCCGACTCTTCACCGGGGAGCGGGTCCGAGCCCTCGGCGGACTCCGGTGGCGAGCCGCTCCCGGAGTTGGGTCCCAGCGAATCCACCTAAAAGGGTTATAGCTAACCATGCGACTCACTATCTTGTAGTTTGTCACCATTACGGGTATATGCATCAAGGGTCACAGGTGGATAACCGGGTCCGGACACCTGTAGGTTGGCACTCCATGATTTGGTGCAGTGTCCAATGAGTACCCAACACACTTATCCACTCAAACCTGTGTGACTCCATTGTTATGGACACCAGGGTTAATTTGAAAATAACTGTAGTTGTTTGGTCTATGTGGCAGTATAGGATCTAGGGATAAAGACCACAATGACCACTTGGGGCTAACTAGCAACCAGTGGGGACAGGTAAACGTCAGTGGTCGGAAACCCCCCTGGCTCCTGTAGCAGGGTGCTTGGTAGGGGAGGTGTTGGAGCCTGCGAGCAGGAAATATGCGTGATGCGTAAATTCACTGGGCAGAGGAGTCTTGGCCTATTAGACCTGGGTGCTACAAGCCACATTCACAGGGTGTGTTGTGACGGAGGGGTACATCTGCCCAGTGTAAGCATGGACCGATTCTTACTGGTTAGGGAAGAGGCCCTAGAAATAGCAGGATGTAAGTAGGAATGCCGGCCTTGGTGGGGGGTGTATGTGTTCTGATGCTTGTGCCGATAACCACATTGGCTTTTCTTAATTGAGAACAGCTGCCACACATGCCACTCCCACTAGCCGCTTAATGGCTGACCCAAAAGCTCAGTGGCCCCTGCCATGCGTTGCGCGCAAACAATCCCTGAGATGTGCATCCACACATTCGCCATTTTGGAATCCGCTACGAAAAGCCTTGGCTAGTAGGTAAAGTTATGAAGAAAGAGTAACACTAGTATAAAGACCACAAATGGGCAATTGTGCCACTCCAGCCTGCTGTGTGAAACGGAATGTGGCGCATGCGGTGTGAGGCCGCGAGGGAGGGAACCTATAGCGCTTACTACCCTCCCCCCAGCTAACGGCCCGCTCGGGCCTAGGCCACCATTACCTGCTTATGCTTGTCCGCGCGGGGCCAACAGAAGGGGGGGGGGGGGGATGGGGGGGGGGGGAGCCTTCTGTCCAGGCAAGGCGGTCCCAAGTGTAGGAAAAGCGGCATCGACACGCGCACTAAATTGCGTTAAAATCCAGGTCTTACCTGATTGTTCTGCTCCGGGAGGATAACCGAAATAACATCTCAGACTTCCAAAGCGCAGGGCGCAGGCATTGGTAGTGGGCTGGACCTTACCCGCCAAGCAGCTTAATCTAACATAAGCACTCGCCACTCATCTGCCCACTAATTTTTTCATGTTATCCCCGTGGCTCAAAGAAGAAGTGAGTCCTCTATAATTAAAGTGAAAACCTTCAACCTAGCAGTGCCACTTGTGGAACACAAGGAGGCACGAATAAATGAATAAACCCCTCGGTAGATTACTATCTAGCAGACCCGAGACTAGAACCCTAGTCTACAGGGCTGAAGAGGCTGAGCACTGCCCAGGTGAGCCACAGAGTTCCTCCCACATCACAGTCGAACATTCATTAAGGTCACATTCCCAACAATGCTTATGATGGTATCTTTATTAAAGGCATGCCAGGCCACGCATTCTTGTGCCAATCCGCTTGCCTGCCTGCATCGTCCCGAGCTGCATTTGCTTTCAAAACACTTCACTGCGATGGTTATTGAATCCGACCACTGGCCATTCATAACCCAAAACTATGTATTACTCCAAGCAGTGAGCACCAATATGCAGGAGACGCTCAATGACCGCCGGGAAAGAGCCTGAGCATTTTCCAGGAAAGAGAGTCAGGAAGGCAGCTGAACCAATCATGGCCAAAGCAAACCCTTTCAAGAACAAGTTTAAGCTATTGGCATTGTAAAGGACAATGCCTTTTATTTATGTTTTTAAAACGAAAACAAAAATAAAAGGCATGGTTATTTGCAATGTCATTAGCTCAAACTAGCGTAAATGCGAGACCTATTGCATTGTAAATGCTTGTTTTTTTCTAGGCAAGAAAGTAGAGACAGTCCTTTTCCTTCTCTGCCCACCCCACCCGTCTCCCAACAGCGGAGCCTTATTTATAAGCCTGGACTATCTCCGCCGTCCTGGAGCGCATTTTTAAAAGACAAAAGTAGGGGGAACGGATATGTTATAATTGAAGAAATAGGGGCAAGCCGTGCCCTGTGGATTCCGCCACTTCGACCAATGATCATACCACACTGCACGGTACGAGTCCATGGTACTGCACCCCGTGCACAGCACACTCCTGTGCCTCTTTGTATACTGCACACCACGAGCTGCATTTTGAATCACTGCACATGACACCAGTCTACAGCTCCGCACACTGCCAAGGACACGTTTATCTTGGCACTCTGCAAAGAACAGTTACCGTATCTCACTGCTACTACCTAGTTGCCCTCTCTTTCCAGGACTCTGTCCTGCGCACTCTAAAGACGAACTAGCACACGTCCCTGTACCTTCTTCACACGCTGCACACAGCTCTTTGCTGTGCCGTCACACACCAGACAGCACACTCCTGCTGAAGCGTGTGCAATTTCATATGGACCTAAGTGCCTCCATTTTGTATCAACCTAATCTGCCATCCCACCCCGTGAGAATAATCGCTTGCGATGCACATCTAGACTCCTTTCCAAGTAGAGCGTTTAAAAATTTATTTTCCTGCCCGAGCAGACAGGAGTGTTCCCATACACATTTACAATTTTCTATGAGTGCAAAGAGCATATGTTGGTTCCTCTTTCCCATGGTACATTGCTAGTAGGTCAGAGTGCAGAGGCAAAGATGCATTTATCCTTACTTCCCTGCTATATCGGACTAATGCCAACTGAAGCGAGAGGATGGCTGAGGTTCATGTTTTCCTTTGCAGAAACCAGATGTATGACCTTCGTCCTATATATGATGCACTGCCTGATTAGCCTTTAAGTTATGCTTCACATGTCATACGGCCAGACTATCTCGAGATTGAGTGGTGATCCCGGTCCACATCTATTTTGGAGGCTGTTAATCATCCCTGACTATTGGTAGTTCCCAGCCGCTTATTTATTTATTTATTATGAATCTTATATAATAATAAAATAATAATAAAGGGGTTTATAAAGCGCCTGGTGACGCCATCCCGGCGTGTCCCCGCGCTGTGGAGAGAGCAGCAGGAGAAAGTGAGAGACCTATAGGGTATAGAGGTGGGTTTTTAAGAGTTTCCTAAATATTGTCTCAGTCTCTGCTAGTCTGATGTTCAGAGGGAGAGAGTTCCAATTTTTGGCCGCCAGCGCGCGAAAGGAGCGCCCTCCCATTCTGGCCTTGTTTATCCGGGGGGCTTTAAGAAGACCAGTTCCCATGGAGCGGAGTGCTCTATTGGGCACGTAGGGGATGGCAAGATCCTTCAGGTATTCAGGGGCTTTCTGAGAGGTTATCCTGTAGCATATTAGGAGCGCTTTGAACAGGATCCTCTTTTTTTATAGGGAGCCAATGAAGAGCAGCCAAGGTGGGTTTGGAGGCTGCTCTTTTGGGTAGCCTAAGGACTAGCCGTGCTGCCGTGTTCTGGAGAACCTGCAGCTTTCTGATGTTCTTCTCTGTTGTCCCTAAAAGTAGCACATTACCGTAATCGATACGGGAGGTGACTAGAGCTTGGGTCATAGTGCGTCTGGCCTCTAAAGGAAGAAGGTCCAGAGTACGGTTTAAGGTCTTCAGCACCCCAAAGCATTTCCCTACTACTTTATGGACGTGGCTGTCAAAGGAAAGCTTGGGATCAACCCAGACACCCAAGTTCTTTGCTTCCTTGCAAGGAGTAGGTAGAGGACCTAAACAAGGAGGCCACCAGTCCTGAGTCCAACTATCTGTGTTGCCCCCTATCACAAGAACCTCAGTTTTAGAGCCATTGAGCTTCAGGCAGTGTTGGTTCATCCAGCCTGCAAGCTCCTGCATGCAGGTTTTAAAGTTTGCGGCTGCTAAGGTGGGTGCTTGGGATAGGGAGATGAGGAGTTGGGTATCGTCGGCGTAAGATACTAATTTTATGCCGTACGATTGGACCACATCCGCCAGCGGGGCCATATAAAGGTTAAACAGGGTGGGGCTCAGGGCAGAGCCCTGAGGCACCCCCTGTTCTAGGGCAATGCTGTCTGAGAGGAGATTTCCTCTTTGAACCTGGAAGCTGCGGAATATAGCGCGTGGTTACCCTTGGGCATCCCAGCGCTTGTCAAGGTGTCCGTCCGCCCGTTGCAAAGCCAAATCCAACGTATTAAGACGGGAAGAGATGTGTTTTCAGAAGCTTCCGAAAACGAAGAGTGCAAGTCTCGCGACGCAATTTCAATGGGAGCGCATTCCAGAGGGTGGCTGTATGCACCGAAAATCTTCTGCCGCCAGTGCGGGCCTTATGAACTCTGGGGACCTGAAGCAGAAGTTTTTGATCAGAGCGAAGGGCTCTGTTCGCTTTATAGGGCACCACTAACTTCCTTCCTTTCCCTTGGAGGATCTTATGGGCCGTACAGAGAGCCTTAAACTTGACCCTCTCTCGCACCGGGAGCCAATGCAATGCTTCCAAGGCGGGCTTAGCTGATTGTCTCCTTGACGCATTAGTCAACAGCCTAGCCGCAGCATTTTGCACCTGCTGCAGCTTGCTGAGCGTGGCTTCCGGGGCACCAAGGAATATGGCATTGCAGTAATTGAGCCTAGAGATTATTAGCCCCTGGATGAGTAACCTCCTCGATGGCAAGGGGAGGAGGGGCAAGACTTTGCGGGCTGAGCGAAGAAGCCCAAAACAGATCCCCGCCGTTTTTTTAGCCTGGGTTTTAAAGGAGAGATCTTGCTCCAACCATACTCCCAAACTCTTGATCTCCTGCTTGGGGCTGGGGAGCTCCCCCAGGCAGCTGGACCAAACGGTCAAGGGGAGAGAGGGAGTCTTGTGCCCTAACAGCATTATCTCAGTTTTGGAACCGTTTAATTTGAGCGACGATTCACACATCCAAGTGTGTACATTGGTTCAGGCATAGGCGCATCGCGTCTGGGTTCTTCTCCAGTTGAGATAATGCAACCACCAGCTGGGTATCGTCAGCATAGCTGACAATTTTTATCCCAAAAGGGGCCACCACATCCTCCAGGGGGGCCATATAAACGTTAAACAACGTAGGGCTCAACGAGGAGCCCTGTGGCACACCGCACTGGAGGGGGATAGATGGAGACTTCTCGCTGCCTTCCCAGACCTGATAGGTACGACCACACAGAAATGACCTAAGCCATTGCAACGCCACTCCTGTGACCCCCGCATTGGACAGCCGTTGGATCAACACTTGGTGGTTTACAGTGTCAAAGGCAGCACTGAGGTCCAGGAGGATCACTGCCACTGACCCTCCTGAATCCAAAATGCTCCTTGCTTCCTCAACGACTGCCAAGAGGGCGGTGTCTGTGCCCTGCCCTGGCCGAAAGCCAGTTTGTGACTCTCTCAGCAGGAGATTGGATTCCAGAAAGACAGATAGTCGATGGTTGACCAGTCTTTCTGCGATCTTACCAGGACCCGGCAGCAGAGAAATGGGCCTGAAGTTTGCCAAATCTGAAGAATACAGATTGGGTTTTTTCAGGAGAGCCTTTACAACCGCTCTTTTCCAGCTCGGCGGCACCACACCCTGGGTAAGGGATGTATTAATCAGGTTCGCTATGGGAGCCGCAACCACAGATGTTACCTGTTTCAGAAATCTCATTGGGGCTGGATCCTCTGGTGAACCACTCTTCATGGATCCTAGCTCCTTTGCGACCTCTGCTACAGGGATTGGACCAAAGGTATCCAGGCAGGCGCAATCTCCTGCTGTCTGATTGCCTGTATGTGCAACCTGCACGACTTGGGGCAGTGCAGCTATGATGTTTTCTATTTTTAAATGGGAATATTCCGCTAACTCTCTACACTTCTCAGCTGGATTATCCTGAGTCAGCGGGGGCTCCGGAATTTTGAGGAGTTCCTTTACCACTTTAAAGGTCTCTCTCGAAGAATTGGAGGAACTTTTTATCCTTTCCTCAAAGAATTGCGCCTTGGCACTGCGAAGGGCATTTTTGTATGTTCTTATTGCGGTGCAATATTAATCCCGGCTTGCCACCTCCCAGTTTTTTCTCCAAGTTCTCTCCAGCCTCTTACATCCTTTCCTGAGGATTCGTAAGTCCTACGAATACCAAGGGGCGGAACCCATCCTTTTACCCCTCTTTGCCACTCTTTTCTTAGGGAGAATGGCATCCAAGGAATTAGTTATCCACAGCTTGTGATGTGTATAACCTGCTGCTTTCTTGTGTCTGGCAGTTCACTTTGCAGACTCTTCAGGACTGTCCAGATGGGTGTTCTACATAAACAGCTAACTTTAATATATCCTTCACCGATTCCCAACAGAAGGCTGAGAGGTGGTCACAGGAGGTGGCCCGGGTAGCCCCTAAACGCTACTCACTTTATCGCACAGACTCCTCCCTTCATCTCCGCCACTGCACAGGAGTGTTGCTGTAATTCCACAAATGACACCCGGTGGCGTCTCCTGCGCTGCGCCAGCGCAGAGGCGGTATGTGCGCTTCTTTTGGGAGTCTTGAGCACATATGGTAAATGAAAGTATTTTTTCAAGGTAATATATATTTTTCGGACAAAAAGCTGGGAAACATGACAAACCAGGGGGGAGTAACTGCCTCTGTGTTACTGACTTCTATTGTAAAAAAAAATGCAATAACTCGGAAATATTTCCAGTTAGTAAGTGTGCAAGACGGCAAAAAAGAAGCGCACAAACCACTTCTGCGCCAGCGCAGCGCAGAATACTTAAGCATCATTCGTCCCTGGAATGCCAGCCCGTGAGCCCTCGCTGTGCCATGCTCAGGGCACTTGACTACTCGCACTTTCCCCCAAAATAATAATGATCCTTCACCTCCTCACCCACCGCATGTGCATCCCCACACAACGCATTGGTATCTCTAATGCACACTTGTGCGCCTCGGAAGGCACTTTGCTGCACGTCTGCGGAGTACAAACACCGGCTCTACAGTGTTGCTCCTGGTCTGTGCAACGCCCGCCACCACCTGTACCCCGTGGTACATTACCTCCGTCGTGTGGCGCACATGGCCACCACCTCACAGGTGGCACTGATCACCACACACATCTTTAAGGCGGTCTGCTCCTTTGTCTGGTGCCTCTCTTCCCCCTTCCGGGTGTGCACTAACACAACGTCGTGCACACGCCCTGCAGCATCAGTGTTCTGCACCAGGGTGGCCTGATGTGCAAGCTTTAACTAGCTGGTACCCTGAGCGCCACCGGACACATGCCTCCAGTCCCCCGCTCTCTACACGCTGTGTGCACGCCGTTCCAGGGTCCCTGGGGGCAGGCCTCCGTCTGTGCCAGGGTAACCCAATCCGACACCGGAGGCTCTGCAAGTCACAAAGAGAGCGCACGCTGTCCCCAGAGGGGCGGGGCTCGGCCCGTCAGGGCCCTCCTACCTGCGATGCCCCTACCCCGTAGAACACCTAAAACTCACCTTGTTCAATCAGAGCCGTGAGGGGAACGGCGAGGCGGCAGAACGCGCTGCAGAACGCCGGGAGGCAGCACGACCAGCGGACCACACTCCCCAGCAGCCCCTGGGGCGGAAGCACGCCGGGGACGACCGGAGAGCGCCCGGAGGCGCCTTTAAAAGGCTGACCCCCCGGGAGCTAAGTGGGGGAACACCTAAAACTCACCTTGTTCAATCAGAGCCGCGAGGGGAACGGCGAGGTGGCAGAACGCGCTGCAGAACGCCGGGAGGCAGCGCGACCAGCGGACCACACTCCCCAGCAGCCCCTGGGGCGGAAGCACGCCGGGGACGACCGGAGAGCGCCCGGAGGCGCCTGTAAAAGGCTGACCCCCCGGGAGCTCAGTGGGGGAACACCTAAAACTCACCTTGTTCAATCAGAGCCGTGAGGGGAACGGCGAGGCGGCAGAACGCGCTGCAGAACGCCGGGAGGCAGCGCGACCAGCGGACCACACTCCCCAGCAGCCCCTGGGGCGGAAGCACGCCGGGGACGACCGGAGAGCGCCCGGAGGCGCCTGTAAAAGGCTGACACCCCCTCTCGCCCCGCGAGTCGCGCGCGGGAGCGCCTGGGGCTAAGCCCGGGCAAAGGGCGGGCCCTCTGTGGCCCCCAAAGGCACGAGGAGGACGGGACCCTTCCCCTATCGCTTCCTTCACAAGGTACTCTCTTTTGACCTATCGGCCCACTTTACTGTGTTGTCACCACCAATTTGGGGACTGTTGATACTGTAAATACTGTTGTTCACTGCGGTTGGGACTATCTGCCTGCTGTCTCTAACAATCTTGCACGCTGTACTGTGTAGTGACCCATTCTCTTGAACAAGGGTAAGCAATTTTCAGCATGTCTCCAAGGGGTACTCGCAGTAAAACAGCCGCCACTGGGGCAGGCCCTGTGACCGGCCCCATTGACCACTTCATAACTAAGGCCAATGATGCCATTAATCAGGGCATTTGCCTTTTAGAACGCAGGGTATCACAAGATCTGGCTCACGCCAAACGCTCCTCACTTGGCCTTATTGCCGCTGCCACTACACCTGCACAGGCTATGCCAAATAACATCAGACCCCTACTTAATGTATGTGCTGACATTCACACCATTCCTAGTGAGGTCAACCTCTCAGCTTCCACTCCCCTGTTAGATTCAGACACTGATATCAGCACGGATTTAGAAAAAACCCCAGATTTACCCATCAACCCCTCTCCTAAAGCAATATCTGCTGACAACACCAGGCAATTGAGAGGCAGACGCGAGGGTGCAGTTCAAAAACAAAAATTACATGCACCCAAGCCCCGGATTACAAAGGTCAGGAAATATGGCCGGGTACAAAGGAAGTCTGGGAAAAACACCAACTCTGTCCCTAACCACAATGCGAGCAGGGTTACAGTAATCTCTCAAGGGGATGAAAGTGAAATGGTTCAGCAGGGCAGAACAACGGACATCAATGATAACACTGACAATGCACACGACTCTATGTTGGAAAGGTTGGGGGAATTATTAAGTATTTATTTATCCCCCATTGAAAGTAGGCTTACTCGAATAGAAAAACAATTAGCCGAACTGAGTAACCCTATTAAGAATTTTCTGAAGGAAGGTCCTGCAAAGAGTATAAATAATAGTAATACCACTAATACAGCAGGCACCAAACCTAATATTCCTCAGGCACCTCCAACAAATACAAACATTGTACACAAAGCTTCACCTGCCATATTGGTTAATTCAAATGGTCCAACCACTAGTCAGAAAAAAACATCAACATTGCATACCAATAATGCAGCTTCAGACAAAAGGAAGGACCCTGGCACTAACACCAATTTCTCCAGTATTAGGGGTGTCTTTCATAGATTCACATGCTTGAATATCCCCCGTCGTCGGAGTGGGAGTCCCACGGTAAATAAAATAGCAATAGTATATACTATATATATATATATATGTAACATAAAACCTGAAATATGTAATAGAAAAAAGGCATAACAAGCCTACACATATTTCTACATAGGAATGCATGGAAAAGGAAAAAACCATTTGCAGTCTATCATTGTCATTATGTTGGTCCAAACTACAGCCAATCAGGCGCCAGCAACCCTCTAGAACCTTCTCCTCAGAGCTCAGCACCTCAGATTTTCTACCGCACGTCGTGTGAAGGGAGTCTCCCTGAGCTCTGCTCAGTTTTTTTCTTCAATTTTCTTCAATTTTCTTCAATTTCTTCTTCTTAATATCACAGTTTTGTACTGTCTTCTTACATGAAGTCTACGTTCAGACCCTGTGTCACTTGTAGGAAACTGTGACCTTTTCCTGTGAACCCTCATGAAGAGTATATGGAAACACTCTGCTAGTCTCTGACATGGTAAGAGGAGAAGGGGTTGTTCTTGTGCTTAAACTATGCCCCCCTTCTGATGTGGGAGGAATTTTTGTTGTTTGTCCTGCACATTCACGTTTTAAGTGATGCTTCTCCTCTACTTCACCAGCTGAAGTAACATCACAATTAAGGGGTCTCTGGCCTTCTTTGAGTCTGCCTCCCACATCTACGCCCACGAGATTTACTCTCAGGCGTCTAGACTCACACTACGCACTTTTCTACGTGAAAATGTGCCAGCTTGTCGACGATACGGTCTATGTATCCTCTAACGACAATCTTTGCCATCACTTTTGCTCTGCAGCGACAACGCCTCCAGATATGCGTCGACGACAGTGAGGACAGTGCCCTCTTGTCGACTACAGGCTCGTAGACCACTGGGAGTTTTTGTCGATGGTAATTTCTTCGACAGTTGGCCTCGTCGACGGTAAGCTCGTCGACGGTAAGCTTGTCGACGGTAGGCTAGTCTACGATATGTCCCGTCGACGGTGGCCTCGTCGACGGTGGCTTGTCGACGGTAGGCTTGTCGACGGTAGGCTCGTCGACGGTGGCTCGTCGACGGTAGGCTCGTCGACGGTAGGCTCGTCGACGGTAGGCTCGTCGACGGTAGGATCGTCGACGGTGGCTCGTCGACGGTAGGCTCGTCTACGATATATGTCCCGTCGACGGTGGCCTCGTCGACGGTAGGCTCGTCGACGGTAGGCTCGTCGACGGTAGGCTCGTCGACGGTAGGCTCGTCGACGGTAGGCTCGTCGACGGTGGTGGCCTCGTCGACGGTGGCCTCGTCGACGGTAGGCTCGTCGACGGTAGGCTCGTCGACGGTAGGCCCCGTCGACGGTAGGCCCCGTCGACGGTAGGCCCCGTAGACGCTGAGCTCCGTAGACGCTGAGCTCCGTAGACGCTGAGCTCCGTAGACGCTGAGCTCCGTAGACGCTGAGCTCCGTAGACGCTGAGCTCCGTAGACGCTGAGCTCCGTAGACGCTGAGCTCCGTAGACGCTGAGCTCCGTAGACGCTGAGCTCCGTAGACGCTGAGCTCCGTAGACGCTGAGCTCCGTAGACGCTGAGCTCCGTAGACGCTGAGCTCTGTAGACGCTGAGCTCTGTAGACGCTGAGCTCTGTAGACGCTGAGCTCTGTAGACGCTGAGCTCTGTAGACGCTGAGCTCTGTAGACGCTGAGCTCTGTAGACGCTGAGCTCTGTAGACGCTGAGCTCTGTAGACGCTGAGCTCTGTAGACGCTGAGCTCTGTAGACGCTGAGCTCTGTAGACGCTGAGCTCTGTAGACGCTGAGCTCTGTAGACGCTGAGCTCTGTAGACGCTGAGCTCCGTAGACGCTGAGCTCCGTAGACGCTGAGCTCCGTAGACGCTGAGCTCCGTAGACGCTGAGCTCCGTAGACGGTAAGCTTCGTCAACATTCAGCCTCGACGCCAGTTGGCTTAGTTGACGGTTGACCCTGTCAACTATTGGAATCGTCGACGGTTGAGCCCGTCGACAGTTGGTTTCACACACGGTTGTCTTTTATGCACAATGTGTTTTGGTAGAGGATTTATCTCGTTGACTGCAGCTTTCTGCTACATCCACGTGATGACGTGGTGGCTTTTTACTCCTGCCTTTATATCTTCCTCTAAAAACTGGAGCTCTATTGCATTCACCTGCGGTGAATATTGGAGGTTTTCCCCTCCTTATGAAGAGAGCGGCGAATCGCTTTCCCTTTTTCCCCTCGTCCGGGGGAAACCACAAAAACAAGTTAGTTCAGTTCCTATCATAGACTTTATATAGCAAGAAGGTGTTAGACTCATGCAGAGGTCAAACTCTGTGCCGGCAGTTTTTGTTTTTTCACGCCTCGACAAGAAATGTGCAGCTCCCCACTATTCAGCCTACCCTGCCTCAGTCATTATTCAGGCGGCACAGCGATTATCTTGCAAGCCAGTTGGGCAAGTATGCCACCATATGTGCTCTGACATGTTGGCGCCAGTAGCACTTATTCCAGAATCCTCCAAGCCTCACGCTTTGAAGATCCTGCAGGAGTAAGAGCGAGAGAGAAGTGCATCAGAAATGATACACTGTGAAGCGGACATTGCGTGTACAGGTGTTTCCACAGCTCGCTATAGGGGCAGTCTGGGAAAGACAATTTTGCTTCAATGCTACGTCTTTCACAAGGAGGTTCAGACTTCTATACTTCACTTGTTCTTTTGATTGAGGAGCCCTTCTGGCCAGCATGTTGATGAGGCAATGCAGACCACATTAAAGGACACAGATACTGCCCGCACCTTCGGTATATTGAACGCAGCCTTTTCGTGGTGCCGTGGACGTAGCTCCACGTCCTTTGTTTCAAGGGAGTTCCCTCCAGTATTGGCTCCTACAATCAAAATCAATTGCGTTACTCAAATCAAACGCAGTCACATAGGCACAGTACCAACAGGTCCTACCTAGACTATCATCGTACAGCCTAGGCAAACTCTTCTAAGAAACAATGGATTACCGGGAACACACCTTTTATTCCCTCCAAAAACGTCAGACATCTAATATCTCACTTTTACTTTACTTGGTCAAAGGTGACAGAGGACCGTTGGGTTTTTAAACGTCATGCCCAAGGGCACACTTTAGAATTTGTCTAATTTCCCTCTTTCTACACCTCCAAAGGGACCTCCTCCTTCTCATCTACGGGTGTCGTTTTCACAAGTGTCTATATGGATACAAACAGGGACCGTCGGAGTGGTTCCGAATCTCCAACAGCGTTAGGGTTTACTCTCAGTTCCTCATCAACAAGCAAATGAGGAAAGTGTTGCATGATTTTAGATCTTTGCGCAAACTTTACAAATGTTGTCCCTCAACAAAATCCTAAGTTCTTATGCCAGAACGAGTTTATAACTACTCTCAACCTCCAGGATGTCTATTTTCATGTGCCAATCCTTCCTAAGCATAGGAAGTGGCTACGCTTTACAATATGTACAGAACTTATTCAATAAAGGTCCTACCTCTTGGATTTAGGTCCGTTTCAAGTGTCTTTAAGTACATCCTGGCACCAGTGGCAGCCTATCTATGTCTGCAGGGCATACAAGTTTCTTATTCCTGAGACAACTGTATAATAAGGGCTCGCTCTTATTTACAATCAGTCCAGCACACCCAAACTTGTCAGTCACTGTTTCAAGACCTGATATCAATAAATCATGACAAGTCACAACTAGTACTAGCTCCGATATCAACATTTCTCGGATCATCAATCAATACCAACCTAGCAAGGGTGTTTATCTCGCACGAACAACGGGCTTGCATCTCCCACTTGGTGGTTCTTCTACGTTGGTTTCAGGTCTCCAGTTCCTTTGTAGATCTCATTCAAATCAATCCTCGGATGCAAGAGGCCCCCCCTTTTTGTTGGTGGGTCCAAGTAAGACATTTGTAGAAGGGGTGTACGTTATTCCTTCCAGAAGTGCCAAATTACACAATCACCACAGACGCATCCCTTCAAGGGTTGAGGAGCATATCTCAAGGGCTGAAGGTTCAGCAGGGAATGGGAACCCTCAACAAAGGGCTTAGCACATCAATCGGCTAGAGCTAGGTGCTATCTTCTTAGCCCTCAAATCCTTTCGTGTTATCATTCAAGGAGCCACGGTATTGGTTTGCACCGACAATACCTTACTTGCACAAACAAGGAAGAATGAGGTTGGTTCTTCTATCTCAGAAAGCCCAAGAGATATGGGCTTGGGCAATATGGCACAGGATCAAACTCTTGGCGGTTCATATGCCGGGAGTTGCAAATGTGCTGGCGGACACCCTCAGCAGGTCAACAGGTGTCCACCCACGAATAGGAACTGCATCAGCCAACGGCGGATCGAATGGACCTCTTTGCAACAAAACAAAAAAAAAAAAAAAAAGAGAGAACAGCTTATGCCTGTTTCTTTGCAAGCTGGCATCCCCACAGGGACTCGCAGGGGAAGGCGTTTTCGATAAACTGGTCTCAAATATATGCTTACGCCTTTTCTCCGGTACCGTTGGTTCCGAGAATTCTCCGTCAGATGAACAAAGAGCCGTATCGTTTGATTCCCATCGCCCACAGGTGGCCTCGCCAATACTGATTCACCGAACTTCTTCTCCTCTCAGAGTACGATCCAATACAGTTTCAACCAATTCCAAATCTCCTCTCCATTCAGAATGGTCAAATTTGCCATCAGATCCGGCTTCTCTAAAATTAGCAGCTTGGTGTCTGAGCACCTTGTATTAGCTCATCTGACTATCTCGGCGGATTGTAAAGAGGTACTGGCTTACGCGAGAGCACCTACTAAAGACATACAGTCTTTAAAAATAAATAAATACATAAATAATAATCTGCATTTGGTGTTAATCTGCTGGCGCGAGAGCACCTACTAAAGACATACAGTCTTTAAAAATAAATAAATACATAAATAATAATCTGCATTTGGTGTTAATCTGCTGGGGTTTACCCATTTCTTGCAACGCCGGACCAGATATTACCTTTTTTCTTGCACCTGGCAAGATCAGGCTTATCTCATACAACGTTGAAGGTCTTTTTGGCAGCCATTTCAAGGTAACGTCAGGATGGGTCCATCTCTCTTTATTCTTCCAGAATACAACAGTTCTTTAAGGGACTACTCAGAATGTTTCCTCCTGTACGTCGTCCGCCTCCATCATGGCATTATAATGTAGTATTAGCGCAGTTCATGCGCCACCCATTTGAGCCAATTTTTAGGATGTATTTAAATTTCCTAACATGCAACGTTTTTTCTCTTTGATAGCATTAACTTCATCTAGAAGAGTCTGTGATGTTCAAGCTCTCATTGTCAATTCACTTTTCTTACGATTCATGCCCAATTCTGTAGTGCTACGTACAAGGGGTATGCCTAAGGTGCCTTCGGATTTTCACCTGAAAGAACCAGTTATCTTAAAGACGTTTTTCCTAATCCACAATCCCCTGCGGAGAGGGCATTTACATACTCTTGACATCAGAAGATGTTTTAAATTTCTATTTGCAAGGACCTCTGTCATTATCAAATTCGATCAACTGTTTATTGCCTATGGAAATATACAGCTAGGACGAGCACATTCTTTAGACATAAAACGTTGTCTAAAATTCTGCATTTCCAGAACAGCCCCTTTCCGTAAATCTGATCAGCTATTTATAGCATATGGACTGTTGCGAAAAGGGCATTCAGTGACTAAACAGACAGTGGCACGATGGCTCTCTGCAGCCATATCATTTTGTCATCAGCAGGCTGGCAGGCCTTTACCGAGTCCAGTTAAGGCACATTCTACAAGAGCGATGGCATCGTCCACTGCGTTGTTTGCTGGGGTGCCTCTACACCAGATTTGTCGAGCAGCGACATGGTCCAGCAGGCACACCTTTACCAGACATTATTGTTTGGAAGCTGTCAACGAAGCGGATACCGCAGTGGGGCAAGCAGTGCTTCGTCATCTTTTTCAATAAGGTGAGCCTCTGATCCCTCCTCCATTTCTTTCTGTGATTGCTATATGCTTTTCAGCTGTACAGTATTGTCTTCAACTTTTGAGGATGTACTTTGCAATCTCAGCTCTAAGGAGGGTACTGCTATCTATTCTATTCAAGCATGTGAATCTATGAAAGACACCCCTAATACTGGAGAAGAACAATTGTTACTTACCTGTAAACAGGTGGTTCTCCAGTATTGGTGTCTTTCATAGATTCACATGCGACCCACCCTCCTCCCCTCAGAGGCTCTCTTCTCCTCATAGACTCTGTGGTCACTCTTGTGCTACGAAAATCTGAGGTGCTGAGCTCTGAGGAGAAGGTTCTAGAGGGTTGCTGGCGCCTGATTGGCTGTAGTTTGGACCAACATAATGACAATGATAGACTGCAAATGGTTTTTTCCTTTTCCATGCATTCCTATGTAGAAATATGTGTAGGCTTGTTATGCCTTTTTTCTATTACATATTTCAGGTTTTATGTTACATATATATATATATATATATATATATATATATATATAGTATATACTATTGCTATTTTATTTACCGTGGGACTCCCACTCCGACGACGGGGGATATTCAAGCATGTGAATCTATGAAAGACACCAATACTGGAGAACCACCTGTTTACAGGTAAGTAACAATTGTTCATTAACACCAAACCTCCAAATGGGACTACCATAGGTCAGTCTGCAATTTCCACAAGTAGCCCTACCACGGCCCAACCAATATTAAAAACAGCTAGGCAAGTCCCTGCCCGCATTAACCTTCCACCGGAATGCGGCGCATATGTATTAGTGTTAGTAAACGTTACCAAGTTAAGGAAGGATCAGGACGAAAATCCCACATCTCTCAAAAATAAAACCCTGCACTGGCTAATTGCCAACTGCAATTACCCTATTGATGGTGCAAGGGAGATTATTAACACCCAGCGAGTGGGTTGGATAGGCCCACTCAGGAAAAAATTTGAGGGCGACTGTGTCACCATAAGCTTCAGAAATCCACAATGGGCAGAGAAAACTCTTGCCAGTGCCCCTTTACCATCGCCCTGGGAATTTAACACCACACTCCTTCCCTTAGGATACTTTTACAGACATCTGATACCCCCTGAACAAGCTACGGCTAATCTCCCCACAAATTCTTTCCAAGATCTGAATTTTGGAGCAAGGATCAAATCACCCCTTTTTATCCAGAATCAGAATCTCAACGCCATCCACTCTAACAGCCATAACTGGCATCCTCAACCCCCAATGCCAATCTCAACTCCCAACCCCCCGCACTACTTTCAAGCTCCAACCATGCATCAGAACAATTACAGAGATAGGCCTTACCCAGTCCCTAACCCGTTCCAGTTTACACCGATGACTGAAATTAGGCCAATGTATAACATCCCCACTTATAATCGGTTTGATTATCTATCTACTCTAGATGAACAGGACTGACTGAGTATATCGGCCAATAACGAAATGTGCAGCGACGTGAAAGTTTGTAATTCAGAGGGTCTCACAACTCCAGCTGTACTATACCAGGACCAGATTGGTTCAACAGAAACTATATCGTCTGACAGTATTCTGCCCACTTCTAACGAACTACCTCACTACGATAATGGGAATACTGGGAACAGACCTGTTAAATATGGAACCAAACACGGTTTATCAATCCTAAACTGGAACGTTGCAGGATTAGAATCCAAGCTCTCGGACCCTGCATGGATTGAACTAATTAATGATGCGGACATACTTATGTTTCAAGAAACTTGGGCTGTTGATAATCTGTACATTGAAGGCTACCACTGCTTTAGCCTGACGTCAGTAAAACCTAGCTCCGGTCGAGCAGTGGGTGGTCTTTTTATGGGGATTAGAATCCTGGCTGGCGGTATAATCAGAGATCTGAAGCTAGATAACCTTGCCAATCCCAATATTCAAATCCTGGAATATAAACTAAAATCAAAGACCACGATTTATTTAATTAATTTTTACAACAATGATTTTTATGGTGTACCGAACAAAAACTTTGTTGCATTATCTAAGGTTCTGAATATGATTGATTGTTCCATATCAGTAGATACTAAGACTGGTATTCTGATAGGGGGTGATTTTAACGTGAAACTTATAGAGAACTATGGATCTACTAACTCTGTTTATTGTGATGACCGCAGGGGATTGGAACTGATTAGAATACTTTCTGATTTTGATCTTGTTGATGTAATGAGTGTAGGGTATGATATGAATTTTCCTTATGCCCCCACGTTCAAGGGCAGGGATAACGGTTCAATTATCGATTACATATTTACATCACCACTGCTAACAGATTGTATAACTAAAACTTCTGTGGTGCAAACGTCTTTCAGCGATCACAATCCATTGTTAGCTACTTTTAATTTTGTACCCAGTCCAATTTTTATGAATCTAAATGGGGCAAGGGACATTACACCTTCAATTGATGGCCTTCGCCTAAAATGGAGGGGAATTGATTGCGGGGCCATTATAGATACTGTTCAGGAGATATATCCGGATTTGTTGAAATCTCTCTCATCCCCAAGTACAAATAACGAAAAATTGATTGTAGACTTTGAAGCTTTATGCTCAAACATTAAAACCCTCCTGTCAGTCCCACTTCCTAATGAATGCAAAGAGCCACGGTGGTTTGATTCATCTTGCTCCGTGGCCAACAGAGATTTAAGAAAGGCCCTCTCTGCCAAATCTAGGTGCAAAGATGTAGTTCGAGCCGCCAGGAAAAACTACAAAGATAAAATCTCGGAAAGGAAGGCAAACTTGCTCTCCGAACACTGGGAAAAGCTGGTCATTAGCGCCAACCTCGGTGGCAGCGGCCCTTTTTGGTCGGCTGTCAGGAGAACGAGGGAAATGGGCAAAGAGCTTACACAAATCAGCTGTAATATATCAAGTGCTGCCTGGGAGACCCATTTTTCTAAAATGTATGCCGCCCCCTCTGATGAGCTTTCTCTCCCCAATACAGGTCAATTAGAAGGGTTACAGATTTTGGATCAAGAAGTCAGGAAAGCCATAAAAGAGAGCCTAGGCAACAAGGCACCCGGACCAGACGGTCTTCCTATCGATATTATCAAACACAACGTCGAGCTATGGTCACCAATACTCCTTAACATCTTTAACAGTCTCCCAAAAGTAGCCATGCCTACCACCTGGGCTACTAGTATCATTGTTCCTATTTACAAAAAGGGAGACAGATCAGACCCAGCAAATTATCGTCCCATTTCCCTTCTGGATAATACTTTAAAAATACTAGGACGTATAATTTATAATAGGGTATTGGAATGGGCGGCTGATACTGACTTTTTAGATCCCTGTCAGATGGGGTTCAGGAGCGGGGTAGGAACAGTGGAGCAATGTTTAAATCTCAAATTGATAATCGACAAATATTGCATTGCCCGCTTATCCCCTGTCTACCTAGCTTTTATGGATCTCTCATCCGCATTTGATCTTGTGAACAGATCTAAGCTTTGGTCAATCCTCCTGTCCAATGGCCTTGATGCCACTCTCGTTAGATTTTTAGCCTATCTCCATACTGACCTGAAAGCACGGGTACGTATCGGGATGGGCGGAGAGGTATCGGGAGCTATTGAGATAGGGAGGGGGGTGAGACAGGGGTGCGTTTTAGCACCCCTGTTGTTTATCATTTACATCAATGGCCTGTCCAACTGTCTAAAGAAAGCCACCCCATATGTCCCAACAATTCTAGGCAATCCCCTACCAGTGCTTTTATATGCAGACGATGCTGTCCTTATTGCACGCACACCTAACGCCCTACGTCTGCTTGTACATAGTTTTGTAAATTTTATGGAGGGACTGGACCTGAAAGTTAATTTTAAAAAGTCTTTTATTATGTCCTGTGGGCCGGGCAAAAGGAAACTCAGTACAATTCGAATTGGAACAGATAAACTAGAATCTGTTCAGAAGTTTCCTTATTTGGGGTTGGTTTTCGCTGCGAACAGCTCGTGGAGTGGGCATTTGGCCCACGCCACGAGCAAGTTCTCGAAAGCCAACAATTCTGTTCTGAGTCTCCCCCGCCCAAAGAAAATTGGTGCCTCAAAGGCTATTGTTAAGATTTTTAAATTACAGTGTTCTCCTGTCGCCACGTATGGAGCTGAAGTTTGGGGATCGGATAGTAGCATCAGTATCCAAAGAGAGGAAAATCGTTTCTGTAGAAAAGTGCTGGGCGCACCGATTTCCTCTTCAGATTTTATTTGCCATAATGAACTTAATCTCCCCTATATAAGTGATTTTATCAAAGCAAGACCAGCTCTCTTCTGGATTAGAATCTGGAGGAATGATGCTGCTGTCCTTAAACAAAATATCATCAAGGACTGCCTAAATTGTGAATATGGTATGCAGATTCCCTGGTTTAAAGAAGTTCTCAAATCACTTAATGAAATTGGTAGAGACATTTTGTTCACTGACCCCATGGCAATTGAACCAAAGGATAAATTCGAGGTACAAAAAGCACTTTATGCACTTTATCGCAATGGGCGCATAGGAAGAGAATCCCAGAAATCAAGGGTCAAGAAATACATAGGAAATGGTCTCTGTATGCAAATTATGCCGCCCTACCTTTCCCTCCCTATGTCAAACTGGGAGCGATCCTTATTGTTTCGTTTAAGGGCTGGAACTGTGAAATTTCTGCTGTCTTTTCCTTTGGGGTACCAACATAGTACAGACCTCATTCCATGCCCTTGCGATGGTATAAGTACTCAAGATGACCTGCACTTTCTATTTTTCTGTAAATTTTATGTGAGATATATCAAATGGTTTTTAACCCCATATTTTAGAAAACATAGACCTCTCACACTCCAAGAATCTTATATGATGCTGCTTACCCTGGATACTGACGAACTGACCTTTCGCACTAGCACTTTTTTAAGACTAGCCATACGTGCACGTAAGACAATGGAAAGTCCCTGAAATCAGAAACTAGTCACAATGATACTAATGTAAAATTTTATAAGAAAATGAAATTTACTGCTCAATCACTGTATGAATTACTTTATCATGGAATGCTATTTATATAATTGTTTTGTACTACATGTATATGTGTCTTTTTACTGTGTTCGGTACTTTTATGAATTTTATGAAATTCGAATGAAGGTCTTTTGAACTTGAACTCTGCACACACTGCACGCGTGTCATCAGAGCCAAGATCGCATCACTTGTGAAGAGCAGAATGGAGTGCAACGTCGGGACACACTTTGCAGCATCTTTAAATAACAAGGCAAAGGTTTAATTCACAACTTTGACTGCCTTCCCGCTTGCAAGCCAGCGCACACCCAGGGTTAATATCAAAGCAGAAACCCGCAACCCTGCCACAATCACTCTGCAGTCAGTCTCTGGGTAGATGGATCGGCGCGCGGCGGAGACGCCATCGCCGTGAGCATGCACATCTCACGTGCGCGACCAAATCCGCGTGTGGTCAGCTCTTGTCGCTCCCTCTCCCATTCACAATGCTGGGCGCGTTGTGGTAAATATTTAATTACCGTCCTAATTTCTATGCAGGTAAGTACTTAAAATAAAATAACTCAATCGGAAAGAAAGACGCAGAGTCCGTGGCGTTAGAGTTCTTAGGGGTTTTATTCCTTAAAAAGGAATGGTTCTCGAACCGGATATCGGGTTCCTGACACCACTGGGGTTCAGGAAGGGATAGAGCGTACTTTATTGACAATACATAACTTTTATACTTAAAGCACATAATGGAAACCAATACAGAAGGCGTAACAGCTGAGAGAAACAAGATAAGAGCACACACGTGTTAGCAATACGTAATCAGAAGGCGTGAACTAGGCGTGAACACAGAGGTGTGTGCTAGAAACGTCACATGAAAGTGTCACAAGTGGGTGGGTACATAGCAGAATCTTGCAATGTCAGCAGAAATCTGAGGTCTGGATGCGCGCGCAGCTGCATGACGTGTGATCGACGTGAAGTTGGAAGGTGCAGGGGACTTGACATTTACACTAGAGGAAAGAGACAGAAGTCTGGCATGTCAGATCAACTCGTTCCTATATCATATCTGATATCTGATGTTTGGGAACCATATTATCTAGAAGGAAAGGTCTCTTGGGCAGAGGCTATCCTATACTTGACTATGAATACGTGCATATGTGCCTACGTGTCTGAGTGTAAAGCGAGGGGGCCATGGGCCTACCATGGTAACGGGAGCTGTGAATTACTTGTCTGGAGACAGAAAGGCCGGGCCCTTTGCTCTGCAGCTGAGGGGTTGTTTATCTATTCTGCTGGACTGGAATGTGTTTTCGGGAAGCTGAGCTTGGCTATACTGATAATGTGAAGGTAAAATACTGTCTTTGGCAGGCAAGCAGGCCGAGCCAGGCTCCGCTCACCTCGCAGGGAGTAGGACAGAGTTCACGGGGGGGCATCCCACGCTGCAGTTTCAGGAGGCAGAGATGACTTTGAGAAGAGGCTCGATGACAGAAAACAGGGCCTAGCTCGCACAGAGCCAGAAATACGTGAAAGTGCACCATACAAAGACGGTGGCAAGGCATACCTGGGAACGGAATATCCGACCCATTCAGGGTGGATCTGAAAGAGGACATGTTAACGTTGGACGCAAATGTATTTGCGTCTTCATAGCTGGCACAGGAGGGAAATTACATGCACTTTAAGCTCGTACATGGAGACGGTGGGGTACACGTTAGGGAACATTTCTTAACCATAAAATTTATATTTCCTCAGCGTGACCAGCTCTTGTCTCCCTTTGTCAGCTGAGCCAACGACAATAGTTCTCTGGCGAGAAAGCGCTTCGTGCGATTCTAGCCGAGACCTAAAAAGGTTGATATCAGCTAGCAATCCATTAAAGTTGATACTGAAACAGCAATACCGTTGGGTGTACTTTAAAATAGACAACAATTCAGAAATTATAAAAGACAAGAACAAAAGCCTTAAACTCGGGTGTCTCTTTTTAAAATTTGATTTGTATTACTCCTACAGGCAATATGGATTAGACTGGTAACATTCGAAACAGCAGAGAAAACAAATCCTTAAACAGCAGCCGTAACAACAAGAGACAAAAGAGGATGATATCAGTCCTCAATATTCAATTCTTAGGGAGGATGAACAGGATTTGCTAATCGAGGAATGATGCCTGTCAAAGTTGCCAGTAGGGGGCAAGGTAGCTTTGTTTAAGAAAACCTGCCAATGGCAAACAGACAGATGGGTATTAGATATAGTACATCAGGGTCACACGCGGGAGTTTTTAGAAAAAGAAAAATAGAAATATCTTCCACAATTGCAATTTGAGAAATCCACATTATTAAGAAAGAGTCAAAGAAGAAATACCAGTTGGAGAAAGATTTCAAGGTTCTCATTCAAGATTCTTTCTCATGTTAAAAATATCAGTGCATTGGTGACCAATCCTAAACCGAGGAAGCTCAGCAGTTTCTTAAAAAGCCAAAGTTTTTGCAAAGTTATTTTCCAGGAGATTTTGCCCTTCCTGAAGCAACAATATTTTTTGACATCCATAGATCTGGAGGATGCCGATGTCGGTATTCTAATGCATTTAAAATCCAAAAGATACCTGTTTCATGGTGGCTTGTCATTACCACTTACAGCCTTACCTTTTGGCCTAAAGTTGGTGCCACATATTTTTTTACCAAATGCTTAGCACTGTTGCCACATTTATAAGGGGGAGATGAGCTATGGTATAGGCATATATGGACAACTGGCTATTATGTGTAAGAACTTACAATCAGGCAGTATGCACAACAAACTAACAACTAGAAGACCAACAAATCCAATCCAGAACACTAAGTCTTCCCTGGAAAACAAAATCACGCCAACCAAAATTCAGACGTAACTCTCTGAAGGTTGCCTGCTCAAAAATATGTAAGTATCTTCCTATATGTTCGAAGATCGTGTAGGGCTGGGCTATCGTAAAGAAGAGACTGGAACAGAGCTGGTAATAGGTTTGTGTGGAGCAATGCCCATAAATAACTTCAAGGTGTCTAGCTGTTATCTGGGTTGACCATGGATAGTGCAGTGCCCTACTTCAGACTTCAGACTTAAACAAACGAACACTGGTCCACAGCCTTGGACTACCGCAAACTGGTTTGCGTTGGCCTCTTCAACAAATGCAGGGACAAAGGTCCAACTTTAAACAAATACACAAAAAAGCCTGCTCTGAACTTAATTGTTTTATGTGTGATGTTATTGCTCTCTCGATGTGTCACAGACCATGATACAAGTACTGAATTAATACTCATTCTACTTCTAGTAACCTTTAACACTACAATCCATTTAACAATTGAGCGAAGGCAAGCCAGACACGTTTAACGTACAGCTTACTTTAGGCATACAGCTGTAAGAGTTAAGTCGGTTACAAAAAAAATACGTACAAAAAATACTTTCTCTGGAGCAACAATACTGGCGTGAAAACAAATGTAATTATCAGAGCATGTAGGGGATACATCGTGCCAATGGTCATGTCCGCACTCCTTCTGCCCAATTTATTTTCTAAGTCCAAAAACGCAGAAAACAAGAGAGCAACACCTTCTGGTAAAGATTGCGCTATATACAATCGCATTAAATAAATAAACATAAAAAAGCGATCGCTATTGTGAAAACAGCCATACCACATATTCGACGCCAGGGCGAGAGAGCGGAATGAGCGGAAGCAGGAATAACAATTAAATGCAGCACTCAATATAACTAACATGTAGGCAGGCACAAACCCCGCTCTCAGTCAGATGTGCTTTTCAACCTTTTTATTCCGGCGAAATCACAGTGTACCTCACGCTACGAGCTGTTTTCAACGCCTGCCTGCTTATCGGCGCCGTGCGCCCCTCTGCAGACTTTCCCTGCTCCCCGCTGCCCTTCCCACGCACGCTGACCAAAACCGAAACTTAAAGCCTATCGTGGCAGAGGAAGATTCCGACGCACGCCTTGGGATTGGGTCGCGCGTGTGAGTTGTCTACGTTACAAGCTCACGCGCACGACCCAATCCGAAGGCGCGCGTCGGAATCCGACGCTTCCATAGACAATGATGCGCGCGTGGCCAGCTCTTGTCTCCCCTCGTTGTCGGCTGAGCCGACCGCTATAGCTCTCGCGGCGAGAGCGCGCTTTCGCCAGGGTGAGACCTAAAAAGGCTCTTCTTGCATGTAGGACTAGCTATCATATTTAATAGCAAGCATAAACCTCACGTTTCTTGCAGCAAAAATCTCAAATATGGCCACAGCATACCCATCCTAGGAAAGAGGAGAACATTGAAACAGTAGTCCATATTCTTGCTGACAAAGAAGACCATCACATTAAGAATGCTAAAAGCTGTCTTGTGGGTAATGTCTACATGCAAACTGTTGATTGATACTTCATTGTCACCTGCACATGAAGATAAGCCAAGAACAGTTAAGCAACTAGTGGCTACAGATGTCTGGAGACTTGAACAAAGTTGTCCATGTGACTACGCACATAATATAGTCACTCCTATTACGGTTGATAAGAGACCAATATTCAAGGTTCGAATTCTGAACCCATCAAAATTCCAATAAATTGTAACCACGAATGCTTCAGTCAAGGGATGGGTTGCTTATCTGCAAGGAATGGTAACAAATGGTCTTTGGATAAAAGAAGAATGCGACCTGCTTATAAATCTCCTACAGCTAAGAGCAGTAAGATTGGCACTGAAGATGTTTTGCCTCTGGTGCAAAATACGCATATCTGAATATGTTCAGACAACTCCAAAACAATTTTTTCTATTTTGAATCTGGTAGGAACCAGGTTGCTCCCTCTAGCCAAGGAAACCCAAATGTTATCAGGATCTGTCGTTTGCTACAATGTGGAGCTATCAGCAGAGCATGTTCGGATACCCATGAATGGAAGTTAACCCACAACCAACTAAATCTAATTTTTTAGAGAATGGGAACTCCACAATAGTGAAATGTTTGCAGCGGAGAAGAAATGGGTCAACTTTGCAAGCCCAGGTTGAAGAGGAAACACATTTGCAACAGACAGGACTGAATAGTTCTTTGGTGCATTCCCTCAATACATTTGATAATGAGAGTTCTTAGCAAGGTGAGAAGGGAACAATGCAGGATGATCTTAATGGCATCTGCATGGCTCATCATCATTGGCACTTAGAACTATCGAAAAAGTATGTATAAACACTGATCCAGTTCAACTCAGATCCCCATCTACTGTCAAGAAAGAAGAGAAAATCTTGCATCACAATAGTCTATCTCTTAAATTGACAGCATGGTTCATCAGGGCATGAAATTTGGTCATTTGCTGATCCCAGAAAATTTGAATTGAATTTGAATTTAAAAACATTTGTATAGCGCGCTTTTACCACGCGGTTTAATGGCGCTTTTCAGATTGCGAGGAGACAGCAGGAGCAGAGGAAGTTAGACAGCAAAAGCTCGAGAGAAGAGCAGGGTTTTAAGGCTTTTTCGAAACTCTGTAAGTACTGATGCTGCAAAAATTGTAAGTACTGATGCTGCAAAAGCATAATTTACGGTCAAAACGTATAAAGCAAAATTGAAACATTTTGTGATTTGGGCCAACAAGCAAAAGATGGACCTTTTTACGAATATCCTCATAAATTCTTGCTGTACTTTTTAAGCCTGGCTAAGAACTGGCTGTCTGATTCATCTATTATAGTGCATTCGGCTTCAATATCTATATTATTAAGAAGGCCAAATATATTCTCCTTTTGCTCCTAAATTATAAATAGTTTATGAAATTTGTCTGCCGGATGTTTCCTCCATCGCCAAGGTTGGCTTTGGATAGACCGTTAAATACGATTTTGGCAGTTCTAATGTGTCTGCCATTTGAGCAGATCCCAAAATCTACTATCCAACATAACTCTAATAAAACCACTTTTCTTCTATCCATCACCTCACCTAAGACCACAAGCTCTCTCATACAAAAAACGTTCTTATATTTTGCAAAACGTAAAGTCATTTTATCAGCCAATCCTAAATCCCTTATGCTTTTCGTTTAAAGCAAAGAATCATTCTACAAACAAAGATCTACATTCTTTGGTTGTGACTAGATGCCTTACATTTTATTTAAATTCCACTAAAGGTTTCTACAAATCAGACCAGTTATTTGTTGCCTTCAGACCACCAAACAAAGGAAGCCCGATAACGAAAACAGACTCTAGCAAGATGGATTGTTTTTGCATTACACAATACAAGAACATTAGAATGTTGAGCGCTCCATTGAAAACAATGGAGTGCTCTGGGCGTCTAATGGCCAGTAGAAGCTTGAAGCATCAACATTCCAATGTTTGTTCACGGCTACAGCAGTAAACTAAGGGATTTCAACCCCCTCGGGCTTCGTGAGGTCTTTGTTTTACAAATTGGAACATTCGGCCCTCTAGGGGCAGAATGTTCTAATAGCCTCCAATTGGCTCTACCGCCCAATAAAGGCCCAAACTTTGTTACTCTGGAGCAGGCCTTTAAAGGCTGGTAGAGCCTGCCATGGCGAGCTTTACAGCTACAGTACAAGCTCATGAATAAGACGCTAAAAAGATGAGTAAGAGCACACTCTACACGAACGATGGCAACTACAAAAGCTCTTTTTGCTAGACTCTTTTTGGAAGAAGATATTTCCAATGCTACGACCTGGTAGACCAAGCATGCATTCTCCAAGCATTACTCAATTGTTGTTGATGTCACCACTGATGCATCAGTGTGAAGGGCAGTGCTCAAAAGCCTTTTACATAAGGTAATCCTTAGGCCCTCTGCATTGTGAACTGCTATGATAATCTTAATTTAAGCATGTGACTCTATGAAAGATCCAATTTAGAAGGAATAAAGTTACCTATCTGTAAATCTGGTTCTCCAGCATTGGATTCACATGCAACCCACCATCCTACACTTGTCATGAGGCTTGGGAAAATTGTCATAAAAACATGTTACGAGCTAAAGAGTCTGACAGTTGGAAGCCTCTAGCAAGGGAACAGCTGGGGGTGCTGGTCGCTGATTGGCTGTAGTCTGATCGTCTATAAGGATGTGGATAGGTTACTACCATCTATTGGAAAGGTGATTGAGTGTAAGGCCTACACGGCTATACTATCATCGTTAACAGGGTGGGCCAGTCTGGCGACTGGAGATAATTCAAGCATGTGAATCTATGAAAGATGGCAATGCTGGAGAACCGGAGTTGCAGGTACGTTTTTTACTTTCATCAAAACTTTATATCTCCTAATAGCTCAATGAAGTATACAGGCATTGGTCTCTTGGAAGGTGGGTGGCGAAGCACAGATGCAGAGTAATGTAGAAACATTGAACTTTTGTTCCAACTTAACATGTCTTCGTGAAGTGTGGTATTTAGGGGACCTGGAAATGAAAATATATGGAGTATTTGAAGAAACAAAGCTGTTTAAAGTGAAGACCGATTCAAGGGCGACATAGCCTTCTTGATTTCCACTGATAATAAATTGAGTGCCCCAGCGCTGTCGCTGAGTGGAACTACGATAAAGGTTGTGAAGATCAGTAGTGAGAACAAGCATTGGAAATGCAATAGATCTCGCATTAGGAAAGTTTGAGCGATTGGTATTGTAAATGACACTTTTTATGTATGTGTTGGTTTTGAAAATAGCAAAATTAATAGCTTTGTCAGTTACAATGTCAATAGTTTTTAACTTTCGCAAATGTGACACCTATAGCTTTTGTAATGCAATGTGTGTTGTATTTAAGTGACTTAGATGTATTGATTTTACAAATAACAATGGCTTTTAATTTTGTAAATAATTAATACTTAAATAAAAGTTATTGTAATTTATAATGGCAATAGCTTAAACGCTTGTAAATAACTTTTGTGAAGATTATGTTCAGTGTATTTTATAGTGACGAAAATCCAAGAACATTGCATTTGCACCTACGCACATGCACACGCACGCACACACACACACACACACACACACACACACACACACACACACACACACACACACACATAGATGTGGTGGTGGTGGTGGATCTGGGGGATGTGGATGTGGTGGTGGTGGATGTGGTGGTGGTGGATGTGGTGGTGGTGGATGTGGTGGTGGTGGTGGATGTGGTGGTGGTGGTGGATGTGGTGGTGGTGGTGGATGTGGTGGTGGTGGTGGATGTGGTGGTGGTGGATGTGGTGGTGGTGGATGTGGTGGTGGTGGATGTGGGGGTGGTGGTGGATGTGGGGGTGGATGCGGTGGTGGGTGCGGTGGTGGTGGGTGTGGTGGTGGTGGTGGTGGATGTGGTGGTGGGTGTGGTGGTGGTGGTGGTGGATGTGGATGTGGTGGTGGTGGTGGATGTGGATGTGGTGGTGGATGTGGATGTGGTGGTGGTGGTGGATGCGGTGGTGGATGTGGTGTTGGGTGTGGTGGATGTGGTGGATGTGGTGGATGCGGTGGTGGATGTGGTGGTGGATGTGGTGTTGGGTGTGGTGGATGTGGTGGATGTGGTGGTGGATGTGGTGGATGCGGTGGTGGTGGATGCGGTGGTGGTGGTGGTGGTGGATGCGGTGGTGGTGGTGGATGCGGTGGTCATGGTGGATGCGGTGGTCATGGTGGATGTGGAGGTCATGGTGGATGTGGAGGTCATGGTGGATGTGGAGGTCATGGTGGATGTGGAGGTCATGGTGGATGTGGAGGTCATGGTGGATGTGGAGGTCATGGTGGATGTGGAGGTCATGGTGGATGTGGAGGTCATGGTGGATGTGGAGGTCATGGTGGATGTGGAGGTCATGGTGGATGTGGAGGTCATGGTGGATGTGGAGGTCATGGTGGATGTGGAGGTCATGGTGGATGTGGAGGTCATGGTGGATGTGGAGGTCATGGTGGATGTGGAGGTGATGGTGGATGTGGAGGTGATGGTGGATGTGGTGGTGGTGGTGGATGTGGTGGTGGTGGTGGATGTGGTGGTGGTGGTGGATGTGGTGGATGTGGTGGATGTGGTGGATGTGGTGGATGTGGTGGATGTGGTGGATGCGGTGTTGGGTGTGGTGGTGGATGTGGTGGTGGATGCGGTGGCGGTGGTGGATGCGGTGGTGGAAGTGGTGTTGGGTGTGGTGGTGGAAGTGGTGTTGGGTGTGGTGGTGGATGTGGTGGTGGATGTGGTGGTGGTGGATGTGGTGGTGGTGGATGTGGTGGTGGTGGATGTGGTGGTGGTGGATGTGGTGGTGGTGGATGTGGTGGTGGTGGTGGATGTGGTGGTGGTGGTGGATGTGGTGGTGGTGGTGGTGGTGGTGGTGGTGGATGTGTTGGTGGTGGTGGTGGTGGTGGATGTGGATGTGGTGGTGGTGGTGGTGGTGGATGTGGATGTGGTGGTGGTGGATGTGGATGTGGATGTGGTGGTGGTGGTGGTGGATGTGGATGTGGTGGTGGTGGATGTGGATGGTGGATGTGGAGGTGGTGGTGGTGGTGGATGTGGATGTGGTGGTGGATGTGGAGGTGGTGGTGGTGGATGTGGAGGTGATGGTGGATGTGGAGGTGATGGTGGATGTGGAGGTGATGATGGTGGATGTGGTGGTGGATGTGGTGGTGGATGTGGTGGTGGATGTGGTGGTGGATGTGGTGGTGGATGTGGTGGTGGATGTGGTGGTGGATGGGGTGGTGGATGGGGCGGTGGATGGGGCGGTGGATGGGGTGGTGGATGTAGTGGCGGTGGATGTGGCGGTGGATGTGGCGGTGCATGTGGAGGTGATGGTGGATGGATGCACACATGGATGGATGCAAATGTGAATGGGTGGGTGAATGGATGCATGGATACGTTTATAGCTGATAGGTGTATACTTGGATGAATATATGGTTGGATGGGCGTGCCTGCATGCGAAGGTGGATGGGTAGGAGTGGCAGCACACGGAGATGGATGAAAGTGTGAATGGGTGGATTTATAGAAACTGGATAATTTCAGATACAATTTATAATAAGAGGCGCTTTGCAGAGCTGGCGACGCTGCACCTCTCTAGATGTCACGTTAAGTTTGCTGAACTATGGGAATGTCACACCGAAGTGAAACCCTTCCGTTAACGAGCTGTCCAGGTTCCCAGGCCGACTCTCTGCACTTTATCCACAGTGGGAGAGTGACATGAGTCGAGAAAAACATTCAGTTAATAAAACCGCATCCGAACCAAGTCCTGCAGCTATGAAAAGAGCAAATACATGTAATAAAGGTATTGTTTTGAACGTTTGACGCTGAAGCAGATACCAAGCACAGGGGATATGGGGGTGGGGGGGGAAATAGTTCCTCCATGGTCTATGTTTCGGCAACACACGTAGATGGATGAAAGTGTGAATGGGTGGGTGGATGCTTGGGTGAAACGATGCATGGGTGGATGTTGAATGATGGATGTCGGAAGCAGCTCATTGAGGGAGTTCTGTGAAATAAAATATTCACCAAATGGCCCCATGCGTGTCACTTGAGCCAACCTTGGGTTTGTATTTAGATCACACACCGAACATTAAGAACGCAAGGTACTGGGAAGAATCCCGAAAAGTGTGCGCAATGACTGAACGGAAGGCAAGAAACTGAATAAGCAGAAACAGACTGAGTAACTGGATCGTAACCTCATCTCTGTGTGTCTGCCGAGTCCAGGATTCAAATGAAGTGAGGGGCATGGAGGCAGCAGACGCATGGGAAGGCGTGACAGGATGACATTGGTGGGGCCTGGGAGGGGAAAAGAGGGGGAGAGAGCAGAGGCCATATAATAGATACATTCACTCCGATGTCATTCTTTCATCAAAACTCCTGGGTTTTACCAAGTCTGCAGCAAACTTTCAGTCCGTCTAGGACCTTACGAATTTCTCATGAGATGGGGAGATTACCAGTGATGGAGGGCGGACGGAGGCCACAACAGGGGCAGAAAAAAAACAAGAAAAAAGTTAAAAGAAAAGGAGACACGGCCGGCCATGAAACTGAAAGTACGGCCGCCGGCCGTGAAAGCCTTTGATGCCGCAGGGGGTGGAGCGGCACCAAGCTGGGCAACAGATGGCTGACGATTTGATGCTGTGCACGCGCATTTTATGTCAATGCGCTTGCGCATTGACCTAAAAGCGCACGGGCACAGCATCAAATCACCAGTTAGTTAAAGTCTGTTTAAACCCCTATAGTCTCGCTCCGCTCAATGTGCATGCGCATTGAGAGGCGAGACCTAAAGAAGGACACGTGAAACAGCTAATGTTATCCGTACTACTTGCTACCAATAAAATTAAAGATGGGAATTTTTTTCCTTTTATCTTCTATGACATGGTTCTTAACAAACGTGTCCTCGAGTTCAAATTGTAATGGCAAAGATTTTAAACTATAATGTATTGTACCAAGAATAGTGTGACGCCTCCTTTTGATACATGTGACTCTGTCTAGGACCTTCCAAAAGCAATATTAATCAAACAAACTACTAATGCTAGAGGCAAGTATCTTTGCGAAAAGCATAGCTATACATTTTGAGCAATTAAATGCCTGGTGACCTTCAGGTTCCCCAGCTTATCTTACACTTCCCAGCAAATGGCATTAAGAACGTGGTAGACTACATCCTAGTACAAGGGCAACACTTTGAACTTTGCATCAACTTTGCTGTGTTGGAACCTTTTATGAAAGACCACTTACGACCATTTTGTAACCTACAAGGATTTCACATACTGATGGAAACAAAAAGATTAATTGGACACTTTAAAGTGACTGTCTCAAAGGTTTAAGGCATTAATATATCTAATGGCCCCAAAACCTGTTCCAATCACTGCACCTGTTCCCCATGGAAACTGAGAGGTTATTGGCTTTTATTAGCCTGTTCTGACATTTGCAAGGCATTCTGGGTAAAAAAAAAAAACACGCTGCAATCAAGGCAGTTAATCCCTCTGTGAATTCTTTTTAATCTTCACTAATGCCAGGGGTTTGAGGAGTTTCTAGGTGTCCGATGACTCCAGCCTCAAATAATACAGCAATCCCCACCCACACACTTGTTCAGTCCACATTGACTTCCCCAATCCTGCATGTCGTGGTTTGGTTTACACTAATACATTTTAGTGCTGGTGCCTGCATCACTGCACTAAACAGATAAGTCACACTAGGAAGTAGATTTATGATAATGCGCGAGGAGACACTACAGTTGATTGAAATATAGTGGTCGATGGTAGTTTTTAGGTCTCGCGACCTATCGATGTGCGCAAGCGCATCGAGCGGAGCGAGAATTCATGTCGGCAAAACACAAGTCAAACCAAAGGGCTTTCAGCCCCGCGGTTTTCTTGCAGTTCCCGTGTACATGCACGCGCATCGCATGCAAGCCCAGCCTCTCGCATTCCCAGGCTCTCCCGCCCCCATCCGGCATCAGGCTTCTCCTCCCCTAGCAGCACTCCTCCCACACCAGCAACTCCCCCCTCCCACACCAGCACCTCCCCTCTCTCTCACCGCAAACACACCCTTGCCCTAGCAGCACTCCTTCCACACCAGCACCTCCCCCCTCCCACACCAGCACCTCCCCTCTCTCTCCCCGCAAACACAGCCTTGCCCTAACAGCACTCCTCCCACACCAGCACCTCCCCCCTCCCACACCAGCACCTCCCCACTCCCACACCAGCACCTCCCCTCTCTCTACAAAAGAAAATTTCTCATTGAACCTAGTCTTACAGATAAATGCTGGAACGCAAATTCATTCGCTGGCCTCACTTCTCCCCCCTAATTGCTTACCAGCCATGTCACACACCACCATTCGCTGTGCCTCGCATCGGAGCATCAGACCTTCTCTTTCCCCTCATTAACAGGCTTCCCCGCCCCTAAAAGCTTCCTTCAGCGATGTTCTTGTTAGTTTGTTTACTTCTGTGGTGAATCATCAGGAAGTGCTTGTTTTTTAAGTGACTACAAATGTATATTACATTTTGCGCCAAAGCAGTGTTCCTGTCCCTTTTACTGATACGTGTAGCGTTTTTACACACATTGATACAGTTGCTGCTGCAGCATCACAAAGATGCAGACAACGTTTTTTCCTTCTGGAAAGGAGATTGTGCTGGGAGAGGAGCGACTTTAGTTTCAGGTCACCATGCAAGACAACAACAAAAATTAATACTTGCAAAAAGGCAATGCAAATGTTCTTTTGTTTCTCATTTTGCCGTAGGCGTCATTGGGGATACATAAAGCACAGGCATTTTAGCTAAATTGTAAACTAACTTGTTGCGGAAAGGTTTCGATGAGAAATTAAAGGCAAGCTGATCAGGAGGAGACAAAGAGAGGGTCGCCAAAAGAGGAATGTGGGGGCTGTAAACCGGACCCAAGAAACCGATCCACAGACTGGAGAGGCAGCAGGCGTCAGAAGGGGACAAGCTGGTGAAACTCACAAAGGAAATGAAGTCGCAAGGTTGGTCTTCGTTTCCCCTCCGCAGATCAAGTTACACCCCTGCCCTGCTGGGTATCAGCGGGGGGAGGGGGGCCTAGTCAAAGTGCACGGAGTCCCTGCAGTCTTCAGAACAGAATATTGCAACGTGTACAGGTCGAGTATTTAGTGTTCAGCTTACCAGAGTGCTGAAGAATCAGGATATATCATCTCATCCCATCCCAATGTTTGACAAGAGAGTCACAGGGAGCCCCAACTGTTTAGAGTTAGGTGCATGAAAGGCCCCATTCTAAACTATAGTTACTTGCTTCTAGAACGGTCACGAAAATTAGGAATCCTAATAAAACAGCATTTATAGCCATTAACAAAGATTTCCAATTTTGAAGCACTTAAGGAAAGGAGCTAATATAATCACATCTCAGTCAGAGCAACTTCTTTGTGCAATGGATCCATCGTCTTTGCTGCTGTTGATTGTACGATTCATCCATTGGCAAAATCAAGCACTGGATGTCATGCCATTTCCTCTAAGGTCACACCAACAATATCAGAGCATCCACTAACACGCAACGTCACTCACACCCACGCAAGCCCACTATCACCCACGCAACGCCACTTACACATGCCACGCCACTTACACACGCCACGCCACTTACACACGCCACGCCACTTACACACGCCACGCCACTTACACACGCCACGCCACTCACACACGCCACGCCACTCACACATGCCACGCCACTCACACATGCCACGCCACTCACACATGCCACGCCACTCACACATGCCACGCCACTCACACATGCCACGCCACTCACACATGCCACGCCACTCACACATGCCACGCCACTCACACATGCAACGCCACTCTCACTCACGCAACGCCACTCTCACTCACGCAACGCCACTCTCACTCACGCAACGCCACTCTCACTCACGCAACGCCACTCTCACTCACGCAACGCCACTCTCACTCACGCAACGCCACTCTCACTCACGCAACGCCACTCACTCACGCAAAGCCACTCACACACACGCAGTGCCACTTTCACCCACACAGCACCACTCGCAGCCACGCAACGCCACTCACAGCCACGCAACGCCACTCACAGCCACGCAACACCACTCACACCCACGCAAGCCCACTATCACCCACGCAAGCCCACTCACCCACGCCACACCACACTCACCCACGCCACACCACACTCACCCACGCCACACCACACTCACCCACGCCACACCACACTCACCCACGCCACACCACTCACCTACGCCACACCACTCACCCACGCAACGCCACTCACTCACCCACGCAACGCCACTCACTCACCCACGCAACGCCACTCACCCACGCAACGCCACTCACTCAACGCCACTCACACCCAGGCAGTGCCACTTTCACCCACACTGTGCAGTGCACAATAGGTCTCGCAGTAGGAAAGTTGGAGCTATTGGTTTTGTAAATGACAAAGCCCTTTATGTTTTTAAAATGAAAACAAAAATAAAAGGCATTGTTATTTGCAATTGTAATAGCTCCAACTTTCCTACTGCGAGACCTATTGGCAACGCCAGTGCTTGTTAGAGTCTGTGTTAGCCAGACCTAGGTTGAAGAGAGGTGGGTTGTCATGGGTTGTTATGGAGAGCTCAGCCTTAGCCCAGCTAAGAAATCTAACGGCCAGTGACCGGCTCCTCATAAAAGACAATGACAACCAGACGGCGTCTGTTCTCCTGCTAGACCACTAGAAGGCATCGGTTCTATCTGCCAGTGGGAGGACACATCCCAATTTTTTAGGTCTCGCCCACGCAGCTCGCATGCGCTGTATAGGAGGGCCTTTAGCTGTCGTTCTTCACTTTTTCAAGCACTGCACTCGTGCTTGTGGCGGCATCCACCATGTGGGAGCGCGCAGCGGCGCACCACAAGCACAAGTGCAGTGCTTGAAAAGTGAAGACTGCTTTCCTAAGAGCACATGCGTGCCTCTCTCCTCGCCCAAACGTCCCGGCCACTCACTCGCTCTGCCCTCTCCGTCTCCTTTTTTTGCTCTTGCTTCTCTTGCGCTTCTTGTTCTAAACATTCATCAGTTTTCCACCCTTGTTGGATATATTTTATTAACGAGGAATCCTTTATTTTTATGCCAAGCTCTCATCTATCTTTTTGATGCCTCTTACTCAAAGCGACCGTCACTCTGTTTAGCGCCTTTTTTATTTTGAGCTTCCTCCGTGGGCGCCACTTTATTTGCTCCACCAACATCAGCACCCACTCAAGTATACCAGTCTTTCTCTATTTCCATTCTTGCTATGGGCTGAATGTTTTATTATATATGTGCACTGCCTTACCAGTGTGCTTGAGTACATCTGAGCACTTTCTATTAGGAAAGAAAGCAGAAGTCTTTCCACACACAGGCTTTTTCCTTCCATTAGTGATCTCCGGGGATGTTCATCTGGCCGGGATTGAGAAATTCTCCAAGTGAAGTCCCTTCCATGGACACACAGATATTGCCTTTGACCCTGCCCTACAGCCAAACTCCCCAACGTCTTACTACTTTCTACCCATGCGGGGCTGTCCTGTTCACGTCCCAGGATGTGCACTTCAACAACCGAGCCTTCCTCCTCCAGGCCAAGATAAATGCAGTTCCTCCCCTCTTCTCCTCATCAGGGATCGCATTCCTTTTTAAAAAAAAAAAAAAAAAACATCAGACTGTTAGCACTACAGTCAGTCTCTACTGTATAGAGTTTTATCTCCTCTAACCCCCATTTCAAATCTCGTCACCCCTGCCTATTTTCTATACTGCAGAGAAACTTGACCTAGTCGATCAAGAGATCCCAGAAACTTTGCATAAAGGTGTTATTGCTCCTGCTCCAGCCAAGTTCTATTTTCCTAGTACACAAGAAAGACCAAGCATTTGCAATGCAATAGGTCTCGCATTTACGCGAGTTTGAGCTATTGACATTGCAAATGACAATGCCTTTTATTTTTGTTTTTAAACATAAATAAAAGGCATTGTCATTTACAATGGCAATAGCTTAAAATCGCCTAAATGCGAGACCCATTGCATTGCAAATGCTTGTTTAACAAGGTGGGATAAAGCGACTAACAAATGGTTTCTGGACATCGTGCATTAAGGTCACCCACTAGGATTCATTAATAAACCTCTGGCACATCTCCAAAAAGTTGAACATAAGCAACTAAGGGAGCTCAGAAAAATAATTGCAATTCTTCTATCCAAAAAGTGATAGAAAAGGTGCTGAAACATCACAAAAACAAAGGATACTATCCCGGATTCTTCCTAATCTTGAAGAATTGAAAATGGAGACCAATCCAGGACCTACCGAGCATCAAACTAATATCTTTAGAAGAAATAGTGTTACTGAATGGTAACTCCTTCCTTTAATTCAAAAACATGAGACGGCTCTACTGTATATGGTGGAGCATCTTCGCTCCGTGCTTGAGGCGGGGCAAACGGCGGCGCTGGTGCTATTAGATCTGAGCGCCGCCTTTGACACCGTTTCGCACCCGATCCTTCTGCGTCGTCTAGAGGAGGTTGGTGTCACCGGCATCACTCTCCAATGGTTCCGGTCCTTTTTAGCCAATCGGGCCTTTAGCGTGACCGTCCCGCCGTATCAGTCCAAATACCATCCGCTGGACCTGGGGGTTCCCCAAGGCTCCTCGCTGAGTCCTACGTTGTTTAATCTATACGTAAGGCCGCTAGCTGAGGTTGTCAGGCAATGGGGCATGACAATGGTGTCATACGCCGATGATACCCAGCTAGCGGTCACGATCAGCGGGGATGCCGATGTGGATGCCCCCAGATTCCAACAAGGACTGCGGGCGGTCGCCGGCTGGATGACGTCCAACTGTCTCCAGCTGAACGCTAGTAAGACCGAGGTCATGATTTTTGGCAAACAACCGGAACTTTGGGGAGAGAGATGGTGGCCAGGGGATTTGGGTCTTACACCCACCCCAGTCTCCGAGCTTAAAAACCTCGGGGTCTGGTTGGACCCTTCCCTTACGTTTGTTTGTCACACCAAACGTACGGCGGCCTGTTGTTTCGGCATCCTACGCGGGCTTCGTCCTGTGATCAAGTTTTTTGATGCCTCTACTAGGCAACTCGTGATCCAAGCCACTGTCATCTCTAGGCTGGATTACGCGAGCTCCCTATTAGTAGGCCTGAACCAGGCAGAGATTGGACGCCTGCAGCGAATCCAGAATGCCGCAGCAAGATCGGTGGTAGGATTACCTAGATCGTGCCCCACTTCCAGTACCCTGCGCTCATTGCACTGGCTCCCGGTGGCTCAGCGGATTCGGTTTAAGGTCCTCTGTGTCGCCTATAAAATTCTTAATGGGTCTCCAGCTACGATTCTTTCTACACTTCTGGTTCATTACATCCCAGCCCGAGCTTTAAGATCTGCTGATCTAGAACTGGCTGTTGTCCCCCGCTTTAAGCGGAGTAGGGCCGGCGGACGCTCCTTTCAAGTCCGTGCGGCGTTGCTCTGGAACTCCCTTCCCCCGGCGATTCGGGCCCTCGGGGATCTGCTTTCCTTTCGCCGTGCGGTGAAAACCTTCTTATTTCCTTAGTTTTAAAATTTGTTCTGATTTATTGTTTCGTTGTGTTGTGCTGCTACCTTGTCGGGCGCCAGGACGCTCCTTTGCTGGAGCATCTGTGCGCCTAATAAAAACGCATAACATAACATAACCTAACATAACATGATTTGCTTTCAACAGATCTAGATGATGCATATTTTATATATGTTATGTTATGTTATGTTATTCGGGATTTGTAAAGCGCACGGGCACCCAGAGGTTTCATGGCGCTTCGTGCCCATTGCCAGTTTCTAAGATTTGAAGACTGCCAACATTATCAATTAAGAGCTTTTCTATTTGGCCTCTTTTCGGCCCCATCAGTGTTCATGAAATGTATGGTACTGGTGGTTGTTGTTGTGGTCTATCTACGGCAAAACAAATGCATGGCCTATTCGCATCTATCTTACTGGATGATTAATAGCACCATCATACAATCACTCACAAAAGGAGATACAGTTCACACTGTCCACCTTCACAAAGGTAAGTTTAGCAGTAAAAATCAGAAAATCCAAGCTAGAGTGTGAAAGAGATAATCTGGAAGGTACGTCCATCACAGGAAATGGGAACAAAATAAAAAGACTGGGCATTCCTTACTCAAGCCCGAAAAATAGTACCAGTAAGGTTCATAAAGACACTTGTCTCATGTCTTCATACACCTAGCTACTTCCACATTGTCGCCTATGCATAATGCCAGTGCAGGAGGAATTCAGCAAGCAATGGATTCCGGCAGAAGACAAATGAGGACAAAATCCATATAACACAGCATAACGAAAGTAGCCTCACATGGTGGATGATAGCATTAATGGTAAGCCTGCAAACATTTTTCTATCAGAACCCCAAGTTTTAATAATTACCAGGATGGATAGCACATCTCTTGGGACAGCTTATGAGCGGACATTAGAACAAATCGAAAAAATCAATGCACATCAATCTTCTGTAGTTAAAAGCAATGAGGCTTGCTCTAAAAGGAGTCTGATAACAAGTGTTGATACGCATGGACAGTACAACTATGTACTATATAAAAAAGAAAGGGGGCACAAAATATTTTGCACTGTCCCAGGGACACAACATCTGTGGTTGTGGGCACTCGAAAATGAGTGGTTGTTCCAGTGGCGCATGTACCATGGCGAACAGCGTGTGCAGAAAAACTCTGCAGGCTTCGTTCAGTAAACCACGAATGGGAAATCAACCAACATCTTCTGAACTATTGTTCAAGTCATAGGGACAGTCACAGATAGACTCCTATGCAATAAACACCAACCAAAAATGGTTGAAATTCTCAAGTTGATTCCCTTGGCTGGGGTCTCAACGGCTACCATTTAGCACAAGTTGGAAAGAGTGTTTTATGCCTTCCCTCCACTTCCTTTAAACACAGTACCACTCTCCAGGGTTCAAACACAAATTTTCTACACAAACCCATCGTTTTTGCACTTGACAGGTTAGCTGCTGAAGAGCTGCAGTTCTGAGGCATAGGAATTTCAGCAGGCTGCATAGCAGTGTTTAAAGAGCTACAAGTTCTGATCTTGCGTTTACGTAACCAAGCACGCAATAGAATGTTAGACATTGCTGTGGTACAGTCACTAAATGCCGGTGTTGTGCTATTACCAAGTGTAAATGGAGCGAATTGCTGTAATAGAATGATGTACTAATGAAAGCCCATCCTCTATTCTTTCACTGTAGGTGCTGAACAAGGGTCTGCTCGGAGAAAAAGAAGATATCGGCCAGGCGAGCGGGCATTGACGGAGATCCGAAAATACCAGAAGAGCACAAACCTGCTCATTGATAAGCTTCCTTTCTCCAGGCTGGTACTTGAGCCTCTTTATTTTTCACCTGTGGTCGAGAGTTCAGGTGTTCTAGTAGTTTACATTTTATAGCTAGATTGAAGTCCTAGATGCCAAACGAAACAATTGCTTTGTGCCTGTTGCAGTACCTCTTGTCACTTCAGATCTTTCCTCGTTTACTGAGCAGTAATGGGCACTCTAGGGATGTGTGTCCTGTTCACCGCTTTAATGGAAGAGCCTGGTCTGGCACTTGATTGTGGTGAACACCACAATACCTAGCCTCAGCACACTTGAACCTCCTAGGCCGGATCAAAGTTTCTCCTTGGTTGTGTCTTGATAGTATTGCTTTGAGCTTCCCAGACAATGGTTGAGGGAGTGCTGCAGGTGGAGTGGGTGCTGAACAAGAACACATAGGGTTTCGGAGTGTTCGTGATGATGCCTGTTTGCAAGCAGCTCACTACATGCAGCTCACTAGGATTGCTTTTTTCAAGCTTTACTAAACATGCCTAAATCCCTACATGTGGCCTCTATTATGGTTGTCCTGGTTTAGTTCTCTTATTGTTGGTCCACTACTGAAAAAAGCTTTTATTGTTCGATTATTTAAAATCATTACAATATACTAACTGTATAAAAATAGTTATCTAAAAAAGAATCGTAAGTTATATTCCCTAAACTTTTTCCTCCAGTCAGTTAAACGTAAAACCTTCATAAAATATCATGTTCTGACTGTGCGGTTTAAAAACAAAGTGCATAAGTGTTTTTAAATTTGAGGTGTATCCGCCTCTCTCCTCCATCCAGACCTACAGTTTCCTTTTTGCAGCTCAGCGTTTGCGGACAGTTCCGCGCAAATTAGGTCTGTAAATTTCCCCAGCCGTGCTACTGTTTGACTTGCTGTAGACAAAAAACACAAGTCCGAAATTTTGCAGCATCGGTTGAGGCCCTGAGCTCTGCAAATTGGGATGACCAACCGTTGCCTCTCCCTGGCTAACTTTGGGCAGCCAGAGAGAGGCAGGCTACTGATTTTTCCGGACGGGCCCAGCTTGGGTTGAACTCCACTATAGGTAGTACCAGGAACCTCATGTGAGTGATCTTTTTCAGGTTTGAACGGAAAGAGCTTGTTCAAAGTAGGGCTATGCTTTACCCACTTTATAAGAGGCATCCAGTGAGGAGAGATTTGAGTGATGATGCAGACTAGCGAGATCTCTTGCGAATGATATTTGCTTTACCTGTCGGTTCACTGCTCTTTTCCATGCTGCAATTGAGATGTTCGTGTTAGCCAGGTTTTGCACCTCTATTTCCAGCAATTGGTTAGCTACTGCCAGTTGCACTTGCCATGGCAATCCGCTTTCTTCAAAGATTGTTTTAATTTACGCTTTCATAGCCGTTGCTGGAGCTCGCAGGGTGGTAATATAATATTTTATTGTGTCTCCCAGGCAAGAAATGTCGGGTCGGGAAAGCCCCAGCTCCAACCTTACTCTGGCTCTCCTAACCTGTCGTGGGATGCCCATCACTTTCTTATATGCAGCAATTTGAAAACTCATATAGAAGTTGGTAAGGGCTCAGGGGAAAATTAAGTGGCCATAGTTGACTGAGGGCAATATTTATGCTTTTAAGACTTGCAAGATGAGGTCCGTGGATGGACAATGTAATTTTCGATTAAGGTTTCCCAGAATGCAGATGATTTCTGCCCCTTTACTTCTTAAATGCTTCAGATGAGCAACTGTTGTCTTTGCCCCCTCCGTTAGCCTGAGGCCCAGGTAGTTATAATTTTTGCAAGATCTAATTTGCTGGTCACCCAGGCGCCATTGGGCTATGTGCTTTCGATGGTACTTCCCAATGATGAGAATCTTAGTCTTTTCCTGGTTTACCAATAAGTTATTCTTTTGATTAAACTTGTTTAGCGCATCTAGGGCTTTCTGTAGGCCTATCCTGGTATGATCCAAAATTACAAGGTCATCGGCATATTGAAGTATTTGGAGCCGCTTTTTCCCCAGTTTTGGAATGACTAAGTTTGCCCGTTCGTGATGATGCCGGTTTGCAAGCAGCTCACTACATGCAGCTCACTAGGATTGCTTTTTTTAAGCTTTACTAAAACTGCCTAAATCCCTACATGTGGCCTCTATTATGGTTGTCCTGGTTTAGTTCTCTTATTGTTGGTTCACTAGTTGACAGGTTAAGGGGACCATTTTGGAGCTCTGATGTGAAATCCAGAACAAGCAGCACCGGCGGATGCTGCTTTAACCTTTTATAATGGGCTCACACCCAGCTACCCGCTACATCTCACAAGGCTTGATTTCTTGTGCATAGCCCTGCGAGAGGCCCTGTGCTAATACACCAGCCCTGTGTTCACACCCTGGGCAGGCAACTTGTGAAAACAAGCAGACCACACTCTATGAAGCTATAGGCACCGTTTAGAGAATTCCTTTTGGTAGATGATCCTTACAGCCATCCTAGTGGGATGTAAGGGCCTAATAGGATTTTCCACTCAAGTGCCCTATGCAACTGACCACACGGGGTAGGAGGAGCAGTGCAGGAGTGCCACCCTCTCCTTTCAATCCTCCACAGCCGTCTTCCTTGCAGGTGTAATCTAAAGGTGCGCACAGAGGTGTGGAATATAAATTGAGTATACAGCAAACTTCAAGGTACACCTTCTTTTAATCAGAATAGGTTAGGGCGAGTAAGCCTTCTGGATTTGCTGGGACAGTCGGTAACAGCAAACGTTGGTTAATTCAGTACATGCCTGGGCTTTCAGAAAGGGCTGAGTGAACACACAGAGATGCAAACTTACAGGTTTTTCAATGCACAAGTTAGCAGCCCCTAGCACTGTGGTCCCCATCATATAGCTCTGAAGCAACATGCTGCTCACTACACCCTCAAATGTTGCTCCTCAGATGATCCAACCCATTTGATATTTATGTTTATCAGTCGAAAAATGCCCACGCATTGTTTCCCTTTTGAAAGGGAGGACGAAGAAACTTTTCTGATTTGGTGACCACTTCTCAAACACTTGTTCCCAAGAGGCACTGACAAAGCACAAAGGTTTGAGGATCCTAGGGGGTAAACCACGCCAAAGATGCCAGGTCTAACTGTGTGCGTTGACTGGAGTCTGGTACGCTATAACATGGCTAGCACGCTTGTATGTGTCACCTCTAATACCAATGCTGCGTCAGCAAGACTTTAATATACTTGGAAAGGGGATCCTGGTATTGGAACCATCTCCCGAGCTGTATGAGCTTCTGCCAGTTTGCTGTGTTATGAGAGCCCATTTTATTTCCACAATGTATTTGAAAGCCAACAACTAATTGACTTAATAATCCTGTTTTAGGAGACCAGCTCCAGATCTTCATCTCACTGTTTTGAAACAGTCTGCCTTGTGACTGACTGGTTGTTCTCTGTATCTCTATCTGTGTGTGTGTGTGGTATTTTTGTAGCGCAAACCCAGCCAAATGGTAGTGGAACATTGTACATGGGTCTAAGTTTGATAAATGGAAACATGCCAAAAGCAAACCACAATAGCTGCCTGAGTGTTAACATCCTTGCTGGGTTCACACATTCGTTTTTTATGGCCTGTTTTGAGTTCACCTCTGGTAAAGCGCAGAAGGCTTTATTATCCAGAGGTGTACTTGTGTTGTCATATTTTATATGAAAAAGCAGGATTTGGCGCAAATAAATTATTGCGTCAGGAGATAGTGAAGTTGTAGTCCCATGCTACTGAGAAAAGATATTTTTTCTCTTCATCAAACATCAGGTGTATTATTTAACGTACTTCGTGCCTCAATGCATAGGATAGTGCATTGCAGACCGTTATGTGGCAGTGGGTTGGAACCTGACAGCCTAGACAAAATCTGGGTGCAGGCTACTGAAAGTGGCCAAATGCATTTGACAGAGTCCTCAGTTTGCTGGGGCATTTGATCTAGTGTTTAATTGCTACACCTCCAGTCTGGAGACACAAATTGCACACTCTAAATAAGGTAAATTACTTTATCTCCCAGTCCCTCAATTTATAAATTTGTTATATTGTGTATATATGTGTGGTAGGGAAATGTAATAGTTTACTGTCCATGTAAATTATTTTCCATTTCCTGGTTACTGTAATCTGACTTCTGTTGGATACATCTGCCTGTGGATTCCTCACCTAATAAATATCCCCTGCTCCAGCATTCCGCAGAATTTTTTCCTTAGCTCTCTGCGCTGATGAGGTCGTCACAATGCCATGGCTCCGCATGACGTCACTGGAGCCATAAGAGGACCACGCCGGCATGATGACCTCAGTTCCCTTTTTTCCGCGCTGTCTACGCTAACTGTTTTTTCTAGGACTCCCCAATTCTTTCGTCTGGATACTTTGTTTTTTCAATTGTATCTCTTTCTCTTTTGACATGTCTGTCCCGAAGAAGTCTGGCTTTAAGCCCTGTAAGGAATGTGGAGGGCATATGTCTATTACTGACCCGGATGAAGACTGTCTTTGGTGTTTGTCGTCTTAACAGGATGTCGAGTACTGTTCTTCCTGCAGGAAAATAAACCCAAAGGCTCTGAAGGAACGGGAGGCTAAGCTGTATAAGTCTAAGTCGTCGACTTCGCATGACTCCAAGAGAAGACATAAGAAGAGACATGATTCTCGGCGCCGATCATCGAAGGTTGTGATGTCTAGGTCGCCTTCTTCAGCTCCTCGACGTCGAGTTAATGACTTTCTCTCCTTCTCCTTCAGTGTCTCCTCAGGCGACTCCGGTCCATTCCCCATCACACAAAGGGACTCCAGAGTGTTCACCTACGCTGAGGTACTTGCCGGCTCTGGAGGGAGTGTTGAATCCGGCTGATGCTGAGGTTTCTTCAGCCCCTGCGGATGCGCCTGCAGCTTCAGCGGCTCCAGTGGCTGCGTTTCCAGATGTGCCTCGGTTGGATCTCGAACTGGCTCATCTTCCGGCTCCGGGTTCAGATCCATCGTGTTTTTTTAATGCAATGTATGGC